>NW_020173666.1:2922010-2958543 GCF_003031525.2 Neophocaena asiaeorientalis asiaeorientalis
ATATATATATATATATGGACATATATAAAGTTTAGAGAAAAATATTACAAAACAATAATGACCTTTCTATATGAAATTTACTCTATTTCATTATAGTCCACATATATAAAGATATATATATATATATTCCTGACACATCTTATAGATATATCTATGTGTGTATATATATATATGTATATAGTCCTGACCCATTAAATGATTTCATGAATCACTAAATAATTGCAACCCACAATTTAAAGAGCACTAGAAACATACCCCAGAACACTAAGTAAAATATGAAATCAAAGGACATGATTTAAGTCAAAGAGAAGCTAACTTACTAAAAAACTTAAAAGCCTAAATTTCAGATATCAGAGTCAACATGGACCATTCCACCCAAGGGGGTTCACAAGCCCTAAGAGCAGAGTGAATAATCAGATTGGTTTATTTCTGAGAACCAGATATTGGTGGCCCAGGTCCTTCAATATTGATTATATTAAACAGATGTAAGATGTCTAAAACTTTGTCTTGCCCCAGGTATAGGTATAGGGCATAAAGATGCTAAAATACCATTGCAGAGACCTCTGTCTTAATATTTGTTGTCTTTTAGAAACTGTCAGTTCCTCCTTTTCATTTGTCAGCCGATGACTATTGTCTAACCCGTCAAACCTTAGACATCTAATACATATTTAATCTATAGTCAATTTTAATGCATTTGGTACATACTGAAAGGTATAGGCATTTTAGAAGTGTTGCATCACAATCAGACAAACCAGAATAATATATATATAAACATAAAGTTATACATATGTAATTTTATAAATTATGTTTATAAATTATGAACATAAGAGTCAATTCAGGCCTTCAAGGTAGTTTTAGGTAAATTTTTCTCAGACATATAAAAATATTTTATTGAGTTTTCAAGATGCTAGTAATACAGATGATTGAGAGTAATTGATGGCATTAGTTTCTATAAAAATCTAGCTTGGGGGCTTCCCTACTGGCGCAGTGGTTGAGAGTCCGCCTGCCCATGCAGGGGACACGGGTTCGTGCCCCGGTCTGGAAGGATCCCACTTGCCGCGGAGCAGCTGGGCCCGTAAGCCATGGCCGCTGAGCCTGCGCGTCCGGAGCCTGTGCTCCGCAACGGGAGAGGCCACAACAGTGAGAGGCCCACGTACCGCCAAAAAAAAAAAAAAATCTAGTTTGCTAATCAAAGCAACTTTCATTTTATTTTGATATGTTAAATATATAAGGTTGATATTAATTGTAACTAATTTTAAAAACTGTTACAAGTCATATTTTGGTCTAAATATAAAAGGTGCTCTAAATATAAAAGCAAACTTAGATATATACCAATTAATGAATGACCACCATATTAACTTTAAAAAACATAGCAATATTTAAAGTTGAGCAAGATTTTAATAAGCTGTCTCAGCTAATATTTTTTATCCAAGATGAAGACATTTTTCTAGCTACCAGATGTTAACTAAACTTCAGGTTTAACTTGAGTGGTTAATTTAAATTTCAAATCAGGTTTTAAACTTTCAGTTTGTGAGTTTATGCATGCTAAATTTATCTGCATATGTTATATCTTACAACATTTTATTATATGTTAAAATACTGTATTTTATAGGTATTACATTATTAAATTAATGTCACCTACAGCTCTAACAGTGTTATCTTACAGAATAATATGATTATTTTTTAATTTCTTCTAATTCCTCTGGTTGTGAGAAATGAAATTGAGTTTGGCCTGTTTGCAGCACATGAAACTGTTTCATTAAGCTACATTTCCTAAATAGTAATCTCTCTCTCTCTCTCTCTCTCTCTCTATATATATATATATATATGTATATATATATATATGTATATATATTTCAGGCTCCAGTGGTTGTGAAAAACGAAATCCTGTTTGACTTGTTTTCAGCAAATGAGCATTTACTCTGCAGTGAGGTAAGTAGGGGAGTATCAACCTAAGAAAAGCCTGGCTGCAGAATGCCTTTGGGATCCGCCCTTAAGCAATTCCCAGTCAGTCAGTTTCATTGCTGTCTTGCTCACCTTTAAGTTCTGGTATAACTGAATATTTCATAAGCCAGACACTCAAAGAGGAAGAGAAGGCTCTTTAATTGAGTAGAGAGAGAACAGGTGGGGAAGATGTTAATATTAGCACTGCTTATGCCCCTGTTCTCCCGCCCATGGACCAGGGTAGTCCAGTACACACCATCTAGGCATTTCTTCTCTGGATCCATGTGCCTAGCAATTGACATAAAGTTGTTGCCAGTCTGGCCCTACATCATGTCCAAGAGTAAGGTGTTCGGTGTTGTTTGGCTTGCTAATGTGGAGAAATCAGGGGATACAGCTCAAATGCAACACCTCATTGAAACAAACCAGATTTTCAGTGCAGCAGTCTTACAGCATGTGGGAACACACCTCCCCACTCTCCACCCAGGGTTCTATCCATCAGAAGCAGACCTGTTCCACTCCCCTAAGGTAGTTACATCAGAAACAGGCTTTTTGATGATTTTCTCCTAAGGTCCAGTCAGAGGAGTGGGGCATAGTCATTATCCATTTAAACATTTTGTCTTTCTGATCTTTAACATCTTGACCAATATTAAAATCAAAATATTTTTTCTTCAGCCAGGTTGTACTGATTACTATAAAATTATCTCTGAATTGTTTTATGTTTTATGGTTTAGTCTAAAATACGCTTATTTTATGAATTCTAAACCTACGTAGACTTTAGCATATCATTTCTCAAGGGAAGTGTAAAATATTTATATATTGAAATATAGTTGATTTACAATGTTGTCTTAATTTCTGCGGTACAGCAAAGTGATTCAGATATACATATATATATATATATATTCTTTTTTATCTTTTCCATTATGGTTTATCACAGGATATTGAATATAGCTCCCTGTGCTCTACAGTAGGACCTTGTTGTTCGTCCATTCTGTATATAATAGTTTGCATCTGCTAAGCCCAAACTCCTACTCCATCCTTCCCACATCCCCCTCCCCCTTGGCAACCACAAGTCTGTTCTCCATGTCTATGAGCCTGTTTCTGTTTCACAGATAGGTTCGTTTGGGTCATATTTTAGATTCCACAAAGGAAGTATAAAATAATTCGATAGTAAAATCTCCAGGTATACAGGAGGATATCTGATTTGTCTTTTTCAACTTCACCAAACTTTAAGAAATTTTCTAGATAACCAAATTAAGGAAAACATAAATCTTAATGATGTTAGTCTCAAGTATTTAATCTCCTTACAAACCAGGCAGTAAAACATACTCTGAAGTTCAACTCTCCACTGTTCCTTGCTGCCTGTTGAAAACCCTGCACTTGGGAGTTTTACTTGGAGCACTTCTGCACCTGCAGATCAACACATGAATATGAGACTTAGAGTAAAGTGTGTGTATAATTTTAATTCTTTCCCATGTCTCGTTGCTTGTCTTGGTTTTATAGACTTAAAGGGATCATTTCCTTCTCAAACTTCTCAACATTTACAGAAGAGTAGCTCAATCCTTTATATAATGTTAATTCCAAAATAAAATCATCATTGCTCTCAGAAACATTGTCTCCCTCTCTCCTCCCTCCTTTTCTGTCACACACATGCACACAACTAATATGGAGGTCAATGTCAAATCACTGACGTTTACTCTGGAAGACAGCTCTTAGCTAAGACTCTTTAGCTTGTATTGTGACTATATTTTTTGAAGATAAAAGCAAGATCTATGACCATTCTGTAGGTCAGAAATCAAAATGTGGGATATACTACATGTAGAATCTAACATTACCACTGAAAGTAGATTTTCAACTGTTCTCCCCACCCCCTTTCAAATTACAGTGCCAACAACTGAAAAATAACTAATGAACACTACTGGTTTTTATCTCTAGCTGATGAGATGGATTATCAGCGAAATCTACGCCGTGTGGAAGATATTCAATGGGGGTGCTTTGAACAATTATTTTAAAGGGACTGCAGCGGAACCTCCTCTTCTGGTCTGGAAGCCCTGGGAACACATTTACTCTCTGTGCAAGGCTGTGAAGGGTCACATTCCCTTGTTCAATAGCTATGGAAAGTATGTTGTGAAACTTTACTGGATGGTAAGTTTGTGTTCACATGCATTAAAATTTTGTGTGTCTCTCATATTGAAATATAGTTTTCTTACATGCCGATAATGAAGCTAGTAGAAGATGAGGCAGTTTACGAAGGCTATCAGCTGAGTACCTACTGGGGGGATGTCCTGCATATGTAATTTGAGATTAAAAACAACACAGTTGTATCCCCTGTGATGCCAGTCCCCTGTGCTTTTTAAACTGATGCTGCGAGGACCATGGAGGGGTGGCCTTCTGCTGCCTCACCCATCCCAGGTAGGCGGGCTGGGTAGGCAGGTGGACGCACAGGGCTCTCCCCTCTTTGATGTGGCATCAGGGTCATGGACAGGAGAGAGAGCTTGAGCTTGAGCGTGGTCCAGTCCTCTCTTGGTATATGCTACTGACAGACCTGATCTGATCCGTTTTTTGTCCTGAACTTGAGATGTGTTTTAGTGTTAGCAAATCTCACTCTGACACAGGAAGTATTTTACCTCTGCCTGAAAAGAAGCAAATGGGATAGTAAGAAGCACAAATAGAAAATTCAAAACCTCTTAGTTAATACGGCAAAGTAGACCCACACCACATTTAGTAATGCTAGGTTACATTAAACACCTTTGGGTTCTTAATGGTGGAATGAACGCTCTTTTCTAAAGGCCCAGAGTCACAGGCAGGCCCAGCTACATGATTTGCAGAGCCTTTTGTTCAAAAATTGTTAAGGATTTCAAGACAGTGGTATCAGCACTTTAAACAAAGCATGAGGTCCTTCTGAGTGTGGGCCTCCGTGTGACCGCACAGGCCACATACCCGTGAAGTTGGTCCTGGTCACAGAGAAAGAATCTTTTTGAACATTTGAGGGCATGAGGAAAGGGGATCATTCCATTCTGTATTTCTAAGAACATGACTTTTTCCTTAATGAGCCGGAGCCATCTGTCTTCCTGGGATGGGGACTGTTGAAAGGCCAATGCTTAGGAATTAATAGGATCACCACAGTGGGAAGGTAAAGAAGGTAATCTTAGCTTCTGATACCCAAAATAGGAGTGTTGTTGTTTTTGATAGTCACAGAAAGAAAGTCAAAACGTTGTTAGGAGAGAACATAACCTCCTAATTTCCGTTATCTTCTCTGTTTACCAGTCAGGAGGCAGGTTTGGCTGAGTAGACTTTAGAGTATTAAGTGTGTTCGGAGGAGTGACAGGGAGGATATGGCATTAAGAGCATGGGTACACAGAGGACAGTGTCAGGTTGTAGAAGGAAGGGAAACGCGGGAGGAGTGATGAGGTCCGATGCCTGGGTGTTTGGCTCCACTTCTGCACATTTGCCTAAACTTGAGGTGGGACGAAGTTCAAAATTATTAAGACTTTAAAACAGCATAAGCAGAACATTAAACCAACGCTGTTAGTTTCTCCCCCATCACCCTCCTCTCTCTCTGCTTCCTGACATCCTTCCTTCTTTTCCAGTTTCCTCCTGGATAGGGGTCGACGTTTATTAACACTATATTCCATTTTGCAAAGAATATGTGATTTATTTCTCTTTAACTGTACTGCTTCCTCGGAAACCTAAACCTACCTAGATTCAGAATTGTTTTTTAATGTATTTAGTCCAATTTGGAAATGTCAGTCTGCTGCCGTCATTTAACCTGTGATAGTGTAGTCCTTGAGCGAAGAGGTCTGGGAGTCAGAAAGACTGAACCTCATGTCCAGTGGCTTCTTCTGGTTCCTCTTTGGTCTCACCTGAGGAATGGCCTGTGAGGGATGCTGCTAGACTGCTGAGCACTGAGTGATTCGACTGATTCCGTATGAATTATTTTGCAGGCCACTTGCTGGCACTCATCACTGAAGTGCATGGTCGTATTCATGCTCACTGAGACTTGACAGAAAGCTTTGCTGGCCCTCAGCATTTCTAGAGCCACTCGTAGGGCCGTATGGGCCTCTCAGGGTTCCTTGCACGCAAAGGCAAAGGGACCTCCTATCTCACGAGAACAGGCATGTAATATATCATGGTACAAATACAGGTGACAATAAAATGTGGTAATTACATAAAAGAACGTAGCAAAGGTCCTGACAAATAGTAGACTCTCAGCACTATTAGTTTCCTTCCCTCTTTTCCGGTGTTCTTTCCTTCCTTCTCTCTCTCCCCACTGCTGCCTCCAGTTGTGGAAGCCAAAGAGATGGTTTGTTCTTCCTCCTGCCCCTTGGTAGAGCCAGGGGAAAAGCACATGATCGGCTTCCCAGATGCTCTCTTGCCCAACAGTGGTTCTTAAGTCAAGATGCAAAAATAGAGGGGATGCGCAGTGATCATAGGCAACGCTCTGCCTGATTCTCCTGAAATACGACTTTGCTGTGGTTCCTTTGCCCAAACTTGCTTAGTTCTTCTGGTATCCCATCAAACCTGTACATCCTTTATATACTTCTTAAATTGCCTATATCTTGCCTACTTATAAAACAGGTTATTTAAAGTTTTGTTATGGAATTGTAAGTGTTCTTTTATATGTTGTAGGTAATAATATATGTGAATATAAAGGAAGCATTTTTTAAATTGGTCTTTTAGCTATGTGTCTTCCACCCAACTGAGACTTGTAATTTTTATGTAGTCAATTATGTCATTGTTTTTCTTTACAGAGTCTAGGAATTTTTATCATTTAAAGTAAGATACTGTTTCAAGAAAACAAAAAATATTTCCCCTTAGTTTTATTTTAATGTCTGGATCTTTTGTTTTATCTACTGTGAGAAATGAAGAACTGGTTTATTTTTTATTCCAAAACCTCAGCCAGTTGCCCCAGCATTACATACTGAATCTTCTACCTTTTACCCACTGATTTTAAAAACCACTTTTATCATAAACTAATTTCCAATTTGACTGTGTTTGGTTTTGGATTCTATTTTCTTTCACTATCTTCCTTATCCTATTCAGATACCATATTGCTTTAATTATTATGAATTTATAGTTTGTTTTGGTTTTTTAGAATAAAATCCACCTAATACTCTTATTTCAATGTTTTCTTGGTATATATGTTTTTTGAGTAAACATTTTTTCTAATATTTATCTTTGAACACATATTTATAATTATTTATCCCTTATTCTAGATATAAAAGGTATGTTTTTTGAGTAAACATTTTTTCTAGTATTTATCTTTGAACACATATTTATAATTATCCCTTATTCTATATATAAAAGGTATGTTTTTTGAGTAAACGTTTTTTCTAGTATTTATCTTTGAATACATATTTATAATTATTTATCCCTTATTCTATATATAAAAGGTATGTTTTTTGAGTAAACATTTTTTCTAGTATTTATCTTTGAACACATATTTATAATTATTTATCCCTTATTCTCTATATAAAAGGGTTAGTCCTCATCATTGTTTGTTTGTTTTTTTTAATACAGTTTCCTCTCTCTTGAGTACTTTATTTTGATTCATCTTTCATTCAGATGGAGTATGCATTCCAAAGTTTTATTCACTTAGAATATACGTGTGGTTTATTTGGGGTAACTTAATATTGAGGTCTATTTTCCTTTATGTATGATTCTTATGTGAATGATAATTTGGTTACATATGGAATACATAGATAACAACCTTTCTGTATTAGAATGCCCGAGTATCTCCTGGGTTTAGTGTTTCAGACACTCATTCTGAGCCTTTACTCTCCACCCTATCTGAAACCCTGACACTCTCTCCCCTGTCTCTGCTTCATTTTTCTCTGTAGCACTGAGTATGAAGCGTCCAGCATCCCATCCACTTAGTGTATTCATTAGTATATGGAAATATATATAAGAAGCTATTACCTTATAGATGTTTTCTTTTTCCAGGTCTTTTGTCCAAATATATATTTCTTGTTTTCACAGTTGGTCCAATCTGCAGTTCTTTTTGTAAAGTAAATACACACAAGCCAAATTACAACACTGTCCTGCTGGTCCTCCTCTCCTTTGGTCCATTCTTCAAAATTGGGACTGTAGTCCTAGAAGGCTATAGAAGAGCACTGATAGCAATGATAATAAATAGATAGACAGATGCAGTTGTTAAAGGGACCAAAACAAGAACTTTGCTGTTTCAGAGGCTGTGTTCATGTGATAGATATGGCTACCTGGTTTTCTGGCTGGTAGAAATCTGTTCTCTCTGGGCTAGGAGCAGACATTTCTACCTCTCTCTCCCTAATTCCCAAATGGGGGGGCTGAGTCAACACCTCTTTGCAGATGAGGTGTAATAAAGTATTAGAGTAAATTATTTCCGACAAGATAAAGTATATTGCTACTTTCTTTTCTTGTCCCTTTCCAGACACACAATTTAATTTTTGATTTTTTTCCTCTTCCAATTCTAATTCACTATTTACATGTATATCCTTTGGTTTTCACTGCAAATATTTAAGAAAGGTGTTCGTAAGAATATTCTTTGTTACCCTCTACTGCTTGATTCAGGATAATGTACTGGAGATACATCCTCTACCCTACATCTATTTTCCTTCCACTGTCCCATCTTGTACACCTTAAGGCATACACCTCACTGTTTGTTTTCTTCCATTTATTGATACCTTCTCATTTGTTTCTTATTGGACATTGATTTTTTCCTTCTCTGCCTTATTACATATATTCTCCTCCCCCTTTCCTGTTGTCTCTTGAAGCAATCACCTTAGTCATTTCTTCAAAGTAAACCAACCAATGAGAGCCTCTAGGCATGACATTTAAAATTCAGATTTTTACACCAGCATATTGTTTCTTCTGTAAAAGTTTTTCCACTTTTTCCAGTTTGGATTGTAAGTAAATAGCCTCAAGTTTCTTTGACATCAATCAAAAATTTATTGGGTAGCATAAAAAATAGTATTATAAAACAGAGACGTTTTCTCTCTTCCTTCACCTGGCAGTGATAACACTGCTACTGGGCCACATGTGGTCTCCTCAGGTGCTTTTCAATGTCAGCATTCCTTGGGCTCCTTGCAAGAAGCAATTAAGTTATTGCTCTCCACTTTAGATACGTATTGCTCTCGGCAGCCTTTCTCTGAGTGCTTTCATTTATCTCTGAATAAACAGAGAAACTCACACCTTGAGACCAATACTTTTCCCCTGTTGCCATCTGTCTATCCATATAAAAAACATATTATCTTTTATTTCTGATTAACCTTTGTTAATTAACTTATTAAGTGCTTAACCCTTTAAGCACTATATTATCGTAGAATTCAGAGTTCTCAAACTGTGGGGTGCAGAACACACCAGCATCAACATCACCTGTCATGTTTCCCATACCCCCCACCCCACAGTCTCTGGGCAGAGCCTGCAGTCAGCATTTGAAACAAACTCTCTCCCACCCAGTGAGTGACATGCCATGACAAATTATTTTTCCATCATTCAATTACATTTTTCCAAAATGGAAATGTTTTTGTTCTCAGTTCATTATTATTAACATTATATATGCTTTTATTAAAAAAAAATCAAACATTATTAAAATGTTTAAATTAGCCAGTGGAAGTTCCCTATGACTCTACCTACCCAGACAATCATAGTAAATGATTTCTGTATATCCTCCTAAACTTTTTTTTACAAATATATGTAAACCTACTATATATAATCTATACTGACAGTAAGATCATACAGTACTCATCATTCTGTATTTTTTTTCCTAACCATGGACATTTTTATGCTAATATTTATTGATCTACCTTGCACTCCATTGTTTAAAGATGACAATAACTATAGTTGACCTTTGAATAAATAGGTTTGAACTGCCCAGGTCGACTTGTAAGTGTACTTTTTTTCAATAAATACAGCACTATGGTTATGTTCTATCCTTGGTTGAATCCTCAGATAAGGAGGGTCAACTATGGGACCTGAGTATCCCCAGATTTTGGTATATGTGGCTGATTCTGGAACCAGTCCCCCACAGATACCAAGAGATGACTCAATACGTATTTGCTAATTTCATATTGACAGACATTTAAGTTATGACCAGTGTTTTACCAATACAAACAATGCTCTAAAATAGCGTCTTCGTGTATATATTTTTTCCCATTTGTGTGACTTTTCTCAGCTTTCTACATGTGTAATTTTTCTGTCAACATATATGCAAATTCTTAATTTTGATAAGTATATCCAAGTTACTCGTGTATTTTGTGTGTAATTTATATTTGATACAATTGGGTCTTGTCCGCAATTTTGTCTACTCTGTTACTTCTGTTACATTTTATACATTTCCTTTTTCTGTCCTCTTATTCATTTCCTGAACATTCTGTAGGATTCCATTTTATCTCTGGTATTTTTTTTTTTAACTATAGTTATTTACAATATTGTATTAGTTTCCGGTATATAGCAAAGTGATTCAGTTATATATGTATATGTATATTTTTTTCAGATTCTTTTCCATTATAGGTATTGAAGATGTTGAATATAGTTCCCTGTGCTACACAGTAAATCATTGTTTTTTATCTATTTTATATATAGTAGTGTGTATCTGTTAATCTCATCCTCCTAATTTATCCCTCCCCTGTTCCTCTTTGATAACCATAAATTTGTTTTCTATGTCTGTATGTTTCTGTTTTGTAAATAGATTCATTTGTATTATTTTTTAGATTCCACATATAAGTGATCTCATATAATATTGGTCTTTCTCTGTCTGACTTACTTCATGTAGTATGATAATCTCTAGGTCTCTCCATGTTGCTGCAAATGGCATTATTTCATTTTTTTATGGCTGATTAATATTCCATGTATATATGTACCACATTTTCTTTATCCATTCATCTGTTGATGGACATTTAGGTTGCTTCCCTGTCTTGGCTATTGTAAATAATGCTGCTATGAACATCGGAGTGCATGTATTATATCTTTTAGAATTAGTATCCCTAGTGTTTTTGAGTATATCTCTTTGTATAAATTTTTTGTAGTGGTGGCTCTAGGGATTAAAATATACATGCATAGCTTATCACAGTCCACTAATATCAACATTTTACCTCTTAAGTTGGAATATAACTGCTACCTTTTAGGCCCCTTTACACCCCTCCCTCTTTAGAATCATTGTCTTAAATGTTTCTTGAACACATATTGAGACCCTCATGAAAAATTTTGCTTGTAAATGTCAAAAATAATTTTAAAAGCTCAAGAGGAAGCTAATACTCTATCGTTTAGCAATGTGCTTACTCTTTCCTTTGCTCTTTCTTTACTCCTAGTGTTCCATTTTTTTTTTTTCTTTTTTTGCCTTTGAAGAATTTCCTTTTGCCACTCTTTTTGAGCCAGTCTCCTGGTGACAAATTGTTTTATCTTTCCTTTACCTAAAAATGTTTTTGTTTCACTTTTATTCCTGAAGAATATTTTCACTCAGTACAGAATTCAGGGTTGACAGTTCTTTCCGCATCGTGTGCTACTTTCTTCTGGCCTCTGTGGTTTCTGGGGAGCAATCTGCCGTTCTCCTATAGGTAATGTGTCTTTTCTCATTGGCTGCTTTCAGGCTTTTTTCTTTGTCTTGTTTTTTAGGATTTTGAATTTAACATGTGTAGATTTCTGGGTGTAGATTTCTTTGGAATTATCCTGTTTTGGGTATTCTGAGCTCCATAAATCTGTAAGATTATGTTTTATGATAAATTTGAGAAGTTTTCAGCCATTATTCCTTCAAACCTACTTCAGCCCTACATTCTTTGTCCCTCTTTTTTTTTGGACTCCAATGACATGAATGTTATATATATTTGCATTGTCTTACAGGCCCCTGAGGCTCATATTATTTTTTCAATCTATATCTCCCTTATTGCTCATAATTTCTATTGATATAACTTGCAGTTCACTAATTTCTGTCATTTGCATTCTGCTATTAAGGGGTTTGTTTGTTTATTGTTTAATTTTAAATTCAAAATTACTATTTTTTCCTCTTTCATATTTTCTATTTCTTTGCCGAGATTTTCTATTTTTCATTTGTTTCAAGAGTGTCCATAATTACTTGTTGGAGCATTTTTATAATAGCATATTTACAGTTCCTACCTAAAAATTACAACCTCTCTGTTATCTTGATTTTGTGATCTGTAGATTGTATTTTCTCATTGAAATTGAGATGTTCCTGGGTTTTGGTATGATGAGAAATTTTGGACAGTTTCCTGGACATTATTTGTGTTATATCTTATGACTGTGGTTTCTAATTAAAATTTCTATTTTAGCAAGTAGTCAGCCTGTTTAGTTTTGGAATGCACACCCTGGATCACTTTTGTGGGCTTTGTTTCAAATCTCAATTTAGTTTGTAACACCTGTATAGTGCTATTCTGTTACCCAGAGGATAGGACTCCATCCCACAATCTCCTTATCACCACCTGAGGAGGGGGAAGTGTGCTTCATTACTGCCTGGGTAGGGTGTGGAAATAAGAGTTCCTCCAATAGGTTCTACCAGGCCAGGCACCTCCTCTTTACTGCAGGAGGAGGATGGAAGTCAGTTCTTTCCACTGACTCTTCTGGGGAGAGAAACTGCTTTGTTAACTTCAGAGCAAGTGCAGAAGTCAGAGCTCTACCCTGAGTGGGAAGGTACCACCTATTACTGCAGTAGAAGTAGGGAAGCGAAGTCAGAATTCCATAGCATTCATATAATTATGACCATTCAGGTTTTTGCTGAAATTTCTGTCCACTGATTGCTCTTTTCTTGATCTTTTGTAATTGTGATTTGAACTATTATTTATAAAACAAGTTTTTTATTTTCCTTTCAGGGTGGTCATAGGAGGAAGAGGGTATAAACATACGTAGCCATTTAGTTATTGTGACCTGGAATTGAAGTATGGAAAATAATAAAATTTGAACATGACTGTATTCTAAAGTATCTTTTATTAATCTATGTTTATCTTAACAAAAAGGTATCTTTCTTTACAAGCATTCTATAATTAAACATTGTGATGGTCTTTTAAAATTATGTGGCACTAACACAGTAAACTCAGTAAAAATGTCCAATATACATCATTTACATGCAGTGACAAAAAAATACCAAATGCAATAATAATTCAATGCCCTATGATGAGGTTTCAAAAATTATTTGTGTTTATGTATACATAACATTTCATTTACTCATAAATTTAAAGGAGACAACTAACCAATGTATTAATATCAGTGAAAATTATTATAACCTTAGTCAAATTATGTTTTAGATATGTAATGTTGAACATTCATCCTTGTGTATTTTTATGTAACAGCTTTATTGAGATACAATCCACGTACCATACAATTCACCCATGTAAAGTATACAGTTCAACAGTGTTTAGCAATCAAAGCATTCTGTATTGAAATATGTAATCACTGATCAGCTGGAAGCAGATGATACTTGTTAAACTGGTATAACAAAGTTCTTATGGCTACTTAAAACTTTTCCTTTGTAGGAATCCAGATAGCCCCTTTGAAATTTTTTTTCTGAAAATCAAAGTGTGAGAAGGGAGCTACTATTGCTATTTTTTACTGTGGTAAATTATACATAACATTTAGCATTTTAAGCATTATAAATGTACAATTTAGAGACAGTATGTATTTTTACAATGCTGTGCAATCATCACCACTATTTATTTCCACATTTTCATCATCCCAAATAGAAATTCTGCATCCATTAAACAATATTTTCTCATTCCCCTCTCCTCCAGGCCCTGGTGGCCTCTGTTACACTTCTTATCTCTATAAATTAGATATTTCCTGGTACTTCATGTAAGAGGAATCATACAATATTTGTCTTTTTGTATCTGGCTTATTTCACTGTGTATTCTTTTGGGTCGTTTCACTTAAAATTAGAAGAGAGAGTAGCTAAACACCTGTGACTTTAAACCTGTCTTGCCCTACGTCATCCATAAGGAAATAAAGAAAAAGTCATATAACCACTAAATAAGGCAGTATGAGTTCAGTTACAGGTGTCATAAAAAGAAAGCATTTTTCACCCTATTGTTCCTATCTACCTGGGAAAGTTATACTGTTCCTTGAATCTTGAGTTCAAATGTCACCTTCTTGTGAGGACATCCCCCAAGCAAAACTAGTCACACTTTCCTTTCTGGTCCTAGAGCATTTTAAACATATTACATTTTATATTTGCCTATATGCCTTCCCTCACTAGTCTGTAAGCAATTCAATGGTATAGATATAAGCCATGTGTTACAGATCTTTGGGTTCACAATGCTTGCGTCACTGCTGAAATATTTCTTGGGGGAAGAAATGAATTCAAACTAAAATTTCACATGTAAAACCAAAGTTTAAAAAAAATTTGAGTTCACAATCATTAATTTTATCGTTTACCTCAAGCTTTTAATAATGAAATAATATGTATACAGGTAAGTGTATAATGATTTTATTAAATAAATTATTAATTAGCTTTATGTTAAAAAATAGATCTTTAAACAGGAGTAGGAGTAATATGGTAATTGGAAGTATAAGATCACTGAGGATATAAGGATAAAAAATAATTACTAAAGTTACATTTGCAGAATTTGCATTATGACTGTATTAAGTTATGTAATCAGGTCCAAACTTTCCATGATTGTGTGGTATTTTGGTTTTGCTATTTGAAACGCTTCAATTTACTGCATTATGTAGGATGGGGCACCCTAGAATGTGCTAAAAGACCTCATAAATAATCATACTAGTGATAGAGATATAGGCATGCTATAATTACATTAAACAAAATAATAAGGTAAAACGCTCAGACAGAGTAGTATTGAATACCAGTATGTCAGTCATTAGATGTAAAATGCTAAAATAAAATTATAAAACAGTAAATAATAATGTCAGCAGTGTACAATAATGTATGAGAAAAAATAGTGTTAATCACTGATAATATATTCCTTTCTTCTCATCTTTAGGGTTGCTGGAGAAAGATAACTATTGATGACTCTCTGCCTTTTGATGAAGAAAACAATCTATTGCTTCCAGCTACAACCTATGAATTTGAACTTTGGCCAATGCTTTTGTCTAAAGCTATCATTAAGCTGGCAAATGTGGAGTAAGTAGAATAAAAAATTATCGCTCACTTGTATAAAAACAAACAGGCAAACAACAGCAACGACAACTATACTTCTGTATTGCATAGTTTTATTTTTCAAAAACTCAATTTTAAGAAGCCTTTTCTCCAAACAGTGTAAACTTTCTAATATAAAAATAAATATGCCAAAGCCACTGATTTGAAATATTGCATTAGCCCACAATAAGACAAAATTCCTCCAAGAAAAATACTAAAAACTTATTCTACATCCAGTGTTTCCTTGTAACGAATGGAAAGTCAGTCATGGAAAATTAATCTTCAACTTAATGAGAGAAAGAAGTTGTTTTGTAGGGGAAACTATTGGTTCATGTAAATACTGAATAATGTACACTGGAATCCAGTTAAAGTTTTAGGCTCTGTTCATGCAGCAATCATTTACTAATCTTGAAGCCCTGAACTCTTCTGAAGGATGTCAGTGTGTTCCTCATGCTTTTGGTAACATTGTTCCTTTTTATACATTCAGGATGAAAACTACGCATGTTTCCTTCAATATTCTTGTGAAATCTGCTTGTGTCTTATATACCTGCATGACTTGTAAACTGCAGACATGTATGGGACATGTCTGCTATGTTTATTCTCTTAGCTTCCACTTGTAGAGACCTGTGGTCCTTCCGTTCTGGCCTGAATGATGCAAAAAATCTTTGATGCCTGACTTGCAAATGCATGGCAGCTGTGTGTCTCTGCTCGGTGGGAGAATTCTCACACACAGTGCACCAGCTTGAATTTGACACCCTTCCCCCTCCTGCAGTGTGTCACCGCCGCTCCTTTAAGAGGCCACTCCAGCCATTTGCTCAAAGCTCAGCCCCCTCCCCTTCTATGATTACACATAGCACTGTCAGTCAGTAGCCTGGTCTGATTTTTTGTGGATTTTCATTTAGCTCAGCTTCCTTTTTCTCTCCCAAAGCCACACAACGAAAACAACCCCTCCTACTGCCATCCTTTTCATCTCTCTTTTCTCTTACCAACCCTCAATTTTCTATTGGAAATTTGTTTTACCCAGCTTGCAACACTTAATTTCAATCATTTTTAAAAGCTCAGCTCAGATCATTTTAGGTAGCTGAATACTACTAAGTGTTCAAAATAGTGACAACTATGTTTGTTTATTTTTGAAAGAAAATAATGTTCCTAATTCTCAGACCTAACTTGAAGTTCTGAGAATTAGAGCTGCAAGGCCAGTGAAGCAGTAAATGTGTGACCTGCATAATTGGAGTAGCATTTTATCTTTCTTAAAGCTACAGTTCAGTAGAATTTTGTAGCAACTTGAGTAATAGAATTATTGTTATTTTTGAAAAATAAATCCAACTTGAAAATAAAGGACCAGACTTAATGTAAGACATTTCTTAGGCTTACCAGTGGAAATCACTACATGGTCCAATTTATATTCGTCCAAAAGTTTTTCTCAGATTTTATAGTAGATAGTAAATATTTTATGGGAGTTTTAGCTTTCTACCTTAAAAAATCAATATTTAGTAGTTATTTAAATACCACTAGGAAATATGCAAAGGAAAAAGAGTTACTTTTATGGGGTTTGCACCGTCACATCCTGAATGTTAATATGATTATTCAAAGAGGAGTTTAGACTGTGAATTATCCCACTAGATATTAGTTATCTTTGAGATATGTAGACATATCACAATTTATAATCTGTAAACAAGAAGCCAGTGTAAATTTTTAAATGATGGAGCATGTGACTAAGATAGTAAGATTTCTTTCTGAAGAAAAAGACATGTATGCCGGTCAATACCATCAGTCATCACCGTTGGCATAAGGTGGACTGAAGCTCTGATTCCTGAGCAAAACATAGATATGGCATTTGCGTGTGTTAATGAAAATAGACTAATCACTTCAGAAAAAAAAATTTTAACAAAAGGATTAAAATGAGAAGAGCAATATTTGATCAATCACGGCCTCATTTGACTTTATGCTATGGTGGCAGATCCACTCTTTTCTACAGGATAGAATGGATGTTTCTGGTTCTCTGAAATTATCTAAGGATTTGATTAAAGATGTCTGATGCCCATCTTGTCCTGCCATGTGTGAGACTGACTTAATACACAGCCTCATAGGAATCTTAGAATAATTACCGAAACTAGAAAGATGAAGGACACTGCCCTATTTTTAAAAGACCATGATAATATATTGAATATATAGAATAGATTATATATCATCTATATATATTTCCCGATATATAATATGTATGGATATGTTTATGACGTTAATGCTTTATATATATGACATTTTAAAATAAAGCTTGTGGGCTTCCCTGGAGGCGCAGAGGTTAAGAATCCGCCTGCCAATGCAGGGAACATGGGTTCGAGCCCTGGTCCGGGAAGATCCCACATGCCGCAGAGCAGTTAAGCCCGTGCCACAGCTACTGAGCCTGCACTCCAGAACCAGCGAGCCACAACTACTGAAGCCCACGCACCTAGAGCCCGAGCTCCACAGCAAAAGAAGCCACTGCATTGAGAAGCCCGAGCACCGCAACGAAGAGTAGCCCCCACTCGCCGCAACTAGAGAAAGCCCGCACGCAGCAACGAAGACCCAACGCAGACATAAATAAAATAAATACATTTATAAAATAAAGCTTGTAAGCATGTTTTGTAATAGATATGAAATTTTATCTTTGGATCTATTTAAGTGCCTTATCAAAACAAGTCATCTGACTGTTGGAAAAGTATATTCTTGTGCTCTAATGTATAACCAGTAGGACCCCTACATTTATTATTATATCACTGCTTATTAGAGATTCCTGTTTTTTATAGACCTCTCTCTGTTTTCAAATGTTATTGACCATACTATTGTGTATTTGCTTTTTTAGCATCCATGTAGCGGAGAGGAGAGAACTGGGAGAGTTCACAGTGATTCACGCACTCACAGGATGGTTACCGGAAGTCATTTCTCTCCAGTACGTTTGACCATTAAGTACTCATATATTTTTTTATCTCTTCCCCAGTAAGGTTTCTTTAACTAAAATATTCTTAGTCTTTAAGAAAATTTTAAAAATTGTCACATTTTACAAAATGTTTGGAGAATGACATGTTATAGTATTATAAAAAATTCCTTGAGAATACCAGGATAAATTCTGTTTCCTTATATATAGTAAATTTAATCCTTAAATATCTGAATTACAAATATTAAAACAATGTTAATTATTTATTATGATAAAATATTTACAGGTGTCCCTTGCTACTTATACACTTATTCAATACAGAAAAGTACAAGCGACTTTTAATTAGCTACCCATACTAGGGAATGAATAATATTAAAATGCATATTGGCCTTAAGCACTTTAATATATTATTCTAATTAACACCCACAGTCCTGAAAAGATTATCTTATTTAATTATCCATATGACCCTATCAGCTAGGTGTTATATGTCATTAGAAATGAGAAAACTGAAGCTCAGAGTGGTTGAATTCCCTAAAGCTGTGTACATTGTACCTGGATGTAATATTTGAATGTAAATCTTTCTGGGTCCAAAGCCCACAGTCTTTCTCTCATATGATTCTAGATATATAGATATTGTTTGTCTATGTTCAAAGAGAGAGGATTTAATTTAATACTTACTTAAAATTTCACAAATATTTTTTGTTTCATGAATAAATGTTAGAGCCACATAATTTGATTATATTACCATTGATACTGGAAATTAATCAGGTTAAGTACATAGAAAATAATTATATCAATAGATCTGAACATGCCATCAATCCAGATGCTGAGTTTTATAAGAAGATCAAATCCACAGTACAGTTATCAATTTGGATCATCTCTGATCTTTGGTGTTAGAAAGCTACCATTCCCAGTGTCCAGGTTAAAGGAGACTGAAGACAAGTCCTAGTAACTTGGATTCTACCACCTAAAGCATCCTTTCAGCAGGATAAACTAGCCATTGTTTGGTTCAAAGAAAATATATTTGCAGGGAAAAAAATGGGAGGGTAGACAAACTCCTCTAAGGACCACTTTCCCGAAAGAGAGCTGATTTTGCTTTTTACCTTTGGGAAAGGTCCAGATAGCACCCTTTTAGATCGTCTCTTGGAAAATCCTTTTCTGATATCTAAGAGAAGAGGATATTTATTGACATGATATGGTCAATGTTAGTGGAGAGAAATAAAGAGAGAATGGGGTTTATAAGTATGGACTTTTCTAAATTTTTATCTTCAGTGTTGATGGAATGCTTAAAATTTTGCCTTAATTCTCCCTGCAATAAACATACCAGAGACATGAAAACATCAGAAGTCTATCAGAGGGTGGTAAAGAAACAGGAGATCAAAATGATTTGTGACTAGAAAAGTAGTAAATTAAAACTTGGGAATTGTCTCTTGCTAGAATCATACAGTGAAATCATACATGAAAACTGAAAACACTATTCATATACTTTCATGATTATAAGACCAGTTTATTTCTTTTGTTTTAAAGACTTTTTATTTTTTGATATAGACCATTTTTAAAGTCTTTAGTGAATTTGTTACAATATTGCTTCTGTTTTGGTTTTCTGGCCATGAGGCATGTGGGATCTTAGCTCCCCAATCCCGCACCCCCTGCATTGGAAGGTGAAGTCTTAACCACTGGACCACCAGAGAAGTCCCAAGACCAGTATAATAATTAAATTAAATGACAATTTTGAAGGATTTTAGATGCTCAATTTGCATCAATTTATGGTTGCTTATAAAATGTCTATGAAAATGATATAAGGGGAAAAAGCTTGAGCTTTGGTGTCAGAACTATATAGCTAAACTTACATTCTTATAATTCCAATTTCAAGCTGTGTGAATTTTGCAAGTAATATAACATTTTGGGGCCCTAGTTTTTTCATATGTAAAATGCAAGTAAAAACGACCTGTCTTATAGGGTTGTTCTCAGGATTGAGTAGGTAAGAGTGTCAGAAAAAGTAACTGATGTATGGTAGAGACATAATTTGTGCAAGTTTCTTTCCCCCTAATGAGTATCACTATATTATTTAATATTATATAGATATGTGTATGGTAGTTAATAATCAACCTTTGGAAACAGAGAAAAGTCTAAAAAAATGAGACTGACTCAGATGTTCAAGTTTATCATTTTACTTCTAAATGTACCCAGAAAGTAAAAGATATATACTCTCTTTGATTTATGTCATGATTTGTAGGATTTTTTGTTACGAACATTCTGCTACACTATGCATGTAATTTAAAATTACAATTACACTATAAAATCACAGCGTTAACTCATGTGTATATAAGTGTATAATTTTAAATGAAAAGAATGTCATGGAACAGTATAATAGTGATTGTCAAGAAATGTTTAATTTGAAATCACCATCTGCCAAGGATGCAGGTGGAGGTCAGGTATGGCTTCATGGAGAAAGTTCTGACTTGATCTGAGCCTTTACCATTGACTGGGTTTGATTTGAGGGGACGGAAGGAAAGGGACAGGGAAAGCAGGAGAACAACATGATCAAAGCCATGGCATGTTCAGAAGTGGGATGTCTCTCTTCCTACAAAGGATTCGATTGTGCAGAGACAGCCCCTGAGGGGCTTCACCAGTCATGGTCATGGTTTTACAGAGGTCCAGGAGAATTAGAGTACTCAAGTTTCATACTTGTGTTCACTACTGACTTTTTCCATATGAAAATCAATTAGGGTGAAAAGTGTTTTGTGATATCTTCAACAGACAGCCTTTCCCTTCCCTCTCCCATAGAAGTACCAAAGGGAGACATTGCTCTATTTGCAACTGTTGACCTGCCTCTTATGTTTTCCTACAGTTAGCACTCTTTTATCATTTGGAAAAAAAAAACACCTTCTAACTCTCCGTATTATACTAGAAATACCGAGTGGCTATTAGAAGTCTGACAATTTCAAATGAAGAGATGATGCTTTTCTCCACAAATTTCTCTGAACTTGGTGTAATTCATTTGTGAATAGAGCACTCCACCACCCCATATTTAAGTCTAACTGTCCAAGATGTTGTATAGTCTCATCCTTTGGTGTATGAATATTTCTTTTTCATAGCATAACATTTTTTACATTGTAGGTGGGAAAAAACACAGGGGTTTTGGATTCAGAAAGATCTATTTTAATCCTGATTCTATCATTTGGTAGTCTATCATTTGTGACTGCATAAAATCTATAACCTCTTAAACTTCAATTAGGATTGTACTACCTATGTTGCAGAGCTGTTATGGGATTAAATGCAAAAATGAAAACTGTCTTGGCAACCACTAGCTGGCCACCCACATCTTCATTCTGTTTCTCAAATGTGCTAAACTCATTGTCCCTTAGGGTCTTTACATGAACTGTTCATTATTTATGCCTGGAATGAACGTCCATCAGATATTTACTTGGTTGGATATGTCATAACATTTAGATATCACCAAGCTTAACTATCAGCTCCTCAGATAGGCCTTCTCAACTATCCCATCTATATTATTTCTTTCCCGAATGACTCCATATCCCATTGTTTATTATTTTGTTTTCATCTTGAAAGTTATAGCTGCCTGTTATCTTCTCTCTCTCTCTCTCTCTCTCAGTTGTATCCATCCACTGGGATGGTAAGATGCATGAGAATAGGGACCCTTTTTGTCTTTCTCAATGTTGAGACTTCTGTGCTTAGAGAAATGACACTGAATGGCCATTACACTGTATGTTCTCAATAAATGTTTGTTGATAGAGTAATTTCAAAAATATTTTAAAAGGCTAAACTAGAAGTTTGTAAAAGATTCTTTGGGAATCCAGGACAGGAATATATAGCTTAATTTCCCTAGAAAGTAATGCTTAAACTGACCTCAAAGGATTAGTTGAAATTAGTGCAGCTTATTGAGGTAGGAAAGCCAACTCAGAGAAGAAAGAATAGCCTGAAACTACAAGGGAGCAGGGTGTAGTCCCAGAAAGGCACATTGTTCTGCAGGACTAGATTATGTGCTGGGTTCTGGAGGATGGATGGGTATGGGGTGGAGAGGTATGCAGGAACCAAACAGAGAAAGTTAAGAAATCTTCACAACAGAATGTCACTGAGGGATTTTAGACAGGAGGATGATCTTATCAGACTTGTGATTTTGGAGGATGGCTCAGGACTGGAGCAGGGGAACTGGTTTGTGCAGTATTGCAGAAGTCTTTGCCAAGGGCTTCTACAGAGAAAGTGGTGATAGGAATGGAGAAAGGAGATTAATCCTTTGTCAGTTGCTTCATTTGCAAATATTTTCTCCCATTCTGAGGGTTATCTTTTTGTCTTGTTTATGGTTTCCTTTGCTGTGCAAATCTTTTAAGTTTCATTAGGTCCCATTTGCTTATTTTTGTTTTTATTTCCATTACTCTAGGAGGTGGGTCAAAAAGGATCTTGCTGTGAATTATGTCATAGAGTGTTCTGCCTACGTTTTCCTCTAAGAGTTTTACAGTGTCTGGCCTTATATTTAGGTCTTTAAGCCATTTTGAGTTTATTTTTGTATATGGTGTTAGGAAGGGTTCTAATTTCATTCTTTTACATGTAGCTGTCCAGTTTCCCCAGCACCACTTATTGAAGAGGCTGTCTTTTCTCCACCGTATATTCTTTCCTCCTTTGTCAAAGATAAGGTGACCATATGTGCGTGGGTTTATCTCTGGGCTTTCTATACTGTTCCACTGATCTGTATTTCTGTTGTTGTGCCAGTACAACACTGTCTTGATTACTGTAGCTTTGTAGTATAGTCTGATGTCAGGAAGCCTGATTCCTCCAGCTGCAATCTTTCTCAAGATTGCTTTGGCTATTCGGGGTCTTTTCTCCAAAATATACAAGCAGTTCATGCAGCTTAATATCAAAAAAACAAACAAACCCAAAAATGTGTGGAAGACCTAAATGGACATTTCTTCAAAGTAGACATACAGATTGCCAGCAAACACGTGAAAAGATGCTCAATATCACTAAACATTAGAGAAATGCAAATCAAAACCACAATGAGGTATCACCTCACGCCAGTAAGAATGACCATCATCAAAAAATCTACAAACAATTAATGCTGGAGAGGGTGTGGAGAAAAGGGAACCCTCTTGCACTGTTTGTTGGAATGTAAATTGATACAGCCACTATGGAAAACAGTATGGAGGTTCCTTAAAAAACTAAAAATAGAACTATCATATGACCCAGCAATCCCACTACTGGGCATATACCCTGAGAAAACCATAATTCAAAAAGATACGTGTACCACAATATTCATTGCAGCACTATTTACAATAGTCAGGATTGGAAGCAACCTAAATGTCCATCAACAGATGAATGGATAAAGATGTAGCACATATATACAATGGAATATTACTCAGCCATAAAAAGGAATGAAATTGAGTTATTTGTAATAAAGTGGATGGACCTGCAGTCTGTCATACAGAGTGAAGTAAGTCAGAAAGAGAATAACAAATACTGTATGCCAACACATATATATGGAATCTAAAAAAAAACGGTACTGATGAACCTAGTGGCAGGGCAGGACTAATGATGCAGATCTAGAGAACGGACTTGAGGACGTGGGGGGGAAGGGGAAGCTAGGGAGAAGTGAGAGTAGCATCGACATATATACACTACCAAATGTAAAATAGATAGCCAGTGGGAAGCTGCCCCATAGCACAGGGAGATAAACCCTGTGCTTTGTGACCACCTAGAGGGGTGGGTTAGGGAGGGTGGGAAGGAGGCTTAAGAGGGAGGGGATATGGGGATATATGCATATGTGTAGCTGATTCACTTTGTTATACAGCAGAAACTAACACAACATTGTAAAGCAATTATACTCCAATAAAGATATTTTTAAAAAGTAAAAGAATGGAGAAAGTGTTGTCAATTGCCGTAGGAGGAGGTAGGATCTAAGGGACATACTTTTTATTTGATGAGAGTTTCATGGAGAGAGACTTGGTCATTTTCAGTTTTCTAACTTGACTGAAAACTAGAAGATGGTGGCAGGATGTTTTAACTGATTGATTGATTTGTTTGTTTTTGATTGCTTTTCTATAAATTAATTTTATTTATTTATTTTTGGCTGCATTGGGTCTTCGTTGCGCTGCGCGGGCCTCTCATTGCAGTGGCTTCTCTTGTTGTGGAGCACAGGCTCTAGGCACATGGGCTTCAGTAGTTGTGGCACGGGGGCTCAGTAGTTGTGGCTCGCAGGCTCTGGAGCACAGGCTCAGGAGTTGTGGTGCATGGGCTTAGTTGCTCCGTGACATGTGGGTCTTCCTGCACCAGGGCTTGAACCCGTGTCCCCTGCCTTGGCAGGTGGATTCTTAACCACTGCACCACCAGAGAAGTCCGAGTTGTTTTGTTTTTGGATAGATGTCTATTAGGTGGTTGTACACAACCTCTTCTCTTCTGGAGAGAGGTTTGAGCTGGAGCTAATGATTTGAGGGTTACATAAAAGTACAGGTGAACCTAAAATATGGTTGTGCTTATTAACTTACTGAGGAAAGGCTATAGACTATCAAGAGCATATTGAGGAGAACTCTGGGGAAGCAGCCCTAATTGGTCAGCAGTGAGCAGAGGAAAGGGAGTGTTCAAAGGAGTCTGCAAGTGATTTCTATAATAATAGAAACTAGAAAAGAATGATGTTGTAGAAGCCTCAGGAAAGAGATTAGAGAAAGTAAAAATATTGTTAAATTCCACAGAGAAGTAACATAGAGACCATTTATCTAGATGATAATATATAGGAAAGTGCCTGGCACTTAACAGATGCTCAAATACATATTCTTTCCGTGTCATGTGTGTGACATGCCTCTCTCCCCTCCCAGACTGAGTGAGCCTTGAGACTAGGGCCATATGTTTGGTCTCTTTGTTTATTTTGGTTTCTTTGCTTGTTTATTTATTTTTATTGAGATGTAATTGACATATAACAATATATTAGTTTCAGGTGTACAACATAATAATTCAATATTTGTATATATTAAGAAATGGTCAACACAAATCTAGTTAACACCCAGCACCACACATGGCTATCATTTTTTTTCTTGTGATGAGAACTTTTAAGACCTACTCTCTTAGCAACTTTCAAATATACAGTACAGTATTGTTAACTACAGTCACCATGCTGTACATTACCACCCCATGACTCATTTATTGTATAACTGGAAATTTGTACCTTTTGAACACCTTCACCATTTTGCCCAAATCCTACCCCTTGCCTCTGGCAACCACTAATCTGTTCTCTATATCAGTGAGTTCATTTTTGTTTGTTTTGCTGTTTGTTTTTAGATTCTGTATATAAGTGAGATCATACAATATTTGTCTTTCTCTCTCTGACTTATTTCACTTAGCATAATGTCCTTGAAGTCCATCCACATTGTTGCAAATGGCAAGATTTCCTTCATGTTTTATGTCTGAACAATATTTCATTGTGTATATGAATACCACACTTTCTTTATTCATTCATCCATCCGTAGATACATATGTTGATTCTATGTCTTAGCTATTGTAAATAATACTGCAGTGAACATGGGAGTGCATATGTTTTTTTGAGTTAGTGTTTTCCTTTCCTATGGATAAATACCCAGAAGTGGAATTGCAGGATTATACAATAGTTTTATTTTTAATTTTTTGAAGAAACTTCATACTGGCTGCACCAATTTACATTCCCACCAACAGTGAATGAAAGTGCCCTTTTCTCCACATCCTTGCCAACACTTGTCATTTCTTGTCTTTTTGATGATAGCCATTACAACAGGTGTGAGGTGATAACTCATTGTGGTTTTGATTTACATTTACCTGATCATTAGTGATGTTTAGCACGTTTCATTGTACCTGTTGGCCATCTGTATATGTTCTTTGGAAATATGTCTATTCAGATCCTCTGCCCATTTATTAATTGGATGGTCATTTTATTGAGTTAAATTAGTTCTTTTTATATTTTGATATTAACCCTGTATTAGATATATAATTTGCAAATATTTTCTTCCATTCAGTAGGATGTCTCTTCATTTTGTTGTAGGTTTGTTTTGTTTTGTTTTTTTGCAGAAACTTTTTAGTTTGATATAGTCCACCTGTTTATTTTTACTTTTGTTGTCTTTGCTTTTGGTGTCAAGTCCAAAAAATTATCACAAAGACTGATGTCAAGGAGCTTAACATCTATGCTTTCTTCTAGGAGTTTTATGGTTTCAGGTCTCACTTTTAAGCCTTTAATCCATTTGGAGTTAATTTTTGTGTATAGTATAACAACGGTCAAGTTTTATTCTTTTGCATGTGACTGTCCAGTTTTCTCAGCACCATTTATTGAAGAGAATGTACTTTTCCCCATTATATTCTTGGCTCCTTTGTCATAAATTAATTGACCATATATGCATGGGTTTATTTCTGGCTTCTCTATTCTATTCCATTGATCTATGTGTCTGCTTTTATGCCAATATCATCCTCTTTTGACTACTATGGCTTTGTATTACAGTTTGAAATCAGGAAGTGTGATGCCTCCAGCTCTATTCTTCTTTCTCAAGATTACTTTGGCTAATCAGGATCTTCTGTGATTCCATACAAATTTTAGGATTGTTTATTCTACTTCTGTGAAAAATATCATTGGAATTTTGATAGGGATTGCATTGAATATGTAGATTGCTTTTGGTAGTATGGACATTTTAACAATATTAATTCTTCCAGTCCATAAGCCATGTATATCTTTCATTTATTTGTGTCTTCTTTAATTTCTCTCATTAATATCATAGTTTTCAGTGTACAGGTCTTTCACCTCCTTGGTTAAGTTTATTCCTAGGTCTTTTTGCTGCAGTTGTATATGAGATTGTTTTCCTAATTTCTCTTTTAGATAGTTCATTATTAGTGTATAGAATGCAAAAGATTTTTGTATATTGATTTTGTATCCTACAACTATACTGAATTTGTTTATTCTAACAGCTTTTGGGTGGAGTTTCTTAGGGTTTTCTATATATAATATTATGTCATCTGTAAATATGACTGTTTTCCTTCTTCCTTTCTGATTTAAAAGCCTTTTATTACCTTTTCTTGCCTTATTGCTCTGGCTAGACTTCCAATACTGTGCTGAATAAAAGTGGTGAGAGTGGGCATCCTTATCTTGTTCCTGATCTTAGAGAAAAGCTTTCAGCTTTTCACCATTAAGTATGATGTTAGCTGTTGGCATGTCATATATGTCTTTTATTATATTGAGGTGTGTTCCCTCTAACCCCATTTTGTTGAGCATTTTTATCATAAATGGATGTTGAATTTGTCAAATGGTTTTCTGCATCTATTGAGATGACCATATGATTTTTGTCCTTCATTTTTTTTACTGTGATGTATTACACTGATTGATTTCTGCATGTTGAATCATTCTTGCACCCCAGGAATAAATCTCACTTGATCATGGTGTGTGATCCTTTTAATGTATTGTTGAATTCTGTTTCCTAACATTCTGTTGTGAATTTTTTGCATCTATGTTCATCAAGGATTTTGATCTGTAGTTCTCTTTTCTTGTGATATCCTTGTCTGATTTTGATATCAGGGTAATGCCGGCTTCATTAAATGAGTTTAGACATTCTCCCCTGTCTTCTCTTTTTTGAAAGAATTTGAGAAGTATTGGTATTAATTCTCCTTTAAATGTTTGGTAGAATTCACCAGTGAAGCTCTCTGATTCTGGACTTTTCATTGTTGGGAAGTTTTTGATTACTAGTAATCAGTCCATTCAGATTTTCTATTTCTTTGTCTTGGTAAATCATATGTTTCTAGGAATTTATCCATTTCTTTTAGGTTGTCCAGTTTGTTTTGTATATTTGTTTATAGTAGTCTCTTATGATCCTTTGTATTTTGTGGTATTAATTACAATGTGTCTGTTTCATTTCTGATTTTCTTTGAGTATTCTCTCTTTTTTTGTTGGTGAGTCTAAAGGTTTGTCAATTTTGTTTATCTTTTCAAAAAACCAGTTCTTAATTTCTTTGATCTTTTCTATTGTCCTTTTAGTCTCTCTCATTTATTTCCACTCTGATGTTTGTTATTACCTTCCTTCTACTAACTTTAGGCTTCATTTGTTCTTTTTTTTTCTATTTCTTTTAGGTGTAAAGTTAGGTAGTTTATTTGAGATTGTATTTCTTAATGTAGACATGTATTGCTACGAACTCTCACAGAACTACTTCTTAGAACTATCTTTGCTTTGTTGTATTTGTTTGTTGTCGTTGTATCTGTTGTATTTTTGTTATGTTGTACTTCCATTTTTATTTATCGCAAAGCATTTTTTAAATTTCTTCTTTGACCCGTTGGTTGGTCAGTAGCATATAGTTTACTCTACACATAGATGTGAATTTCCCAGTTTTCTTCTTGTAATTAATTTCTAGTTTCATACAGTTGTGGTTGGAAAAGATGCATGGTATGATTTCAGTTTTCTTGATCTCATTGAGTTGTTCTGTGACTTAACACATGATCTATCCTGGAGAATGTTCCATGTACATTTGAGAAAAATGTGTATTCTGTTGCTATTGGGTGGAATGTTCTATATGTGTCTAAGTCCATCCTATTTAATGTGTCATTCAAGGCCAATGTTTTCTTTTTTAACTTTTTTTTTTTTTTTTTTGGCCATGCCATGTGACATGTGGGACCTTAGTTCCCTGACCAGGGATCAAACTCACTCCCCCTGCAGCGGAAGCACCAAGTATTAACCACTGGGCTGCCAGGAAAGTCCCAAGGCCAGTGTTTTCTCATTGATTTTCTGTCTGGATGATCTATTCATTGGTGAAAGTGGGATATTAAAGTCTCCTACTGGGTGCTCTTCTATGGGTGAGTCCTGGGATGGGTGAGTCCGTGAGAGCTCTTTAAGAACTCTTTCTGAGTTTGCTATAGCCTTGTGGGCCTCATGGATGCAAGCCCTGCTGGCTTTCAAAACTAGATGTTTTGGGAGCTTGTCTCTGATCTGCAGGTCTTAAAAGTTGGGGTGCCATTATGTGGGGTTCAAACTCTTCATTCTTCAGGGAAAAGCTTAGGGATGTGAGCTCCCTCCAAACTGTGTGTGCCCTCACTGTGTGAGGTTTATGGCAAGACTGTGTCTCAGCCTCTCCTAGCCACTTCACTATGGTTTTTTTTCTCATTTGCCAGATATGAAGGAATTCCTCACCTATTTTTTTTTATTATTTTCAGAGGAAATTGTTCTGTATGTAGCTGTAGATTTGTTGTGTCCATAGGTAGAGGTGAGTTCAGAATCTTCCTACATCACCATCTTTAATTGGAACTCTGTGTTTGGTCTCCTTGCATCAGCAAAGCCCACCACAGAGTAGGCACTCAATCAAAGCTTGTTGAATAAATAAGCACATAATGGTGTTTTTAACTAACATGTGAAGTAACTATTGTAATTGGTTTTTTGAAGTAGCAAGTTAATTTTTTTCTGTCAGCAATTTATTGATGTGGAATAAAATGCTTAATTTGGAAATTAACGTTGTTTTTTACCTAAGCCCAGCATATATGGACAAAGTTTGGGAGCTCTTGAGAGAAATATTGCCCGAGTTTAAGCTGTCAGATGAGTCCAGCTCTGAAAGCAAAACAACAGACGTAGATGCCAAATTAAAAGAACAAGGAAAAGACATGAAGGATGGGAAAGAAGTGAAAGATGGCAAAGAAATGAAAGATGGCAAGGAATTCAAACCGGAAGGTTTAGCAACAACACTAAAATTACCTGAGAAAAGTGACAGAGTTTTAAAGGGTAAGACATTCTATATCATGATGTTATTCAATATGGGTATTATATATAAACACTTTATAGTTTAGTCATTGCTTAATTTAATGATTATTTATTGTCATTATATTTATTAAGTGTTGTGGAAACAGTCATGTAATTAAGGTCCTTTCTTTCCAAGATATTAGAACTTGCAATGGTGTTTACCATATGTTAATTATTCTACTATATTTTGCTCTCCTTAAATATCAAAGGCAATTATATATTTTGATGATAATTAATATATTATTAATATAGAAAAACACATTAAGTTTTCAATTTCCCTTAAACACATCTTTCTTATATGTTATATGTAGAGTGGAATGGACCAGAATACCAAAGGAGAAAAATTGTCCTGTTTTCCTTTTCAGGAAGTGTGAAATGGATACAGATTAGATTATGATTTGCAGGTTATTGTAAGGTGAAAGTTAAAATCTGGAAAAAATTTTTCGAGTTATTTTACAGAGTGTAGGAGCATTTCTTCTTAAGTGGGAAATATATTTAATCATTATTTATTTTATGTTTTCTAAAATATTTCATATAGCCATACATATGAACAATAATGCTTGTATAGTAGAGTTAAATATACTAGAAGATACTCAGCTTTTTTGTGTACTATGATAGCATCTATAATGATCTTTCAAATGTTTATGTTTTATAAGATATTGATATTTTGTCCTTATCTAGATCTTATCAACCAGCATTTCTAACCATATACTGCCCAGAAATAATTACTGTAAATGTTTCGCAAAAATATACAAAAAAATTGTGTGTGTGATATCTGCCTATCATCAGTGCCATTTAAAATGATCTAATGTGCATTAGTTTATAAAAGAAAGCAAAAAAAAAGCCAGATTAAATTTGTTTTACCCAGTGTATCCTAAATTAATTTGAACCTGGAATCCCTTTCTCATGTATCACAAGTTAACTTCTGTCTATCCAGCCCTCCATTTAACAATCCATTCAATATACTACTTGCTGAGAATATCGGTAAGTGTTCTAGGAATTAGTGATAACTTGATGAACAAAATCAGGTGTGGAACTCACTTCCTAGAACTAAGGTCTAGTGAGTGGGACTAACATTAATTTTAAAAATCATAAATACATACTAATACATGAGTCTTGAAGGGAAATACAGGAAACTTTAGTTCATATGAAAGACCTAGTCTGGGGCATCAAGGAAGAATTCCCTAAGGAATTTTGAGCTGTGTTTGCAAAGATGATAGAGATATCTGGAGGAAGATTAAGGACTGAGAAGGGAAGAGCATTCTAGATAGAGGAGACAGCAGATATAAATATTATGAAGAAGTAGCAGGAATGACAATGATTTGGAATACCTGGTAGAAGATATGTTTAGCTGGAGGAGAGGATGTGTGGAATAAAGTGGCTTAAGAAGAGCCTGGAGAAGTAGATAGGAGAGCGATCATTGCAAATCCTCCAGGTCATGTTAAGATGATTGATCTTTACCAAGGAGCAATTGACGGCTAATGAAGAGTTTAGGGTTGAGTCATGATCTGTTTCACATTTTCAAAAGGATATTCTGGTTCTCTGAGAAGAAAATAACTTGGTGTGCGCATGGGGGTGGAGAGTCAGTGACATGAGTGGACATAGAAAAAACAATTTGGAGACCTTTGCATCAGCTCAGAAAAAACAATTTGGAGACCTTTGCATCAGCTCAGTTCAGAGACAATAGTAGCTTGGCATAGGGTAATAGGACAGTCATAGTGGAGAGGCAGATAAAGTAAATGATTGAGAGATATTTAAAATGTAAAAAATGGCAGAATGTGGCAAAGATGATGTGTAGAATTCTGACTTCCAAAACTGGATAGATGGTAGTACCTTTTATTGAGAGGCATAATGCCAAAAGAGGAACGGCTTTATGAGGAGAGATCACAGAATGACTCAGAACATATTGAATTTGAAGTGCCTTTAAGAAATCAAGTGTACTTTCATGTTAGGAGTTCCAGGCTGGTGATATACTTTTGGGAATCATTGACAAATGCATGCCAAATTAAACAATGAATGATATTCCCAAGGAGATGGCGTAAAGTGAGAAGACTAAGAAGCTTAAGACTCAGCCTTAAAGAAGCTAAATATCTGAGAACTGGGTACCAAATAATGAGCTGGCAAAAGAGGTTAAAGCATGACCAGAGAAACAGGAAGAAGACCAGCAGAGCATGTTGCTACTGAAGTCAAAGGAAAAGAGTGCTTTAAGAATCAGGGAGATTGTGTCAAGTAGTGTTGAGAGTTGAAATATGAGGAGAATTCAAGTTTCTCTGCTGGATTTTGTGATATGGAGGTCACTGGGCACTGGTAAGTGATGGGAGTGGAAGACACGTTGGAGAGGTTAAGAAATAAGTGGGAAGTAAGATAATTTATAAACACCCCTGTTAGGAGTTTGTCTGTGAAGAACAGGAGAGCGACAAAGTGGAAGCTGACAGGGAATGTAGGGGACCCGTGAAAGATATTTAAATTTTTACCTGATGAAGAAGTATTTTTAAGTGATTGGGAAGATGCAGTTGAGATGACAGCCATAGTGTAAGTTTCCAGAGAGCCCAGGTGAAGGGATTGGACCAAACCAGGGAGCAAAGTCTCCTCCATCTTAACGGGTGGGCACAGGGCATGGGAGAGGACAGATGCACATGTCAGTGGATGAATGGGTTTGATAGGGAGAAGCTGAGGGTTTCTGACAAAAGGCTTCTATTCTCTATGAGCTAAGAGTGAAGTGGAGGTGGAGATGAAGGTTCTCGTTGTTATTTAAAATAGATGTGGCAGAAGCTTGCAGAACTAGAGGAAGGCCATGTCCAGTAGGACTCAGCTGCTACTTTTATTCAGAGGGGTTGGCCAGATGGGTGAAATGAGGTGACAGAGGAGCAACAGATTTACTCATGGTACTGGCAAAAACACATTTTGGTAAACATTTCTGCATACTTTCCAAATTTCTATTTGAAAAGTGTGTTTTTCTATTTATAATTTTTATTATATATATATTATATATTTTAAATTATGAATTCTGAATAGGCATTTAAAGGCTTTTAAAACCCCATTTTAAAATCATACATGAAGTCATATATTATTACCTGTAATTAGTTTTAAGTCAAATATTTATAGAAAAGCCACAAAATAAAATTCTAATAATCTGTGTTTTGTACTTGTTTCCCAATAAAATATCTCATCCTACACTTAAAGTTATAGTTATCTTTGCCTTTGTATCTAACATAGATGTTAAATCTACTATAAAAGCTATGAGATAGATTTACTTTAGAAGCTAAGGAGCAGTACAAGTTGTTAATGTTATACTTTTCATTTATGCAAATTTTAAAAAAAACAAACAACCTGATCAATGGTGATTACAAGTTTAGCAAATGATGAAAGAATGAATGGCAGAAATTTGAAATTTCTGTTTTAGAATTGGAAGGGATTTATTAGGAAATAAAAAAGCTTGGGGGTAAGTTGAAGGAGAACATGTTTCATAGAAATGTAAATGTGAATGGAAATTCAAATGGTAGACAGTTCTGGGTACTGGGTTTTACTACACACAACATGTGGACAATCAGATGTTGGTTTGTGGACGTTGGTTAGTAGCCAGTTTCCACCAGAAGATATTCTGGAGGCAGAAAGCTGTGTTTCTTGAAATGCAAGCCCCAAGTAAAGAAGATCAAAGAGGGCTCCACATTTAGGACTCAACTTTAAGCACTTTCTTTGCTGGTTTTTCTTTTTTAAATGAGAAAATCAGCCTGACACCATGATTTTATATGAATAAATTATATTCAACTGATCATCTACATTTAACATAAAATTATGTGTAGTCGATAATAAATAATGCTGCATGTCTTTCACAATACATGTCAATTTTCAAAGTTTCCATTTGCTTTATTTTGATGTTACTAATTTGAGGTGAGTAGTACTTGGGGAAATTTATGGCTATTGTTTTACACTTAAATAAGTTAAATACTACTATTTAACTTTCTTTGCAACACAATGACTTAATAAGCGACATACATTGAGGTTTTGTAGTTAAAAGATTTATTACATTTTTTTTAATATGTTGGAGAAAGCTGATGCAAAAGACCTTGGAAAGAAAAGGAGTAAAGATGGAGAGAAGGAAAAAGAAAAGGAAAAATCCAAATGGCCTCTTCATGGTTCAAGGCCCTCATCAGACGTACAATATTCTCTACAGTCTCTGTCAGATTGTAAGTTCTCAGTCTCCTAGGATAATAATTATTGTACTTATTTCTTAAAATGCTGGAAAACACTGGAGCATAGAAATGTATTTCCTGTTTAGACATGTCTAAATAAGCTTTTCAAGGTTGCCCACAATTGTTAGGCCCTCAGATGTTATGCATAACAGAGCAAGATCCTACATATGAGACAATGTTATCCAAGTTCTTATGGTACAACAGTCACAGAAGTGTTTACATGAAGGAGGATATATAATACTAATAAAAATATATATTATATGTTAGTAGACATATTTTTATTATAAAAAATATAATTATATATTAATATGTATTAATATATGTCCTCCTCTGTGTAAATTTTATATATACGTTGATATATAAAATATATTTTTTAAACTTTATAGTCCTAACATTGGGTCATCTATCTTGGTGCTTCCAGAGTGTATATCATATTTCTCAGTTCATCCTTCTTTACATGAAAACATGTCCATTTACCTCCGGCACTATGCTTTATCTAGTTTTTTTTTTTCATTTTGTCTTCTTTCTTAATACATTACTGTGTTTTTTCGTGAGAGCATTTTCATAGTTCTGGCTTTGTATTTTTACAGAAACATGTCTGGTGGTTTGGTAGAGAAAATACAAACACTAGTCATTATATTTTTAATTTTATACAAAAACTTGTTTTCTTATAGTGATGCCTTAAGTAATCTTTGTTGATACTGGATGACATAACAGTCCCAAAGTTACTGATAATTATTCATGTTTGTGAGAATGGCTAAACCTTTCTCTGAGTTTCTTTCTTTGTGAAAATGATGGTAACAAAGCCTCTTTTTCTACCAAACTCATAGTTAAGTCAACCTCTAGATACAGAATGTGGTTCAAAGTTTGGGCTGTGGAATAAAATTGCCTGGGTTCAGATCTCTGCTGCATGAAAAATATGTTAGAGAAGGAAAAAATTTCCCTCTACTCTCTCCAGGTTCTTCTAGCTGGTGTGAGAATTAAATTGACATGAGACAGATTAACAGAAGAAAAAGAATAATAATTATGTACGTATGAGGCCTCGTAAGAAAAATGAAACCCAAGGACAAGTTAGGCAATTGAGGCTTATCTACCATCTGAGAGAAAGAAAAGGGGGTCGGGGGTTTGTGACTTCAAAAGGGAGGAAGGCAATTCACCTGGAGATTGAAAAGCAAATGTTTGGTAAACACATGTTGGCTCTACCATGCAGAGGCAGTGGGACACAGAGAGGACTCTTGTCTCTAGGCCCTGCCCTACCACACTTAGCCCATATTCTTTGTAGGTATCTCTGGTGGTAGTGCTTTTCCTGGACCAGGCCCTTTATCTGAATTCTTTTAGGCAGTTAAGGGGGACGTAAAAAGGAAGAATTCCTGAGTACTCTGTTCTTAAAAAAAAAAAAAAAAAGCCCAAAATAATCCTCATGACAGAGAGACACATTTTAAGGTGACAAATTTTGCTCCCCTACATATACAAAATTTACTTTTTAAATGTAAAAACATATTTTTACAAGTTGGGCATAGTTCACATCTTAATCCATTTTAGAGTGATCCAGGGTTAACATCTAATTTATATATTGCGGTTCTAAAGATACTATTCTTCAATAAACATAGTATCTAGTGCAGTGAAATGTAAGTGCCTGAATTTTTTTTTAACATCTTTATTGGGGTATAATTGCTTTACGATGGTGTGTTAGTTTCTGCTTTATAACAAAGTGAATCAGGTATACATATACATATGTTCCCATATCTCTTCCCTCTTGCGTCTCCCTCCCTCGCACCCTCCCTATCCCACCCCTCTAGGTGGTCACAAAGCACCGAGCCGACCTCCCTGTGCTATGTGGCTGCTTCCCACTAGCTATCTATTTTACATTTGGTAGTGTATATATGTCCATGCCACTCTCTCACTTTGTCACAGCTTACCCTTCCCCCTCCCCGTGTCCTCAAGTCCATTCTCTAGTAGGTCTGTGTCTTTATTCCCGTCTTACTCCTAGGTTCTTCATGACCTTTATTATTTTTTTCCTTAGATTCCATATATATGTGTTAGCATACGGTATTTTTCTCTTTCTGACTTACTTCACTCTGTATGACAGACTCTAGGTCCATCTACCTCATTACAAATAACTCAATTTTATTTCTTTTTATGGCTGAGTAATATTCCATTGTATATATGTGCCACATCTTCTTTATCCATTCATCTGTCAGTGGACACTTAGGTTGCTTCCATGTCCTGGCTATTGTAAATAGAGCTGCAATAAACATTTTGGTACATGACTCTTTTTGAATTATGGTTTTCTCAGGGTATATGCCCAGTAGTGGGATTGCTGGGTCATTTGGTAATTCTATTTGTAGTTTTTTTAAGGAACCTCTATACTGTTCTCCACAGTGGCTGTATCAATTTACGTTCCCACCAACAGTGCAAGAGGGTTGCCTTTTCTCCACACCCTCTCCAGCATTTATTGTTTCTAGATTTTTTGATGATGGCCATTCTGACTGGTGTGAGATGATATTTCATTGTAGTTTTGGTTTGCATTTCTCTAATGATTAATGATGTTGAGCATTCTTTCATGTGTTTGTTGGCAGTCTGTATATCTTCTTTGGAGAAATGTCTATTGAGGTCTTCTGCCCATTTTCGGATTGGGCTGTTTGTTTTTTTGTTATTGAGCTGCATGAGCTGCTTGTA
>NW_020173666.1:2959043-2961960 GCF_003031525.2 Neophocaena asiaeorientalis asiaeorientalis
TTCACATTCCCACCAGCAGTGCAAGAGTGTTCCCTTTTCTCCACACCCTCTCCAGCATTTATTGTTTCTAGATTTTTTGATGATGGCCATTCTGACTGGTGTGAGATGATATTTCATTGTAGTTTTGGTTTGCATTTCTCTAATGATTAATGATGTTGAGCATTCTTTCATGTGTTTGTTGGCAGTCTGTATATCTTCTTTGGAGAAATGTCTATTGAGGTCTTCTGCCCATTTTCGGATTGGGCTGTTTGTTTTTTTGTTATTGAGCTGCATGAGCTGCTTGTAAATTTTGGAGATTAATCCTTTTTCAGTTGCTTCATTTGCAAATATTTTCTCCCATTCTGAGGGTTGTCTTTTGGCCTTGTTTATGGTTTCCTTTGCTGTGCAAAAGTTTTGAAGTTTCATTAGGTCCCATTTGTTTATTTTTATTTCCATTTCTCTGGGAGGTGAGTCAAAAAGGTTCTTGCTGTGATTTATGTCATAGAGTGTTCTGCCTATGTTTTCCTCTAAGAGTTTGATAGTGTCTGGCCTTACATTTAGGTCTTTAATCCATTTTGAGTTTATTTTTGTGTACGGTGTTAGGGAGTGTTCTAATCTCATTCTTTTACATGTAGCTGTCCAGTTTTCCCAGCACCACTTATTGAAGAGGCTGTCTTTTCTCCGCTGTATATTCTTGCCTCCTTTGTCAAAGATAAGGTGACCATATGTGTGTGGGTTTATCTCTGGGCTTTCTATCCTGTTCCATTGATCTATATTTCTGTTTTTGTTAAGTGTGTGAATTTTAAAGGAATAAGTCAAAACCTTTTAATTAAAAATAAAAACAATAGAGGAAAATAAATTCTATTAGTTTGGCCAGAACCTTTAAAGAACAAAAGCATCATGAATCAAATGGGGTAATTTCAGGGTATTAAGGAACACATGAATAAACATTGATGTTCAGGAGCAAATCTACAGGCATTAAACATTCCAAACTAAGTTACCTTCTTAGTTTCCATTCTTCATGGGAGGATTAATTTATTTATGTTTTCTTTCTACTTGAAATGACATAGAAACTCTCAGAATTCCTTAAATTCAAAATAAAGATTCTATGAAAGCTAAGTTACATTGACAGATAGCTAGAGTGAGTTTATGTAATAAGTGTTTTACAACGAAGTAAAATGATTTCTTAATGAATTATATGGTACTATTGTGAAGGTAAAACTGATGAGACATTCTATAAATAGATGTAGATTTGAGATTTAACATTTATTATATGCATGCAGAGTCATTTACCTATATTTCTTCAACAAAGATAAGTTCATTAAGGAATCTGAACAGTCTACTAAGACCTGCCAGTTCCATTTTGTCTAGAATTTCCATGACGCAATATGTGTTTGGTTTTACAGGTTCTTCAGCAATACAGTCCCCTCAGATAGTTGTATATGCTACCTTTACACCTCTCTATTTGTTTGAAAAGAAGATCTTTTTATTAGAGAAGATGGTAAGTACTCAAGGCCAAGAAATTCAGTATAATTTATGGTGTGTGTGTGTGTTGTAGTAAAAGGTATATCAGAATTTAATCAAAATTTCATTCCTGAATTTCAGTCCTGTTATCTCTATAATTAGGCACTTAGGTACAAGGACCTGAAACATCCAAAATTTTCTTAGATGGCTGCAATAGTTTTAACTACAAAAAAAAAAAAAAAAAAAAAAAGGATGAAGTCTCATATATTTTTATCAATTCCTTTCATTGTAAACAAAAGGCATCAAATTATATATTTCAGTGAGAAGTATGTAAGCCATTCCTAAGTAATAATAAATCATCTTTCTATAAACAGGTCATACATATTTTCTTAACCTAAGACAACTTAAATAAATGCATATTGAGGGCTAGTAAACCACTGCTATGAGCTCCTTGTATCTTAAAGTAATACACACAAAAATGTTAATTGCTTTTTTCTTATAAATCTAACAACTTATAGAAAACTTAGAAAATATGGACAAAGATAATAAAATTAAACTATTCATAGTATAAACACCCAGTCATAGACACTATTAACATTTTGGCGTATACACTTTGACTGTTTTTCTTGTCTGCATATTTTCTATGTGTACATGTGTATAAACGTTTTTACTCAAGGGAATTCTATTTTACTTTCTGTTTAGAAACCAGCTTTTTCACTTGACACTGTATCATTAACATTTTCCCATGATGTGAAATATTTGACAACATAATATTTAATAGTTACATGGGATGCATTGGTTTGCCATAATTTTTTAAGTAATCTTTGGTTCTGGGACATAAAAATTATTTTTCTCCTTCCCTTTTAAAGAGTAAAGCCAGATTACTCTTCAGTCTACTTAAAAAACAGCCTATTGTATTTGTATTGATTCCTAACACTTTGGGGAACTTTTAGACATCCAACACTTTATTGCTAGAATTTTATATGTTCTGAAATCACTACATCAAAGTATGAGAAGACACGGATATAATTATTTGTTTAGTTAGAAATAGCTGAGTAGTAAAACTTGAATGGAAATTTGGTTGAAATGTTTACAGTTTCAATTCTCTGATTACTGCACTTTACTGTGTGCATTACATTTATCTTCTGGATGATCTGCCCAAGGGGCATAGTGTTATCATTCCTTCTTCTTCCCTTCCTTCCTTTCCTTCCCCCTTCCTTGCTTCCTCCCTCCCTTCCTCCCTCCCTCCTTTCCTTCCTTCCATCCTTCCTGCCTCCCTCACTTCCTCCCTTCCTCGCTCCCTTCCTTCCCCCTTCCTTCGCTCCACCCTCCCTTTCTTCCTTCCTCCCTTCCTTCCTCCCTCCCTCCCTTCCTTCCCTGCTTCCTCCCTCCCTCATTTCCTTCCTTCCTTCCTTCCTCCCTCCGTTTCTCTCTCTCTTCTTCCCGCCCTCCCTCCCTCCCTACCTGCCTCCCA
>NW_020173666.1:2962386-2989397 GCF_003031525.2 Neophocaena asiaeorientalis asiaeorientalis
CCCTCCTCCCTCCCTCCCTCCCTTCCTCCCTCCCTTCCTTCCTCCCTCCCTCCTTCCTCTTCCTCCTTTTCCTCCTCCTCCTTTCTTTTTAGATAGGAAGCATTCCTTCCTGCGACAATCTGTAATATAACAAGGGTAATATTGTCAAGACAACAGAACATAATGTGCCATTATGAATGTAGAGAAAGGGGCAATGTGTCTGTTTTTATTTCAAAGTTATTTACCTTTAGCCATGGTTAAATCCTAGTGTGCTTCCCCGGCTTCCGAGTCTTCCGAGTTAGGATTTCAGCTGCCTGTGTCAGCCCTGATTTTTTTTTAATCTCCTTACCCAGCCTTGGCCTAGGTGTTGTCTTAGATATTCCAGTAGTCTAACATCATAGACTACAAAAGAACATGAGCCATGCTTTATGGAGTGTCCTGGCCTCACGTATGGGAAGTACTTAAACACTTTTTAAAACTGAAAAATATAAAGATAGAATTTACATCTTCATTACACCAAGAAGGTGCAAAATAATCCACTTGAACTTTTTGCTGTTCTACTGAAAAATTAACCTGTAAACACAAAATTTTTAATTGAAAAAAGAAACTCTCATGTTTATTCATTAATTCAACAGATGTTTATTAATTGTTTATTAATTGGATTACCCCACATGTCCTAAACAGTGAGCTGGGATCTGAGGACACCACGGTGAACATGATTAATAAGGACGCTCCCCACAAAGTTTAGAGTCAATGAGAAAGGCAGATAAGCAACAACAGTAATAAAGTTAGACGACTCTCACGATGGAGAGTGCCTGGAACATGGTAGATGTAGCATTAAAATAAAAAAAAGTTGAATGAGTGACCAAACAAATGAATTATTGAAGGAGTGGATAAATGAGTATTGGACACATAGCAGAAACACATCTTTCTCTCCAGTGGGTGACTAGGGAAGTCTTCCTAAAGGGGGAAAAAAAATGTTTAAGCAGTGGCTTTAAGATGTTAGCCTGGAAAACAGGAAAAAGTGTGCTTGAAGCAGAGGGAAGCTTATGTGGGAAAGTCTGAAGGTGAAGGAGAACCCAGTGGGTTCGAGGGACTACTAGAGGTTGAACAGATGGCAAAGGGAGAAGTGTCAGAGGCAGCTTGAGATGTGGGAGAGAGCCAGGATGTGCAGAGTATTATAAATCCTCCTCTTGGGGGTTGAAATGGCTTAAAGGGCCCAGAGTTTCAGAAGTGAGCCCAGTGTCTGTAACAGTAATGAAATGAACTTCAAGGCTGTGATGAAGTGACTACAGCGTTACAGCCTCCTACTGATTCTTTTACATTATTTATTAGGATGAACACATTCTCCTGGTAAAAATCAGAATGTAAAGATGATATAATATTTTCAAGCTGAATCTACAGAAAACAAGTTCTGTTCTAGTGGAATTTTGTTAAATGGAGTACATTGCAAAAAATTCTAACCCCAAAGACAATGAGACCAGGCTGTAAAAATAAAGTCAATACTTTTATTTAAAGAATTGGTAAAGAATGCAAGAATAAAAGAAAAAAAAACTTGGGAAGAAACAAAGTGTTAAGAATTACCCCACATCTTCCCCCATCCTCTTTCTCCTGGATCTTCTAAGTGGTTTTAGTTTTATTTAAATGGGTGAGCTGGGAGTTCTAAAAAAGCCTCCCCTATCTACTCAAAATCCTACTTTTAGAATGTCTGAGGTGGGATGGGGTAAGGGAGTGAAAGGGTTTTATGGACAAGGAAACTTCTAGTTTGTCTTACATAATGAATTATTCAAAAATATTTCTTGAAGGCCTATTCAGTATTTCACTAGAATGTTTCACTATTCTAAATTTCTCTGTCCTTAATTCTACTCTAAGGAAATTTGTGCCCCTTGAACAAAGTTTCTCGATATCAAACTGTAACTATTATTAATAGCATTACTTTATGTCATTCAGAAGTATCGTGTAGTATGTTGGAAATAAAACGAAGTAAGAGAAACTGGCTTACATACCTTACATCAAGCTAGTACTTTTGTGGATTATTCAAACAATACAATAGGTGAAAATACCATACTTAATTATTTGACACAATATCTTACATTTTCTAAATGCCTTAAATAGTTTTATTTTCTGATGCTCTGCAGCTCAAAAAAGAAAGCAAACAGACTACAATTGTGATTGCAATTGTAAGAAGGAGTTGAGATGTGTAGACCGAATTTTTGAACGGTAAACTATCTGGGAATTATTCAACTTATAAATACTACTTTGGATATTATTTAAATGTAAATTTTACAGTAATGTATTTTTATTACTATACCGAGACATTAACTTATTGAATAACAGCAATGTATTCTTCCATAAATTCTTATTGGGAAGGGTTCCTTTCAGGTGTTGGGAAACTTCTAAAATTTGACAGAGTTAAAGTTTAGCCTTTATAGCATCTATACAAAAAAGGCTTAGCCTTTATAGCATCTATGAAAAAAAATTTTTAAGCCACTCTAAGGCATAATTCCAGGGGTTTCTGAATTTTTCAGTGAATTGTTAACATTCACAGATGGGATAAAGGGGATGTGGCATTTTCCTCTCCTTTAAATTAGGCCTTTTTTTAAAAAAAAAACCACAAAAACATTGAAGTGCTTTCCTCTTTATTTCACATACTTATAATGCTTTTAAGTGGCTCTACTGGACTTAATAATGCACTGATTAACTCTTTCTTACAATTATTAATTATTACCATCATAATTAATCTCTGGATTCAGGAAGAACTGTTCTAGCTCAGGGACACCCCCGCCTATTTTGTGCCTCAACTATAGATTGAGCTACAGTTTGAGCTATAGAAAAACAGCCCCAACAGCAAGGCATGTTGTAGCTGAGGCAATAATTTAGAATAGGCTAAAAGGTGGGTTTCTGATCCCAATTTAAATGACTGCTTTATAAATTTACATTTTCAAGCATTGCTATTTGCATAGAAATCAATGATGCAAAATCACTAGGAAGAAAAATAGTTACTGGCAAAACTGACTTTAAGGTAGTTAATATTTTATTTTACTTTAAATGTTTCAACATTTAGACCGTGAACATGAGAATTTGACTACAGTGTACATTACTTTAACTTTCACATACTTTTTGATTACTTATGGCATATTTCAGCCATCAGTCAGTAACTGAATTTCTACTTAAATCTTATTCTGAATTGTTCCAAAGCCAAGTGGCTTCAGGAGATCTGAACCGTCAAATATGGAAAGCATCTGCCTGGGAAACGACTTGATCTGGCAGGACACAGGGCAGCCTCTACCCTCTGTCCTTCTGTGAATGCCTCCATTGTCAGGCGCGATCATGAGGATTTCGTGTGGGCGGAGCCTGAGGACACTGTAGACAAGGCAACCGCTTACCCTCACGGACCTGACGCCTAAAGGCAGTGGGTTTTTTTGAACACTAGGTAGCAATTGCTGGTGCTTAAAAAACAAACTGACAAAGACTTTACATGTTAAGGACTGCATCAAAGCTTTAACCTATAAAAATAGTAGTTGATTAATTTTGGACCAAAACTGATATACTAAGACTTCTGCAATCCCATAGAATCTTAAACTCTTAGAACTGAAAAGTGGCTTCTGGTTCTAGTCTCTCATTTTGTAAATAAGGAAAGGGGGCCCCAGATAACTTAAAAGATGGAAAGAAATACAAAGAGTAATAGTGCTTATGTTAAGGGATGTAGAAATACGGGTGGTTATTTTTTTTCTTATTACCGCTATGTCTCTCTAGTGGTGATAGTATTTTTATAATGACGAAAAGTATTATCTTAAGGGCATGAGGCAAATACAAGAATCCTTTTAAATCTGCCTTCCACCTTTTAGGCTGATTCTGCTGAGAAGCTTAGGGAATATGGGCTTTCCCACACCTGTAGCCATCCTGTGCTGGTGACAAGAACCAGGTCTTGCCCGCTTATAGCACCACCAAAACTACCCCCTATACCTCCGTGGAAACTCCTTCGTCAAAAAAAGGAAACTGTTATAACAGATGAAGCTCAAGGTATGAATCATATTGTCTGAAAATCTTATTAACATTTCTATGAAGTTCTAATAGTTTCATTTGTAATGAGATACATATCAAGGCAAACAACTCAACATTACAGTTAAAACCTTCATTTAATTTTATGTCCGAATTTTATGTCTTTAAAGGATTAATTCTGCACATCTCAGACGCCAAGCAGTTTGGTTTTCATGTCTAAACTGGCCAGATATATAAAGGCCATTCTTTGGGTGATGGCATTGTGATTATAACTGTGATAAAAAAGTGGTTGGTAGTAAGTAACATAGAAGGTTAAGTAGCATATACGTTAGACCACTGGTGTGAATTTCTAACATGGGCATCATTCTACAGTGCCCTGTAGGACATAATCTTTGAATTGACTGATTTCTGTTTGAAACTCCTATAGGAATAGGACTTTTACCCTGGGCTGGTTCCTGTGTCAGTGTTGTCATGTAGCCACAGTGAATGGCAGTTGTGCTCAGAAATACACAGGTTCACACAGGTTGAGAATGGGGCAGGGAGACTGTTCCCACCTTGTTCTTATTCTCACCTTTTATTTCTAAATTCCTCATAATCCATGTCTAATTCTTCGCTCCTTCAATCATTTTCTCGACAAGTCTTCATTTTTACTCCTTTTTCCATGAGCACCACGTTTGAATGGAAGAGAGACCAAGATGGCAAGAGAAGAAATGAGCAAGACCATAAATGAAAAATCAGAAGGAGAGGGGATTAGAAAAGAAAAACTAATAATTAAAAAATTATGGCTTAGAGGAATAACTTAATTTGTTTATATTAATTCAGCATAAACATATGGCCTTTCCGTAGCTAATTTATACTTGCGATTTTTAATGAAGGGTGATAGAGAATTGTGGTGCTATGGTTTACATATGTTTACATATGGTTTACATATGTGTATGTGTGTATATATATTTCCCATTCCAAAAAGTTTAAATTATCTTTGTTCAAAAACAGCTTTTTTTGTTATCTTTTTTGTGTTCATTTCCTTGCTTTCGCATTTTCTTCCTTTGTCTTTTCCAATACCTCAGTATCTTCTAATTGTATCCATCCAGTAACAGGTCATCACATTCTAGAAGTTACTGCATTAGGGTTCACAGGCCTGTCCTTGAATGAACAATGAAGACAAAGCCATGATGAACATACCTAGTGCCAGTTTACTAAAGGCATCCCCGAGAAGCATATAAATAAGCTTTAAGTGGTTGGGCTCATGAACCATGGCTTGTACCCTTATTGATGGTGCTTGCTGTGGCTTCTGCTACCAATTCAAGTGTTGCTGATCCTTCAGTGCAGGGGAGAGGAACCATATCTCAGTCACAGGGTAATACGTAAGTCTCGTTGGTACTCAGGATCCTAAAACCGCATTAGCCACAGAGATTGGAGTATTTACCTGTTCCTTGCCTCCTACTTCCAACCATAATTTACACGTTTTTAAGATATAAATAACAACTGTTAACCATGTAATTTTCCTCACATTTGCTTTCTGCCTACGTTTATACAACCATTACAGCTGGTGGCAAAGATTTTCTAGCACAACATGTTTTTATCCTGGACAGAAAAGAACAAAGATTAAAGAAATATCTGGTTTAGATATACAGGAGAAATGGTCAGTTCATCTTTTTTTTTTTTTATTAGACTTGTCTGCCTCTCTCCCTCCTGCTTGATTATTTCAGTTACTTCCTTACATTCCTTGAGTTTCTGCAACGGGCTGTTTGTGCCACCAAAGTGCCAACTGTTGCTTTGGATTCCAAGAACTTTCCAGTTTCCTCCCTCCCTCCTTCCCTTCCCTCCTTCCTTCCTATCTTCTTCTGTCCTTCCAACCAAAGATCAGCATTCACATGATGCTTGAAAGAAAATCTTTTACTACTGAATGCTATATTTTAGTTAAATGCATAGAGCCACACAACCGTTCTTCATTCAGAACATCAGGAATAGCTGAATGAAAGGAAAAATACTGAACATTCAGCTACTTCCTGATTTTGATATTGACTCTTGTGTAATTCTGTGTAATATGATAGCTCCATTGTAAGCTGGGAAAGAAAACCTACGGATTGATGGGATTCCATAACCGCAGTGTCCTGCTTTGAGGCTCACCACATCATTGTCTTTCTTCTCTCTATTGGATTTAATATTTAAAGTGAAATTAACAGGAAACAGAGAGAGAGAGAGAGAGATCAGTATAGAGGTTATCACAGAACAAGCACAGAGAAGTCATGTGCACTGTGTCATAGTCTCACTTCTCTTCGTCCTGTGGTCATCCTTTCCACTGCTATAGGAGCTTATTTAAAATAATTATGCCTAATGTTTAATTTCAATGTTCACCGTGTTAGTTCATGGGTTGTGTGCTATATCCATTGAGAATTTACTTCTATGTCAGCTTCAGACGTCTTTAGGAATACCCACAACATTTTTCTTGACTACTGCTTTCTTTTCTACTTATGACCTTTACTTTGTTACATTTTCTGCTCTTCCACAACCTCCATGTATTAGTCCACATTTTTTTCATGTCCTGAGCAATTGTGTTGTAGAGGTTAACTAAAAGAACACATTTTTAGTAAAAGACTTTTATAGAAAGTCTTTTGTGTATATGAAATAGCAGCAAATGCCAAGTAATAACTCTAGGAGACACTGCTGACTTTCTCCCTTGAGACTTCATTGTTTCACCTTGTAAATCTGGAAAGCAACTGAGAAGTAGACTAAAGAAATCTCATATTGGTAGGATCTATAAAGTCCTTTTTAATACAAAACTTTATGTATCGTAGTACATTTCTATTTAACTCTATTGAAGTTTGCTGGGTAAATAGTTAATCTAATCAGTACTGCATTAAATGTCACATTTTACATATAATCTTGGAAAATTTTTAAAAAGTACATCACACTACCTTTTTCTTTTTAGAATTAGTAGTAAAGAAGCCTGACCAGTTTCTTGAGATTTCAAGTCCATTTTTGAATTATAGAATGACTCCATTTACAATCCCAACAGAAACGTAAGTATAGAACATTCTTTCCCATGAATTCATCTTGTTCACAGATGAAGCATTTTGTGATTTGTGCAGTTAAAAATGTATCCCTTGGTGACAAATGTATTAAAGTTTGTGTCAATGCACTGATCATAGGAAAATAAAATTTTTAGCTACTATTTCACAGTAATAAACAGTTAAGATAAATTTTGAATTGTTCAAAACGAGGCCTAAATATGTCTGGCTTTATAGTTTTGGCTTCTGCTTCAGAACAACACAGTATTTTGTTATACTTTAAACATTAGCACTGGGGAATGTTTCTGGTTATTACCTGATAATTAAATCACAAGATCAAATGATTGTCATAAAAACCTGGGAGATGAAGTCTGTCACTCTTAGAGGAGAAAAAAAGAGCTAACTAAATACAACAGCAAAGACAATGAAGAAGAAAAAGGAGGAAGGGGAGGAAGAATCCAAATTTACTAATATTTGAATATGACAGTAGGGGTAGAAATAAAAATTATCATCCTGGGTCTAACGTTTTTAATGAGTTCATAGTGGTGAAAAGGAAGTCCACAGATAGCAATAATGAGAAGGAATAGTGGGTGATACGATTATTACACTAAAAGTGTGGTGATTTGTTATGAAGCAATTGACAACTAACACATGAATATATACATAATCAAGGATTATCAAATCTATTCTTTAAATTTGTGCAGTTAAATGTACTTCAATAATCCCTCAATAAAGTTGTAAAATATAAAAATAAATACTAGTATTTAAAATGGTTTAAAAAAATAGGGATTCTAGAACCAAGGAATGTAATAACTGAAATTTTAGAATTCAGTGGATGTGTTTAATCACAGATTAAGATACAGCAAAAAAAAGACAATTAGCAAAGTGGAAAATAAGTCAAAAGATAATATCCAGACTGAAGTATGGAGACCAAAAAAAAAAAAAAAATGAGGAAAAGTATAATAAAAGACATGTAAGAAAAGTTGAAAAAGACCAACATACTTGCAAGTGGGTCTCAGAAGTAGAGGAGAGTTTGGGGATAATCATGAAATAAAAATATAATGGCCAAAATTATCCCAAAAGTTAAAAAAAATCAAGTCAAGATTCAGCAAGTTCTGAAAAAAAGTAATGTAAATGCGGAGAAAACTGCAGCTAGATAATCATAGTAAAACCATAGACAAACATAATACAATAATATATAGATATAAAGCAAAAGAAATACTGCAAAAAAATCAGCATGGATAAATGTCACACACAAAAATATTAGACCAAAGTAATCTGGTATAAAAAGTATACAGTTTAGTTTTACTTATTCTATTAATATAGATTTTAAAAAGAAAAGAAAAAGCAACATATGGTGTTGGAAGTCTTGATAGTGGTTACCTGTGGCGCGGAGTGCTAGCTGTGATTGGGAAGCATGTCTGGCAGGGCTTGTGGAGTGCTGGTAATATTAATATCTCTTGATCTGAATCTGAATGTCTCTTGATCTGATATGGCCATATTTACTTGGTGATTTTTCAGCAAGTTTTACATTTATGATGTGTGTACTTTTTTGAATTTTTTTTTAAACTTTACTAGAACGTCATTAAAATTTTTGAACGGCTGATAGGTCACAAATATAATGACAATTAGATGTGTTTCATCCTCCTCTTGGATATATTAAAATCCACGATAAGAATATAAGCTGATGGGGCTTCCCTGGTGGCGCAGTGGTTGAGAATCTGCCTGCTAATGCAGGGGACATGGGTTCGAGCCCTGGTCTGGGAGGATCCCACATGCTGCGGAGCAACTGTGAGCCTGTGAGCCACAACTGCTGAGCCTGTGCTCCTCAGCAAGAGAGGCCACAATAGTGAGAGGCCCGCGCACCGCGATGAATAGTGGCCCCACAACTAGAGAAAACCCTCGCACAGAAACGAAGACCCAACACAGCAAAAATAAATTAATTAATTAATAAACTCCTACCCCCAACATCTTAAAAAAAAAAAAGAATATAAGCTGATGAATAAAAGCAATCAAAATTTAGATCAGAATTCTGTTCATTGTACTGTCCTACTTTTAGAGCTTCTTTACATCATAGCCTGTTAATTTAAATTTTATGGACACTAGTTAAGTTGAAAATATTAGAAACATTATTCAAATGTTTTAACTTAAGGCTCCTGCAGTTCTATGCATCAACGATTAAACACTGAAAAGTGGGTGAAGAGGGACCCCCTAGGCAGCACTAGTAGACAAACATGGCATTTAGCCATGTCAAGCTTTATAAACAGAAAAAACAATTTGCTGCTTCTTTGGTTTTAAAAATTTGTTCTGTTATGTATTTGCAAATCTAGTTTTCCTCAAACTTTCATTTTAACTTATAAAAAATCTTATTTTATACATAAATTATTAATTTCTATAAAAGTTTTAAATAAATTTAGTTAGCTGAATTTAAACATTTTAAATTGCATTTACAACAGTACTAATATATTATTTTTGCTTTAAGTAATTCTTGAAAAGGCAAAAATCACAAATAAAATCTTGCCAATTATATAAATCATCATTAAAAGTTCAAATAATCAAAATGTTTTTTGGTAACCTTGGTTTTTCCTATGTACACTTGGTTTTTACAAACCAAAATTTTCTTATACCTATAACTTAATTATAAACCTAAAATTAAATATAAAGCTACACATTTTATAGCCTAATTTGTTGGATTATGTAACATGCTACACTTCTTTCACCTGTTACAAATACGAAATACCACATAAAGACAGAATTTTCTTAAACGTAACATAAAAATACTAATGCTTTATACTTTTTCCAATTAATTTTATAGTTAGTGTTATCCACTAAGATGATGATTTTACCATATTCCAAATAGTTTTTGATTATCTCTTAGCTTACTGAGATTGCATATTACTCAAATATTTTGCGGATTGTATGAACCAGAGCTGCATACCACCAGGACAAATTTTCTCAGGATTCAAACTGTCACATGCAGGCTTCTAGAATCCCTATGCCAAGAGAGACCACAAATGCGTTGGTTTCATAACCTGAACTTCCGACGTTGACTCTCTTACTTAATTTTCGTATGCTTGCTTTCAGCGTTTTTACCTAATTAAGTTGCATGAAATTCTTTAACCCAGGTCTAGGTGACTTCAACACTTGATTGGATTCAATCAAGTGATTGGATTCAGTGAACTAATCTATCCACTGCTTGAACCTGTTATGAATTCCCTAGTATATCCATTTTATCTGGCAGAGCCCAAAGCAGAAATATGTGAATGGCATTTCCTTGCACCTGACTGCTGGACAGTCAGAGTTCTCAGGTCAGCATAAGAGCAAAGCCGTTTTTTTGGCGAGCCTTGGAGAATGAGTGCTACACAATTGCCTTTCCTTGGAACACTGTCACTGTAGTAACAACATGCCCCGTTTGCCCAGTCCTGGCTCCTGGCCTTGTTTTAGAGAATCAGAGCCTCACAGATATGTTTGTGCCACCCTCTAGTGGCAGTTTCAGAGACACTTAGCTTGAGGTGAACCAAGTTTTACAGAACACTAGCAAGGAAAAATCCAAAAGTATGGGAAGTTCTGTATACATGAAATTTAATTTTATCTTTGAAACACCTAATATATTTGTACTATAACAAATATCTTTTTACTGTACCCATAAACTTCTAGCTGTGGCAACGCTGATTTGGGGTCATGTCAGCAATAACTTGAAAGAAAATACTGTACACTTGGGTAGCTAGTATAAATATCACAGTTGTAAATGTAAGGGCTCAACATGCATCATTAAATTTTTGACTCCAAGCCCTATTTCACTGCTACATTACTCTGGTACTTAATTAAATCACTTCTAAATGCCAGGTTCCTATGTGTTCTGATCATCAACATTCAAAGATGGCCACCATAGCTTTAAAATAAATAGCGTTCCAGAAAAGTTTTACACCATTGCAGTGACTGATAGAGAATATTGCTCCAGTAGTATATATAGCAATTAAATATTTTTTAACATGAAGCAAAATAAATTACTGGTTGTAAAGGAATGAGAATGATAAAATGAAAAAAAACAGAACTTCCTATTGTTGACCAAACATCACTATGCAACGGAATATTATTCAGCCATTCAAAAAGAAGGAAATCTTGCCATTTTTGTGACAACATAGATGGACCCTGAGGACATCTCAAGTGAAATAAGTCATACAGAGAAAGACAAATACCATATGATCCCACTTATACGTGGAATCTAAAAAAGACAGACAAGCAAACATACTCATAGATACAGAGTACAGGAGAACAGACTGATGACTGCCAGAGGCAAGGCATGGGGGTGGATGAAATGGGTGATGGGGGTCAAAAAGTACAAACTTCCAGTTGTAAAATAAATAAGTCCTGGGGCATAATGTGTAGCATGGTGACTATAGTTAATAATACTGTGTTGTATATTTGAAAGTTACTAAGAGAGTGGACGTTAAACGTTCTCATCACAAGGAAAAAAATTGTAACTGTGTGTGGTGACCTACGTTAACTAGAATAGTGGGGATCATTTTGCCATATATACAAATACTGACTCGTTATGTTGTATACCTGAAACCAATATAATTTTATATGTCAAATATATCTCAATACAAGCTGCAGTTATTTATTAGTAGCTTTAAACAAGAGATTAAGATAACAGAAGTTTTTTTCTTTTTTTTCCATTAGTCATTTTGTACGAACTTTGATTAAGAAAGGGGTGCTTCCAGGATCTGGTTTATCTTCCCTGACTGAAAATGATGAAACTACAACCTTTAGCCAGACAGACTTAAGTCAATTGACAAGAAATATGTCTCAGGTAACTACGTTACTCTTATTTTTAGCCTGATTCTTAACTATAAACATTTTTTTTCTTGAATTGTGAAATATATTACACGTAAATGCACTTGAGCAGAATAAAGAATGCTGAAACTAAGCTTCTTACGTACCCATCTTCCAGATTAGAAAGTGGAATATTCATCTCTCATAGATGTCTCCTGTGTTCTTTTTTGGGGGTGTGCACTGCATGGCATGTGGGATCTTAGTTCCCCAACCAGGGATTGAACCCGTGCCCCCTGCAGTGGAAGCACAGTCTTAAACACTGGACCACCAGGGAAGTTCCACTATGTGTCTCTTCTGAATTGTATCTCCTATCTGCCATACAAGGTCTGGTATTTGTCAACTCCATGCTCTTCTAATTTTGTCAGTTGTATACATGTTTATGAACAATATATAGCTTGGTTTCATTGTCATCCTCATTTTATTTTTGTGGGCTCTTGTATTAATTCTTCTGGGATTTCTTAATGTTGCTTATGAGATTTGTCTCTTTTGCCACATGTTTCAGTTCATTCATTTCACTGGCCAAAGAAATTTAATACATAACTAGTCTACCATTTAAAAACATCTTTCACAGTGTTAATGGCTACATTCATTGCTTTTTGTTTCCTGCTATTGCAAGCAGTGGTACCATGACTCATCTTGACTGTCCCTGTACACACATGCAAGAGTTTCTGTAGTTCCAGGGTTTGTGAACTTTTCTGTGTTATGTCTCCCTTGGTCAATTTTCTAAAACACATGATGAATACAACTTATCTCTTTCTGCATATGAGCTGAGTATTGGCAACAGGGAACAGTGGAAAGCAGAACAGCTGTCTGGGTTAGCACCGCGTGAACATACAACTTCACGATTTGGTGGTTGAAGGTATACTAAAGGATAGCTCCCAGATAGTTGGGCAGTTCAGGTTACAAGAGTGTCTGTAGGCAGGAAGATGTGACCACATGGAATCTGACAATGGGCCTAATAACTGCTGTAACTTCAAGCATATGTGACATTTTGGATTTTGCAACAACTCTAATATAATGTAAAATATTGTGATTTCTTTCATGGATAAAGTCACAGTTATTGCCAATAACACTGTAGCTACTCACCTGCATTGATAAATTGAAAACTGAAGAAAACTGAATGCTGAACTTCAGCTAAAGATGAAAATAATCTTCCAAGCAACCATGTTCATGGATTCCTAAAATCTAACCATGGGCCCCAGTGGATACTAGCCTAGGAAGCTCTGTTCTAGGATATGAATCTGGGAGCATCACTGATGGCTCATAGGACATTCACCTTTTAACCTTACAATAAAATGCACTGGATGAGAATTTTCTCTGCACCACATTCTGGCCGACCCATATATTGTCTGATGTTTCGACTTCTGTCAGTGTGGTAGGTGGGAAAGGGTTTTAATGCATAATATATTTGCATGTTCAAAAATAAAATTATAAGGCACACATCAAGAATTCTTGTTTCCATGTAAGTACTTCTCCCACTTTCACTGCTTTGCCCTCTGTAGGACACTTTCAGGGTGTCTTTATGTAAATGTAAAGAAACACACAATATTCCACCTTTTTGTACTCAAAACTTAATGAAATTTTTTAAAGTTTTTACTTAGTAAATACTGGAGATAATTTCACTATGCCTAAAGAGCATCTTTATTCTTAAAGTCACATACTCTTTCATTATGTGAATGAACCATAGTTGATTTCTACCAACCTCTATAAATGGTATAAGATACATTGGAGGGCAGAGAATCACACGCAGGTAAACACATTTTTTAGAATTAGTTGAAAAGGAGAGACTAACAGATGAGAAATCTTGCAAGAAGAATGAACAGGCTTAAACATTGTTAAACTTTTTTTCTTAATTTCAAAGTATTGTATGCAATAGTTTTAAAGAGTCAAAAGTTACCAAAACGATAATCATAAAATAACCAACCTGTATTACCCCTCCTCATTCTTTAGCCTTCCTCCCCAGAGTCAGTCACTTTTATTTAAGTGTTTCTTCTGCTATGTATCTCCATATTTCTAAGTAGAAGGCTTTATGAAGGCAGAGATCTTGATCTTTGTCATATACTGTTTCTCCCTCAGCACCTGCAAAGATGCCTAGCACATGACAGACACTGTTACGTATTTGTTGAATGGCTGAATTCCGCTCTTTCTCCATCTATCAATTAAACATTATCTCTTGACCTCTTGCTACAGAAGATAAGGATTTAGCACTCCTGTATTCGCTTACCATCCCATACCTCCACTTTCCTCTGTCTTCAAGATTTTTTCATTTCACAAGTTTTTGTCCAATCAGTACTCTAGCTGTGAGGCTGGATACCAGAGCAGACCCCGTTGAGATTTCTTGAGCTGTTACGTAATGCTTCTCACCTAATAGGGATGAAACCGTTGGGGAAGCTAAGAGTTCTACAAGCCGTAACAGCTGGAGCCCCAACGGTGGAAATGAAGGGCTCTGCATTGTGGCTTGATTGGCAGGATCTCTGACTGAGATGCCCACTGCCCCCCCTGGGAGTCTCAGTACCCCTTGTATATTTCCCAGGCCTCTCACAGGTCTGGCTCCTGGCTCGTAACTGGGACTGGCTGCATAACTTGTGGAATGAAAATGCAGGGCCCCTTGTTCAACAGTTATTAAGAATGTCAAGAGAGTGACAGCAGAGCATTAAAACAAACACAGGGCCCTTCTGAGCCCAGCGCCCTGAGTGATCACACACTCATGAAGCCGGCCCTGCTCTATGAGCTTGCCTTCGACACACAATCTGGCTGATAGACCGCAGGCATTAGTGACGTGTGCCATTTCAGGCCGAAGCACCTAATGAGTCTGCACGTGGCTTTGCAGCTCTCTGCTTCTCCCACAACCATCAGGAAACTGCGTATCCTGGTGGCAAGGCTACAAGATACAAGTTTCTAGATCCCTACATCATAACTGGGAAAGGAATCCCTTGAAAAGGAGCCCCCCAAAATGGGCTGAATATGAGGGAGAAGTTAACCCTATGTGTTAAGCCGTTGAAATTTCAGGATTGGTTTGTTATCTCAGACTAGACCAGCCTAATATAGTTCATGTTTTTAAACAGCAAAATTACCCTACCTTTGCCCTTAAGATAGATACAAATATTAGGGACAATAGGCCTGTTTTCAGACTTTCCTTAGGAATATTTAGTGCAAGTCAGGCATTAATTATTTACCTGTTTCCTTTTCCACCTTCATCATTACTTCAAGCTGTAATAGAAGGAGGGTAATAAAGAAAAGTATTCTTCCGTTAAAAAATATTCTAGCTGTGGAAGGATTTTTATTGGAGAGACAAATTTCTTTTCTTACACAACTTTTTGTACAAACCAATTACTTCATTTTTTTTCTATGACACATTAGGAAGCCTTCCCAAACACTCTTTTTTAAGAAAAAGGAACACCATTGAACAAGTACCTTTAAACCCCATTTGCCACACAAACACATCAGATAACTCTACCAATGCCACCTGTTTTCCTGGAGATATCACCCTCTGGAATCCTTTGCTCTCTTGCTCTTGTTCCAACTGATGGAAACTTGCACCTGTCATCATTGGACTTTCTTTTCTCTCTCTCCTCTGATGGGTTTTCTAATTCTTGGAAACGATGCTCTCCTGCTACTTGATACCCTCATTTAGGTGGTGCACATCTTCTAGTACTCCCTGAGAAAAACTGCATGGGAAGTGAAAATGATGAGGGGTTCGTATGCCTGCAGATGTCTGTATTCCACCCCCTCCCCTGGTTTATATTTTGGCGTGTTGTAGGATTCCAGTGTGGATGTTCTTTCTTTCAGAATTTTAACTCTGTTCCTTAACTTTTGTCTTTTACCTTCAACCATTGCTCTTAAGAATACAGATAACATTTTGATTCTTGATCTGTTCTGTATGACTCTTTTTTTCCCCCTCTGGGAATGTTTTAAGACATTCCTTCCATTCTTGGAATAAGAAAAATTTACAGTGATTGGCCGCGTAAATGAGTCTGTTTACATGAACTGTGCTAGGTACTCCATGAGCCCGTTTAACCTGGATACTCAAGTTTTCCAGTTCTGCAGAATTTTCTTATACTTTTTCCACAAGAATTTCCTTTTCTGAGAACAGTAATATTGAGTACATTCACATTGCCGTGCCACTAACCTCCAGAAATCATTTCATCTACAAAACTAAAACTTTACACCCATTAAATCATTCTGCATTCCTGCCCCTTTTCAGCCCCTTAAAACCGCCATTCTACTTTTTGTCTCTAGGATTCTGATTACTCTGGGTACCACATATAAGTGAAATCATACAGTATTTGTATTTTTGTGGCTGGCTGGCTTACTTCACTTAGTAAAATGTCCTCACAGTTCATCCATGTTGTACCATGTGTCATAATTTCTTTCCTTTAAGGCTGAATAATATTCCATTGTGCATATACATATACCACCTTTTGTTTATCCATACATCCATCAATGGATACTTGGTGAATAATGCTGCTATGAACATGGGTGTATAAATGTTTCTTTGAGATGCTGCCTTCAGTTCTTTTGGGTATATACTCAGATGTGGAATTGTTGGATCATACGTTAATTCTATTTTTAGCTTTTTCAGGAACCACCATACTGTTTTCCATAGCAACTGCACCATTTTATATTCCCGCAGAAACTGCAAAAAGGTTCCAATTTCTCTACATCCTCACCACATAACAGTAACAATAACACTTGTCATTTTCTGTTTTTTTTTCTTTTTTTGTTTAACAGTAGTCATCCCAGTGGCCGTGAGGGTGGTATCTCATTGCAGTTTTGATCTGTATTCCCCTAAGGATGAGTGATGTGGAGGACGTTTTCCATGTGCTTGTTGGCCATTTGTATATTTTCTTTGGACAAATGTCTATTCAAGTCCTTTACCCATTTTTAAATTGGGTTTGTTTATTTTATATTGTTTTTGTAGAAGTTCTTCATATATTCTTGATGTTAACCCTTTACTAGACATATGAGTTGCAAATAATTTCTCTCATTCCATAGGTTGCATTTTTACTCTGTTGATTATGTCCTTTGAAAGACAGAAGATTATTTATGTAGCCCTATTTATTTTTACTTTTGCGGTCTGTGTTTTTATTGTCATATCTAAGAAACCAATGTCAAATCCAATGTCGTGAAGATTTTTACCTATGTTTTCTTTGAAAAGTTTTTTAGTTTTCGTCTGAGTCTTTTGTATCAACTTTACATCCAAACTTTCTATTGAATTTATTTCACTTTCCTATTTTTAGTTTCCAAGAACTGTCTCTTGTTCTTGATTGTATTTTTATAGTTTATTTGATAAATGAATATCTTCTTAACTTTCTGATATTACTAACTTAAAAATTTCTCCCTATATTATCATTTCTGATTCCCATGACTCTCCCTACCCACACCTATTAGTTTATTTCTTTTATATGAGACTCTTTCCTCAATTATCTAGCAGTTCTTTGTTGTACACATATATTTAAGGAATTTATGAAATTAAAGAGCTGCTGATTAGAAGAAGCTTTATGGCATGGATAGAGCTTGTCAACTGGAAGCTTTAATTTGAGATAATTGGGGGTAAATGAGCTTCATTTGGGGTGGGACTAGCTCCAAATATCAGATTCCCTGAGGATTTTCCCTGGCTCTGTTCAGTGTCTCAGGTTAAGGGTCCTCTAATCTCCCTGCTGGGGTGGAATGTGGTCATAAGGACTGTTATATCCTTATCCACCAGTTATGAAAGCTGAGCAGCACAGGGCTCCTGAGAGTCTCAAAGTTCAGCATGTGGATGTTCACTTAACTCCTCTCCTCTCTGTGTAGTAAACTTTCTTGCTTCCCACGGTATCTGTGAACCCAGATCTGGAGACTTTTCATTTAATTTCTCTACTTGAAGCAACTTCCGGTGTCCTATTTAAGCAGAAGAAGGATAGATGCTAAACCAGAAGGGATTAGGGAGAAGTGGGGATTTGTCTGTTCCTTATATAGACATTCAACCCATCCCTGTATTTTCAACCTGTATCTCATTCTGTCCTTCCCAGATGCCCGCTAATTGTTTCTGGGGTCCTAAGGTGTGGATGGGCTTGCTTCTCACCAGCACTTAGTATTCAGTTTTGTCTACTCTGTTGGCTTCTCCATACACTTTACATCATCCAAAATATCACCCATCAGTCTGTATAAATTTATACCATTTTATTTTATACTTATTTTAATTGTGTCCCAGAGATAACAGAGTTATACATGTGAAGCTTATTTTCCCGGTTAAAAATCTGAGAAAACATTTTTATAATTTGAAATAACCCTTAGGTTCCATACACTAATTATCAATCATAATCTCATTTTACTCAATCTGTATTAATTATAGGTGCCCCATACCAACTAGTATATCTACTCGGGGATATTACTGTTTTTATTTAACTTTTATTATAAGATTCAAATGTTTAATACACTCATATCTTCTGTATTTTAATGTCACAAACTTAAACTCTCAGCCAAATTCACATCTTTTGAATTTTAAGGTTAAAAACAAATTTCGTTTTGCTGTAGGTTTTAGTAAGTATTTGTAGAAATCTATTTCTTCAGTGTTTAAAAGACTGTATTAACTCTTTTAAAAACTGTGGTGCTTTAGAGAGCTGTAATGTTTTGTCGAATTTATAAATGGTTTCTTAGCGTGTTCCTTTCATTTCACAGGGTAATGCTGCTTCACAAGCTATACTCAGAAAAGGTAAATTAATAATCTTCTCGTGACTTTTTTTCACAGACATCAAAGCACAAAGGGGTCTCTGCTTCTTGACAGCTTTTTGCTCTCCCTCCTCCTGGCTCTCAGCAGCCTCCCTCCAGTGCTTCCTCTGATGTGTTGGGTCTAATCTGCTCTGGGCTAGAAAAATCAGATAATCTCACTTGTTAAATTCAAGCTTAAAGTCAAAATAAAAGACTATCTGATTAAAGTCCCATGAGTAAAGTTCTTGTGTCTTAATGCTTGCATATTATGATCAAAGCACTGAAACCATTGCAAATTCCTCATATCCTAAATACTTGACCAAGGCTAAAATCCAAAAAAGTGTTATGTGGCGTGTGTGTATATAACATTCTGGTTCAAGAAAAGTGTATGAGAACTTTATGCCATTTCTTGATAATCATAAAATAAGATTACGGAATCACTGACTGCAGGGCTTACAGAAATACATCAATCACAATAGATCTTTCAAGTTTTTGCTTCTCCTTCTGTTGTCTGCGTCAGCCCCTCTTACATGAATATGTCTGTTTATAGCAGATTTTAAATACATAAACCAGCTAACTTCTGTTATAACTTTAATCTCTAAAGAATGTGTGTACAAATTTATGAAAGTGATTTCAAAATTTCTGGACACACTGCATGTAAGTTATGATTAAATTCTCCTGAGGGTATGAAAATGGGTCTTTGTATGGACCTCTACAAATTTGAGGCCTGCATGTAAATTATTATCTCAGTAAATATTTTCTCAAAAATAGATTTTGATATGTGAGCTCTCCTCTACAATTTTTCATATCTTAATAATTTAATATTTAACAATTAGGTATGTTTGACATGGTTGTCTTCTGCTGTACACAGATGAACTACCGGACTATGGATTGAATGATGCAGCCCATCCAGCTGAAGGAATCAGTCTGGAAAGAGATTTGGTCAGCCAGACAACAGCAACACAGGAAAAATCAAAGGAGGAACTTGCAACAGTAAATAATGGTGTTTCTAAAGAAGTATGGTTAGATTTTGAAGACTTCTGTGTATGCTTTCAGTAAGTATAAATTTTTGTGTGCATTTACTACAGTGGGTATATAAGCTATACATTTTTAGCTTTCATTTAAAAGAGTTAAGCCAATATTAGTCTGGTGTTGATATAATATCAAACAAAACTATTAGAAGGATATTTACAATAGCCAGGTCATGGAAGCAACCTAAATGCCCATCGGCAGACAAATGGATAAAGAAGATGTGGTACATATATACAATGGAGTATTAGCCATAAAAAGGAACAAAATTGGGTCATTTGTAGAGATGTGGATGGACCTAGAGACTGTCATACAGAGTGAAGTAAGTCAGAGAAAAACAAATATCATATATTAATGCATATATGTGGAATCTAGAAAAATGGTACAGATGAACTGGTTTGCAAGACAGAAATAGAGACACAGATGTAGAGAACAAACGTATGGACACCAAGGGGGGATAGTGGGGGGGTAGGGGGATGAATTGGGAGATTGGGATTGACATATATACACTAATATGTATAAAATAGATAACTAATAAGAAAAAAAAATATTAGAAGGAAATATGGATGAGTTGATTGTCCACATGAAACATGAATAGCCAAACCAGTCTCAGGCCAGTTTCAGCTAATCCTCAAAGACTTATTTGTTTATTAAGATGAAGCCAGTTTATCCACTGAAGGAGATAATTTTTGTCCCTTTCAGACAACTAATTCAATACAGTTATTATTTTTTCTCAGCTTTATTGAGATGCAATTGACAAAATTGTAAGTATTTAAAGTGTACATGGTGATGAATTGATACATATATATATTGTGAAAGATCCCCCCCATCAAGTTAACTAACATATCTATCACCTCATATATTTATTTTTTTATTGTGTGTGAGAACATTTACGTTCTGTTCTCTTAGCAAATTTTAATTATACAATATAGTGTTATCAATGATAGTTTCCATGTTATACATTAGATCTTCAGACCTTATTCATCTTATAACTGAAAGTTTGTGCCCTTTTTACCAATCTCTCCCTATTTTCCTCACCTCCAGCCCCTGGCAACCACTTTTTTCCTTTCTGAGTTGTTATTATTTTTTTAACTTTCATCTGTCTTTACCTGTTTTGCCTATAATTATTTGCTTCTGAGAAACTTAGCATGTAGTACTGTTTTGTTGCATATGATGACAATAACCTGTTATAAATAATGTTTTTCAGGAATATATATATTTTCCACAAGCCAAGTTCATATTGCCTTAACTTTCAAAAATCAGAATTCAAGGTAAATAGATTATGATCTCTTTTCTTTCCCTTCTTAAATTTTTAATGGAATCATGCTAGTGAAAAACACTTTCAAATTTATCAAGCATTTCTAAACTTCTAACATAATTATATTTAAACATTTAAGGGACTTCCCTGGTGCTCCAGTGGTTAAGACTTTGCTTTCCAATGCAGGGGGTGCGGGTTTGATCCCTGGTTGGGGAGCTAAGATCCCACATACCTTGCGGCCAAAAAAACAAAACATAAAACAGAAGCAATGTTGTAACAAATTCAATAAAGACTTTAAAAAATGGTCCACATCAAAAAAAAAATCTTAAATAAAAAATATTTAATTCTTAGGGTCTTCTACTAATCTCTGATATAGACAATAAGCAAAATTCTTCTACCTCATATCCCCAAGTGTGATCCATCTGATTGTGTTGCAGTGGGTCAATGCTGAGCCACATTATTATATAAATTCACATAAAGGAAGTTTTGACTTACGAATAACTGAAGGAAAAGCACAAGTAAATTCACTACATTTGGTTTCAATTAGTGTTTACTGACTTGCGCACAATTCCTAAAATATAAGCACATTTTCACTAACATTTCTGTTATTTTTGCCCACGTTCTTCCCTCTGTCTGGAGTTCATTCTTCTTCATCCTTATTGCCTTCATCTGGCTAACACCTAGAAGTCCTTCAGAACAGCATGGATGTCCTTGACCCTGTGAGACCTCCTTCCCTGCCTGTAGAGTCTGGGTCAAGTACCCTGACTCCATGCACTCTGTATGACTGTCCCCACCCAGACACTTCCCTCCCTCCATCCTAACTGCATGGTCACTTCTCTGTGCCCCCCCCACCTACCCACCCACTTTCTGTCAGCATCTTAAGGACGACTCTGTCCTTTTCTTTACTTTTGAAGTACAGGTCCTGGTATGAGGTAGGAGATTGGTAAAAAAAAAAAAAAAATGTTGAATGAATTAACGAACAAATGTCAAAATTGAGTGGAATTTTGTGGAAAACTGTGAAACATATCCTGGGAAACTAAATTGCACTGAAACTTGCATGTCGCTTGTATGGGGCCCTGCAAGCCCCCAGTGATACTCCCCCGACATCTCCATGAACTGCATGCAGAGCTGGAGGGGGAAGTAGGAGGCTTGGTGATGACTTCTCCCTTTGCACTTGTACTAGATGAAAATGCAGGCAGAGAAAACCGTTTGTGCATCCCTCAAGAGGTGCTCTGTAGCTGGTTGCCTGCTCTGAAAGTAAGAATCAGGTCTGTAGTAGTGACTGGGGTGGGGTTTGCAGGGGTGGCAGAATGGGTGACCAGGTTCTGAAGTCTATCTATAAAATCACCCAGAGGAATGCTTTGATTTTACGAATTTTACAAAAAACAAAACAAAACAAGCCTGTTAACTGGGAATAGCGGAACCCAGAGTATGGTATGAGAATAATATACCGTTTACAGTTAACTTAGGAATGTTGTCATATTCAAAATATTGGCAATATTTAAATGATAGTCATTTATAGGTGCTGACTCTGTTCCTAGCCCTGACCTAGGTTCTTTATTACATCAACTCCTCATAGCAAACTCAATGAAAGGACAATTATTATTATCAATTTTCAGGTTAGGAAACTGAGGCAGACCAAGTTTGGGTAAAATGCCCAAGATCACCAAATTAGTAAGTGGCGCAGGCATCATGAGAACTGCGTTCATCCGATGTAAAACCTGCGCCTTTCTCACGAGCACACCTTTGGAGGAAGCAGATGAGTGGCTCTGGAGCTAGACTGCCGGGTTTTGAATCTAGATTGCATCTGAGGTGGGACTCTGAGCAAGCTATTTAAGTTCTCTTTGCCTCAGTTTTCTTATTTATACAATGGCAGTGACAGACCAACATCATAGAGTTGAGAAATAAATGAGAGAACATGTGTAAAACACTTAGAAGAATGCCTAATACTTAGTAAGTGAAAATAAATGCTGGCTGTCGTTATTATTACTAAGAGCAGTTAGCATATGAGTTTTTGTTATACATCACCACCCTAATATATATGTGTATGTGTGTTCGGAAAATGGCCAACTGTTCTTTGTTCCGATCCTATTTTTATGAAGTGATGGTAAAAGGAGAATTTTATTTTCCTTTTAAAGTCCCAGCTTAGCAAAATAAAATGATGGCATCCATTATGAGTCCCTTCATTCCCCTGAATTTTTTTTTTAACATCAATGGTCTGAGAAAATGATGGCTTTTTCTTAGAGGATGTTTTTGGTACCCAAACTTAATGGCCTTTAATATGGATTGTTCGTGGTCTGAGGCCAGACAGTCCTGATTTTAGTGGCCGCAGGCGCTACCAGCTGAGCTGGAGACACAGAGCCTGAGGCCTATCTGCTGCACATCCCTTAGCTCTCCCCTGGGAGATGTCATGGGGGTTGGCAAGGGGCTCACAAAGGTGTCTGGTCCCTGCACCAGAGCAGAGCCCCTGAATGTGGCCTCGGGGGCCATCTCACCCTCAAATTCTCAGGCTCTTTAAAATGACAACAAATGATCTCTAGGCAGAATCCCCTCCTCAGCCACGCAGGCTGCGCTGGCAAATGCAGGGCCCTTCATAGTTTTAGATAGTGTTTGAAACAACTGCCTCTATCACCAACATGTGGCAGCCAAAAGAAAACAAATGAAATAAAGTCTAATGCTAACTACTGGAAGACACTGAGCGAAGCGATCATTTTCATTAGTTACATTGTACCAAGCATTTCCAGAAATCTTGTTATATTTGATTAATAAGGATCTCTTTTTTCACAGTATTGCTAGAGGTTTTTCTTTTGTATTGCAACTTGTGATTTAAATATTGTTGTTCAATAGTATAGAAAGCTTTTAAAGTATAATGACAAATTAACACATTTACAATGTACCATCAGTCAAAATTATGCTGAAGCACTGGGAAACTGAAATGCAATAATAGCCCAATAACTGTGATCAGTATTGGAGTCAGGTAGATAGACAGACCTACTTTTGAATCTCAGCTTTTCTACTTGCAAGTGCTGTGACCTTCGGCAATTTACTTACCCTCTCTGTGTTTCAGTTTCTCCATCCATAATTATGGATATTAACGGTACCCACATAAGATGGATTAAAATCATATTCATGTAATCCTTATGTGGCTGTCCACTAAAGGACATTCCAGTTGTGCTCAGTACTTTCTTGCATGCCCAAAACAAAAATCCAGTTTGGTTCATTAACGTACAATGGGTATATTTCTGAAGATCTTGTAGAAAGAAGGAATAGAGGGTTTATATCAAAAACCACCAAGTAGCATACATTTCCCTTCTCTGCCAAAGTTACTCCATGGACTGCTTGCTTATTGAGGACCTATCCTCTGAGTACTGCTCAGCTCTGGGCTCAATCTCTTCGTCTATTTGTCATTTCTGGAATAAGCATATCCCTTTTCTTTACTCACGGGGAAGAGCTTTGGCTCTCTCTGATATGGTGGCCAGTCTCACACAGGCCCTGCAGACCCAGCTTCCGTGGACTGCTGCCAACATTCACCGGTGTGATTTTCTTCCTATCATTAAACCTGTAAAGTACTTATCGTGGTGTCTAGAACACAGTAAATTCTCTATAAATGTTAGATATTGTACTTTTAATAGAAGTGGAAAATACAGCATTAATAGGCTGATATGAAATACAATGATTGGTCTGATTTCTTGCAGTTCTCAGATGAACGTGTGTCCTACTATCTATTTGTGGACAGTCTAAAGCCCACTGAACTGCTGATTTGCTATTCTGCATTGGTACGGTGGGGAGAATCTGGAGGTAAGAAGGCTATGAGAAAATTACTGTCTGAGATCCCAACTCACTTTCTGTTCAGGGAGAATGTATAATGTGTGAAGGAACTTATTCCCTCTCCAGACCTCCTAAGATCTTCCTACTTCTCTGACATCAAGGATTATACTCACTCTTGCCACCTGTCCCTCTCCGTGTTGTGGTCTTATGGTCACCTCTTGAGCACACCTAGTCCCTCTGTTTTGCTTCTTACCTATACAAGTCATCATTCTTCTTTTTTTTTTTTTTTTAAGATTTTTTGATATGGACCATTTTTAAAGTCTTTATTGAATTTGTTACAATATTGCTTCTGTTTTATGTTTTGAGTTTTTGGCTGCAAGGCATGTGGGATCTTAGCTCCCCGACCAGGGGTGAAACCTGTATCCCCTGCACTGGAAGGCAAAGTCTTTTTTTTTTTTTTTTTTAGGGAAGTCCCATATGTTATCATTCTTGATTCTTTCAAAATCTATTGAAAATCATGAACTCTTTCTTCTTTGATTTGACAATTCCGAAGATCTTTTCCTCCATCCCACCTTGGCCCCCTAATTTCATGGTTATATTTTAGACGTTATTATACCAATAACTGTATTATCCTAATCAAATTCAAGTTCTCTGACCCCCACCCCTGAATCTCCAGTTCGCTCTCTCTATAACTTGGAGACTAGGTCTTGGACTGAACTGGGATCTCCATCCATCAACCTTACCACTTCTTCTATGTCCACTCTCCCCACATCTTTACTTCTCTTATTCCCAACGTAGTTTCCATGGTCCATGATTGTATTTATATCCTCACGTGTGCCCTCAACACAAGTGCTCTTCTTACCCTCTCATCTTACACTCCTGGCAAAATCCTAATATTGGTTGAAGGTATCTCTGTGCCTAACCTGGGGTTTCATCAGAACAGCTGAGTGTAACTGGAGAAAAAAAAAAAATCCTCCTACCTAGCCCCACTTTAAATTGAGGACCACAAATCTCAAAGCAAAGCCCCTAAGCACTGCCAACATTTCCTGAGTCCATTCATTCTCCCAGCTCTCATTCTCATGAGTAGCTATTTCAAACCTTCAAATCTCTCTCTCTCTCTCTCTGCCTTCAAATCTCCAACTCCCACTCTCATCCTTCCTCATTTTCAGCTGATGACCTTGCTGCTGTCTTCACTGAAGAGATAGAAGAAATTGGAAATGACCCACTCATCTTCTCATAATGAACTCTCCCAAGCTCTTGTCACCCTTCCCTCCTGTTCTAACAGAGGGACTGTTCCTTCTCTTCTCTAAGGCCAGCTTCTTGCAAACACATGCACATATGCACAAAACAGCATTCTTTGTTTGGCTTATTTTACTAAAGCATTTATATTTAACTCAAATTAGCAGTACCTCACACTGTACAGGTACAAATATTTGCTGAATGCTTAGTATTGAATTTTTTGCCCACTCTGAGGGCACAGACTATGATTTTCCATCAGGATGTACCCAGTGTTTTGAATGGTGTCAGATGTGCAGCAAGTGGACAATAAATATTTGTTGAATAAAGTTTCCAGACTTCAGTGGTGTGAGCTTAGTATGTCCACTTAACCAGTAGCTCCTAAGCCACACCACGTCCTAGAACATTGAAACTCTAAATGCGTAGAGGTATTTCAGGTCATGTGGTGGCCTTGTACCCTTAGCTTGAGTGTTATCTGGAAACAGGGTAAGAAGTCTTTTGCTCTCAGCTACTGATGAAGAATAGTCATTATTTTCTATCAATTTCAAGATAAAGAAATTATTAATTAAAGTTTAATTCGATAAAATTTTAAATTAATTTATAAAAATTAAATAAAATTTTAAATTAATTTAATTAAAATTTTGGTAATTATTTTTCTACACAGTCAAAGCTAAGGATCAAAGCTCAAAACTTAAATAAACAGTGGCATCTTTTGCCCTTGCTTTGCCACTATCTTAGGAAAATCTCTCATTTTCCCAGATGTGGTATTTTTCCTCCTTTAAAATTGTATCTAGTGGGATATTGTTATTACTGCCCTACATAAGAGAAGCAGTGGTATACTGCAGTGAAATACCCCTATCTGTCCTCTTTTTCCTAACTTTGTCATCCTTGGTTTCTTCAGCTGAGGGGATGGCTATGAGGAGAAAAGTAGGCTAGGGAGGGAAGAAGGTCTTGATTCCTCTTGAGTATTATTTCCAGTAATTATTTACTCAGGGTAGTTTCTAATGTTTTATGAACGTCTTCAGAATAGGTCTAATTCTTGGTTGTTAATATTATCGTATTATTAATGTCATTATTGGTAAAAAGCAATACCAGTGAAAGCCAACTACACTCTCACAGTCAAATTTCTGTGTGTGTGTGTGTGTGTGTGTATATATATATATATATATATATATATATATATATATATTTTTTTTTTTTTT
>NW_020173666.1:2989814-3004074 GCF_003031525.2 Neophocaena asiaeorientalis asiaeorientalis
AAAATCCGTGAAAGCCAACTCCTCACTCACAGTGAAATTTCTGTGTGTGTGTGTGTGTGTGTATATATATATATATATATATATATATGTTTTGTTTTGTTTTTCTTTTAAATTTCCCTAAAGCTTTAACAAAGAACAGCCCTCCCATAAAGCCTGGACTACTTACAGTTGAAAGAGTTTCTTGGAAATCTCTGAGGCCACGTGATCTTGTTGTGACAATTCACACGTACGCTACCAAGGCTACAGTGGTTCGCCTGCCTGTTGGGTATGGAGTGACTTCATTTTTCCCATACTAAGAATTATTTGAAGACTTGTAAACTTTTGACTACTAAATAATGAAACAATATGGAATCTAATATGTTGTTTCCTGAAGCAATTTCATAAAGCAGAGGTCTATCATCATGATTCTTGAGAAAAATAATTCTGTGAACAAATAAAGTGAAGAAATGCTGTATCTTTTGGAAGATTCATCATTGTTAAAGAATCTGGTTGTTTCTTTAGTAAAGAATACAGTTTAAGCTTGTTTAACTCAGCATTTCCTAAAATTAATTTATTAAAAGATCTTTTTTGTTTTATTGTAAAATTTATTAAATTCCTTAATAAGAACCATGATTTTATTTAAAAACAGATTGAGAAACAGCATTTTCCCCTACAAATCTGTAGTTTTGCCTGTAGTTTGTTTGTTTTTAATTTTACCTGGAGTTCTATTTTGAGTTAAGATAAAATTGGTTAAGCACATCACATTTTTCATTTTAAAGAAAATATGTATAATTGAAAAGTTTTCATGATTTTGATAAATAAAATTCAAAATATTGCCTCATATTTCAGATGAAATAAATATTTTTGCTGAATTTCCCAAGATCAATCATGATAATTCTATGTGATCAACGAAAAGCTATGGCTCTTGTACAAAAGCAAAGCCCAAGCAACAAAATGAAGTGCTAGGATAATCTATGGCAAGCATCCAGTATTTCTAGAAAAATAATGAATTTTAAAACTTCTATATTTTCACATCTTCCCTAAAAACTCTGGTATGGAGAGATTCTCCCAGAAATCATTATTCTGTCTGAGTGCTCATCCATCAGGACAACCAAGGATGGGGAACTGATAAAGAATCTAGTATTTTTATCTGCTTTTCCCCCGACAGAGCCTAAGCTATAGACAGGTGGGTTTTGGACATGCTCTCAGTATTCTCCCTGATGCCGCAACCTGGTAGGAGAGACACAATTAACACACATGAAATTATGCATGTGTGAGAAACTGACTATGAAATCTACAGAGCACTAGGCCAACATGAATTATTACCGTTGTTAGGGGAAAAATCCAGATGAGTGTTTCGCAAGGTCCGCAGCTTATGGGAGATGTCTCCAACATGTGCAAGTTTGTCATTTACTGTAATCGTTTTTTGTCCAGCATAATCAGTGAGATATAGATTCCATGATCTCGGAGGGTTCTTTCAAAGTGAAACATTCATCAGTCTTTACCTCATCTGTGTCACAAAATTCAGCCCTTAATAACGTTTGACTTATTTGAGCACAAAGTATCATCAGGAAGCTAAGAGGCAAGGACTACAACAAAGGAAACCCTCGGTCCTCTCTCCTTAGGAGACACATGCTGCTCTTCACCACATACTCCCCCGTGGGGCACTCCATACACATCTGCGGCATGGTGACCTTTGTCGTCGGGGATGAAGATGCCGTGCTACCCAACTTTGAACTGGTAAATCTCTGAGCAGCTGTGATTTTTTTTGTGCCTTATTTTCAAAGATTTTGAACTAAATCATATTGCTAGTTTGTTTTCAACTTACCGAGTTTTTACTTTTTTTTTACATCTTTATTGGAGTATAATTGCTTTACAATGGTGTGTTAGTTTCTGCTTTATAACAAAGTGAATCAGTTATACATATGCTCCCATATCTCTTCCCTCTTGCGTCTCCCTCCCTCCCACCCTCCCTATCCCACCCCTCTAGGTGGTCACAAAGCACCGAGTTGATCTCCCTGTGCTATGCCGCTGCTTCCCACTAGCTATATCACACCTTCTTTATCCATTCATCTGTTGATGGACACTTAGGTTGCTTGGCTATGGTAAATAGTGCTGCTATGAACCTTGGGGTGCATGTATCAAACTTAAATGCTTTTGCACAGCAAAGGAAACCATCAACGAAATGAAAAGACAACCTATGGAATGGGAGATAATATCTGCAAATAATGCGACTGCCAAGGGGTTAATTTCCAAAATATACAAACAGCTCATACAACTCAATGTCAAAAAAACAAACAACCCAATCAAAAAATGGGCAGAAGACCTAAATAGACATTTCTCTAAAGAAGACATACAGATGGCCAACAGGCACATAAAAAGATGCTCAACACTGCTAATTTAAATTAGAGAAATGGAAGGCAAAACCACAATGAGGTATCACCTCACACCAGTCAGAATGGCCATCATCAAAAAGCTTACAAATAATAAATGCTGGAGAGGGTGTGGAGAAAAGGGAACCCTCCTACACTGTTGGTGGGAATGTAAGTTGGTGCAGCCACTATGGAGAACAGTACAGAGGTTCCATAAAAAACTAAAAATAGAGCTACCATATGATCCAGCAATCCCACTCCTGGATATATATCCTGCACATTTATTCAAAAAGGCATGAAAAGACACGTGCACCCCGATGTTCATAGCAACACCGTTTACAACAGCCAAGACGTGGAAGCAGTTTGTTTCCTTCTTTAGGTGATTTAACTCCCTAGGTGTTTAGTTATTGTAGTCTGTGAACTCATATTTCCCTGGCGTTACCAACTCCTCCATCTTATAAAAATTACTGGGGCTTACATCCAGTTCTAATGAAGAAGCAAAAGGGGATATAGACTGGCCCAAGAACAGAGAGATTCAAGCTCCTCAGAGCCATACATGATCATTCCCAAAACTACCATTTAACCAGACAAGTTTTCTGGTCATGGTTTTATCTCAGGGAGAAACACCATTAAGAAGAGACTTTCCCTAGGCTTCGGGGAGGTTGGGAGAAGGTCAGCAAGAAGTAAATGTGTTAAGGTGGCAAGTCAGTTTCATCTGTTCTCAACAGTTTCTCACCCCATTTTCATGCCATTCCTCAAAATTTCTGCAGGGAACCGTGGAGCAATGATTGCACCATGGTGCCCCTAGGAAAGAGGCAAAAACAGACTTTACAAAGTTTTCCTCCTACTTGATCCTCGTCATGCTTCCTTCAAGCACCCTCTGCTCTGAGTAAGTTCTCCACCAGCCACCAACTACCCACCACACACGAGTCAAGATAATCTGCAAACACCTCAGTGTTTTCTCCATTTAAAAAAATAAGTTCCTTCCTGACATCCCTATCTCCTTCTTGTTTTTATCGCTTCTTCAGAGTTTATAGCAGAAGGGAGCCAGCAGCCCGCGCTAGTTTACCCTCTTGTATTTTTTATTTTATTGCTCTCTCCCTGAACACTTCTCTGCCCTTCAGTCGTCAAACTCCACACAGCTGTCAGACTAATTCCTAGACACTCTTCAGAACAAAGGCTGGATATTCATACTGTGGAGAAATTTCCCCTGGCCCCCAAAGTGAGGTAGGTGTTGTTTCCATGCGTTCCTACTAGAGCAGGAATCATGTTCCTTGTTTTATATCCCTCAGACCACAGCACCTAGCAAAATGCTTTGATCAAGTAAGTCCTCCATAAATAACTATTGAGTTAGTCATATAACAGATGTTTAATATATTAACAGAAATTAAATTGTTGTAAACCTAGTTACACCTAAATAAGCAAAAGGGAGGCTGACCGCTTTGCTTTGTCTTCACAGGAGAGCTACCGATTTACAGAGCGGGCTTTAACAATTTTGAAAGCTGTTGGACATGGCATCGCTAATTTCGAAGATAAGGCTATACTTTCTGCAGCCCTGAAGGATCTACGAACAGCTCACTACCCTATTCCCCTCCAGGATAAAAAACTAACTGCACAGCACTTCCGGGTAAGCGTGTTCAGGCTGTAATGTTCCCAGAAGAGTATGTTCTGTTTGTAATAATGTTTCACATATTCGATGACCCCCAAAATCAGCCGAGAACATGTTCTGGATGAAGACAGTTTATTTGGGAAGTGACGTCAGCAAGCAGAAACGAGAGAGTAGGAAGAATGAAATGAGAAAGAGGAGAATATTCATGAACGGATGTGGTAATTATTGCTGTGGGCTACTGGGGCTCAATGCTCCAGGGAATCCTGATAAACTGTGTAGGACATCCCTTAGAAAGGTCCCCCTAGAGGATGAGGCGATTGTAACGTTTATCCACTGATAGATGGGTGCTCTCAGGGGTATTTATTTCCTCACACTTTCTTGGGGTTAAGTAGCATCCTGGCTTTACTGAAAGCCTTGAGGGAGTGAAGCAAAACGACTTTGTGGTACCCCCTGTACACTACCGACATTTTGAGCCAGATGATTTTTGCTGTGGTCCTGACCTGTCAGTGGCAGCATGGCTTGCCTGCACCCTCTAAATACCAGTTGTGACAACTAAAAATGATTTCAGACATTGTCAAGTGTCCCCTGGGGAGCAGTGTTGCTAGAGTTGGAAAGTAAAATACAGGACACCCCGTTAAAAATTTGTTTTACTAAAGACTTAATTTTTAGAGTAGTTTCAGCTTCATTGCAAAATTGGGCAGAAGGTATGGAGATTTCCCATTTATCCCCTGACGCCACCCGTGCCTTCCCCATTATTTATCAACACCCCCCATGAGTGGTACGTTTGTTACAATCGATGAACCTACATTGATACATCAATCACTCAAAGTCCACAGTTTACACTAGAGTTTACTCTTGGTGTACATTCTGTGGGTCTGGACAAATGTATAATTACATGTATCCATCATTGTAGTGTCATATATAATAGTTTCACTGCCCTAAAAATCCTGTGTGTTCTGCCTAGTCATCTCTCCCCTCCCCCACGCCCTGGCACCCACTGATCTTTTTTATTGTCTCCATAGTTTTGCCTTTTCCAGAATGTCATAAAGTATGTGGTCTTTCCAAATTAGCTTCTTTGACTTAGAAATACACATCTAAGTTCCCTCCATGTCTTTTCATGACTTCATAGGTCACTTCATTTTCATGCTGAATAATATTCCATTGTCTGGGTGTACCACGGTTTATTTATTTATTCACTTACTGAAAGACATCTTAGTTGCTTTCAAGTTTTGGCAATTATGAATGAAGTGGCTATAAACATCTGTGTGCAAGTTTTTGTGAAGGCATATGTTTTCAGCTCATTTGGGTAAATACAAACGAGTGTAACTGCTGGATCATGTGATAAGAGTATGTTTAGTTTTATAAAAATTATCAAACTGTCTTTGAAAGTGGCTGTACCATTTTTCATTCCCACCAAAATGAATGAGAATTTCTGTTGCTCTATATCCTAGTCAGGATTTGATGTTGTCATTGTTCCAGATTTGGGCCTTTTTAATAGGTGTGTAGTGGTATCTCATTTTAATTTGCATTTCCCTGATGACATACGATATGGAACATCTTTTGATATGCTTATTTGCCACCTGGATATCTTCTTTGGTGAGGTGTCTGTTAAAGTCTTTGGCCCATTTTTAATCAGGTTGTTTGTTTCCTTTCATTGAGTTTTAAGTATTCCTTTGCAAATATTTTCTCCCAGTCTATGACTTGTTTTCTCATTCTCTTGACATTTTCCTGACAGAGCAGAAGTTTTTAATTTTAGTGAAGTCGGCTTATCAATTCTTTCTCTCATGGGTCCTGGCTTTAGTGTTATATCCATAAAGCCATTGCCATACCCCGGTCATCTAGATTTTCTCCTATGTTATCTTCTAGGAATTTTATACTTTTGCATTTTGCATTTCAGTCTACTGTCCGTTTTGAGTTAATGTTTGTGAAGGGTGCAAGGTCTCTGTCTAGAGTCATTTCACCCAATTAAATTTTAATTTCATACAAACAAACAGTATGTGCGATATATAGCACAGACTTACGTTAAAAATTACACTAAAAATTTATTTTCCCTGTTATTCCACTTCAACCGGGTATAAGGTGTTGTTGGGGATAGATAATTAAAAACAGAATCTCCTTCAAACCAGGAAGACCTCCACAAAGGTAGAAGAAACAGAAGATTGTTGAATAAGCGTTAAACCAGAATGTGATACCGTCAAGGCCAATCTGCTAAAGAGATAGCAAAGAGCCAAAGAAACCTTACCCTTTTGTATAGCCCAGCAGATATTGCCCACTACCTACATGTTCTCAGGATAAATGATAAGTAGTCCCTTAAGTAAAGGGATTTGATAGCACCATTTGTTACACATAGTGAATTCTAAATTCACCTGCTATTTGGAGTGACCATTTGCATTACGTAACTGGGTTTATCCAAAAGAAACATAAACTTCTCATGCCTTTATGGCAGGAGGTATTTTTCCAAGTTGGTGGGAGCCTCCCACCAAGGTTAGGTTCCTCCCCTTCCACAGAAACTGGGGGATTGGGGTGCTATCTTCCTTGATGATTACATTTCAAAGAGATGACTTCCAGGTCCTCGAGAAAGATATTCCTGGATCTTAAAGCTGGCAAGATAGCTATTTAGCCTTTAAAAATATTTACATATATTTCAAAGAAGAAGAGAGAGAGAGAACTTGAAATTATAAGTTTTCTAAAGTGAATGCTCTAAGAAAAGGGAGGGGAAGAGTCTCTTCCTTTATTTTCCATAAGGAGAATTGTCTTGTTTTGTTTAAACTGGTATTTGCCCTTACAGTTTCTTGTATCTTATCTGTCAACCCTACCCGGGACACAAATCACTCCCAGTTGAAAACCACTCACCTCGGGCATACGCAATCTCCAAAAACCTGCCATGACTTACCTCTTTAACTAGTCTGATTGGTCCTCAAGTTAATTCTGTCCATCCAGTCCTCAAGGTGGTGGCTCTAGATGGCTCTTGGTGGTGGTCATAAGCTCTAAAAATAAATAAATAATCAAATTATCATATAACAAGAAAGCTGTAGTATCCACTGCTACAGCTGGCCCTAAGGCCAGAATTGGTAGTCAACATCTCTCCTCTACCACCTATTCTAGATTTCCCTTTCTTCCAGCTGCTCTAGTTGCTTGCCTGGTTGGTGCCCCAGACCTTCAATCTTGATGCGTACAGACCTTGATTGCCTTATTCTCATCAGGCTGAGATTGTTGTAATTAAGCATTCACTGTGGAAGCACCAAGAAATGTCCCAGCGAATCCAGACATAATTCTTCTTGTCCCCATTATGTAGCAGAAACCTAGCCCCTCATGACAATGAGGATGAATTCCTCCCACCACTCCATTATATTAGTTTCTTTTTTCCTGCTTATCCACCAGGAAGAGGATCTCAAAGCAACTAGGAATATATCAGAGTTTAGGTTTATTGTAAATCATACTGTGTTCCCTGGTGAAACTATTTCCTGCTATCCACCCCCAGGAATTAGGTCCTCCAGTACAGAAACTCCCTGTTGTGGGGACAGAGAACACTAATTATTGAAAGTGGACCACTGGAAATGATGGTGAGAGAGGCCACTCCTACTTCTAATTTTTGAACCTCAGGCCAGTATATTATAGCTATTAACAGTCATAGTACTGTGTATTGATCTTTGGTCTTATACAAATATTCTGTATTCTGGAGGATACTGTCTCAGTTTTGCAGGATGTCATCACCAGGCTGGCTTCTTAGCTGAGCCTTTTATATGCCTTCCCAATCTGCCAGGAATTTTATCAATCCTTTCTATGGTATATGTTAGGACCAGTGAGTCTCAAACATTCCCCAGTGATTAAATGTTCACTGTATTACTTGATCCTTGGTCCAAGGGGAATGTTAGGCTGGATCCATGTCTCTGTAACCCCTAGGATAACAATGCTGGCAGAGGCACCAAATACAGGGAAAACAAACTCATATTTGAGGTAAGTCTCAATTCTAGTAAGGATGAATCACTGCCCACCCCTCCTTGACAGAAGTCCACTGATACCAACTTGTCGTGAAGTAACTGACTGTACACCCGGAGGATGATACCATATTAAATAATGAGTCAGTTTTTGCGACCGACAGTTGAGACAGCTAAGCCTGGGTGAAAGAGAGCCCATACTGTTGGGCCCATTCATCGTCACCATCTCTGCTATGAAGATTACTTTTGTATAGGCCTTTTGATGCTAGCCCGGATCTAATATGTAAGGGGTCTTTGTGCATGTATCACTTACACAAAAGGGAGCTATTTTGGTAATGAAACATCTCCATTTTATACTTGTATATTACACAGTTACGTGACATTTTTCAGAGAGCCATGCTCCATAAATCGATTCCAAATTTGTCTACTGTAAACAATTCTAGACAGATGAGGTGCATTGTACTATAAAGACCCCATAGGTAAGGACTCTCTCAGTAGTAAATAACATTTGTGCATTTGCTGGGAGGTGTTTCAGTGGCATGTTTACAACAGAACTGGACCAGGTGATCTTTCTTTCTTGGGATGCTCAAGTTTCCTGCAGATGCCTCTCTTGCATTGGATCCCACTCAAAGCTGATGGTCTTCAGAGTCACTCAATGAATGCATTGAAATAATACTCCCCAAAGCAGAATATTCTACTACCCAAATGCAGAGAGGACCAGCAAGTACTCGTCTCTTTCTTAGTTATGTCTTAGCCTTTACCTTAGAGAGGATGTCCCAGCATGCCTAGCCTTCTGGACCCCCTAAATCTCCACCGATGTGGTAAGTCCATGAATCTCTGTAAGATTTATTCCCCACTCTCTAGCATGCCTGTGTCTTAAGGAAGGATTAAGAGTACTGGCCACTTACTGCCCACGGTTCTGAGTTCACTGTTGTCACCCATATTCACGTGTAGAACAGACTCAAGCACTACCAAATGTCAGTATCACCAAAGACTCTGAACACTAATTTGTAACAGAGAGTATGAGGATTAACATTATCATGATTTTTTCAAAAAAATTTTACCTTAGATGTTGAACTATTTAGGGCATTTTATTAGGCATGTCACGAGGACACATCTAGCTTATTTAAGCCACAACAAGGAGCTGGATGTGCTGATTTGTTATAACAATACAGGGACACCTTCTGGACACATAAGAACAGGAATGACTCAGTGAGGAACTTTGAAGAGGGAAAAAGAAGGCCCTCAGAACTTGTCTTCTCCATTTTTTCTCTTTATAAACATGTTTTCTCTCCTCTTAAGTTCACATCATGGAAAGCATGGCTCCTGAATTTTATACTGCCTTTTCATACAAGGCCAGTTTAGAATATCTTGATCCTGGTGTCAAATTACTGGCCAAAGCACAGGGAACTCAATACTCTGTAATGACTTATTTGGGAAAAGAATCTAAAAAAGAGTGGCCATATGTATAACTGATTCACTTTGCTGTACACGTGAAACTAACACAACATTGTAAATCAACTATACTCCAATAAAAATTAAAAAAAAAAAATATTGGCCGCAGTGACAAAGATTTGCTCAGCTTGGGTTAGATGCTTGCTCGCAGGCTTGTCCACCATTGCTAGCTGATGGGGCAGGTACAGATACAGACTGTGGGACTAGGTCCCTGTTTCTATACATACGAAGAGAGGTGAGGAGTTGTCAGACAATGTAGACTAAGCAGGAAGTGCAATAGTCATATGCCTTTGCAGAGCACTGTATTTCACCAATTCTAAGACGAACATTGCTTTTCTCCTTTAATATCAGAATGAAATCAGTGTCTTATCATTGGTGGTTCCTTACAATCATTGCTGGCCAGGTGACCTCCAGAATTCTCTGCACACACGTGGACATGGACTTGTTCATAAGAATTCATATCGTCTCCGTTTCAAAAGAAATATGTTTGACAAAAGCCTAATCCTTAGGGGAAGAGAATTAAATGGCATGGTAGAGCCTCTCGAAGAAATGTGAAGGGAAAGGGGTTCTCCTCGCACCAGAATGACTCCCCCATGGCTCAGGAAAAGAGAGAGAGGGAGAGGTATGACTGGCTGAAAGTCACCACAAATAGTGCCCCAGGAGCCCTACCTAATTCACCAAGCACTTTACTCCCTGTGAACATGTAAATAGCTACAAGTAAGCAAGCAGAAATGTGCAGTGGCTGGTTGTTATTCCCAGTGGTATGACTGGATATATGGAATCCATCAGCATTTCAGGATAAAAGCCATGAAAAAAAAAACTTGGAAGAAGGGCTATGTGTTCTGGATGCGGTCTAAAAACCTTCCAGTGGTCCTCTTTGGTGAGATCAAGAACAACTCAGCATCAGCACTTCCTGAATGAGGGTTGGTGGCTTGAGAAAAACCCCAGAAAGAAAAGGAGAACACTCTTTAGGCAATGGTGCATTTTCAAAGCCTTTGACAACACGAAGGACAAAACTGCATAGAAAAACACACGTTTAAAAAAACAAACAAACAAAACACACGTTTAGTGTTTACAAAAAGTGATTTACAAGAGTAGGAGTTTGAGTATGAATAAGTTTTCAGAATACTTAACCAATTTATGTAGTTTATTTTTTCATGTACGTTTAAGTGTGATACATGATGAAAAAGTTATGCCTAAATGAATTTAAAAGAGCTTTTTCAATAGGAAGTAAATACTCGTAAGTGACAAGAAAGTGATTAAAAACTTTGAGTGGAATATTTTCTTTCTTGAAGCACAGGAACTAATAGTGTGTCTTATAATGGGTGGCATCTTGGGATAAAAGAAATCTGGTATTTAACTTGCTTAGGCATAAGAACCTTATTTTTTATCTTACACTATATCTCCTCAATCCATTTAATGTTATATTTTAATTGAATGTACATTATAAACATTGTTGTGGTGATTAAAGCTTATTAAGTTAAAATTAGTCAAATGATAAATAATTTTCATCTTTTACCAGATGAGGGAGTCTGCAAAGAGTCTTCTGCTAGATGGTGTGTATATCTGAGAAATACATAGTTTTTATTTTTAGAGTATCTCAAGTTTTTTAGAGGCTCTCTGGCCAGGTAAGGGTATTTTCTTGATTTAAAAAATATACTAGTGCATTTTATCTTTTTCAGGTTTTTCATATTTCTTTATGGCATTTAATGAAAAAAGCTCAAATAGCAAAACCTCTTCCCAACCTCAAATTTGCATTCCGTGCTTTGGTTTTGGACTTGGACTTACTTGATTCTTCTTTGGAAGAGGCTTCGTTAGGTACTGATTAATTTTAGATATTTATATGACAAAGGAATTCCTAGCCTTATGTGGGCTAAATAATTTGAGAAAAGTATACTCAAAATTTTTGTGGAGTAGGTAGAATGGGTCTATATTAACAGTTGTAGAGTTCAGGCTATGCCCTGAGAAGCTCAAAAGGTTCCAAAGATCTGACGTGTGTCCCCTGTCCCACATACATCCAGGGCAGCCCAGAATTTCCCAGTTTTATTTGTTCCTGACCTTAAAGAGCATGACAATCACTATATATACAGTAGCACTGGAGTAGTTCAGGGAAGATTCTCTGATCTATGTAACCCTCATTTCCTCCTCTTCCGATGTTCTATTCCCACCATTTTAACATTTTCTTTCAATTTTAAAGAACCTTCATGCTACTTTCACATAGGAATCAATACTAGTTCACTAAAGTGTCAATATTTAGTGTTTCCCTTCTCCAGAATGTTTATATTCTAAAAAAGAACCACCTGCAGAAGGCAATGTTAAATATAACAACAAATCTATCGTTGTGGCACTTTATACATTAGAGGGCTTTAATAGTTAAAGGCGGTGAAAATTGGGGTAGAGATTAGATATAACTTTCAGTCCAAAGTTTGTTTTTCTCTTTCCAGCGGAATGGGTAGATGTTAAATGTAATGTGCCAATAAGTGACAAAGAGTATTCTCCTGAGGAAGTAGCAGCAGCAATTAAAATTCAAGCCATGTGGAGAGGGACGTACGTCAGATTACTTATGAAAGCTAGAACACCAGGTATACTTTTTCAATCATTTATAAAATGAACTTGCATAAATAAGGATGAATATTTGTTTACGTGCTAACAAAAAGCATTTTAGAGTCATTCTACTTCACGGCTCAGCTAATTCTTTTTAATTCTATCAATATTGAATTTCCTTGAGTTCAGGATGCATGTCAGTACACTCGTGCTTTTTGTTCCTGGAATATAGTCTAATGCCTGGCACAGACTGAGCACACAACAAATACTGGCTGAAAGAATGAATGAATGATCAGCTGTATTTTCCCAATCTATCATGCGTTCTTTAAAAAACAGGAAACTGGCCTTTTTCTCCGTCCATCCCCTTTGCCTAGCAGAATGCTTTAGCAGTCAATTTCAGCTAAGTCATAGACAGTTTTTACATTTCTAGACCATTTTTCAAAGAAGCAAATGAATGAATGAATGAATTTAATGAAGAAGCTTCCATATATGCCTGTGGTGACATACATTTAGAAGGCATAAAGTGCTTTTAAAGTATATTATTATATTTATTAAATCAAATATATTTATGCATATGAAGTAAACTATTTCGTGAGGTCTATTTTAACAGCTCAAAATAATACACTGCAGAGGCAAAAAAATTATATTCAATTATTTTCATTCTTCAATTTTTGTTAACGCTTTTAGAGACAAAGCCTTGCCTCGAATATAATTCTTTTGAGTATTTTGAAACATTTTGTTATGAAAATATCTCTGAAACATTTAATGAGAAATACCAAAATGTTCATCTAAGCAGTAAAAACTATAGATACACAAGTGTAAAGAGAAACAAACTATATTGCATAGTTTTGTGGTAGAAAAATATTGCTGTCGCTTGATTTTTATATTTTTTTCTGTCAGAAAAAAATTAATTATAAATTCATCCAATTACATATGTGGTAAAATACACATGTCCATATATGCTGTAAAAATTATATTCATACAATGATTTTTTTATAAAGACAAAAATGAGCAGCTTAATAATATTTCAGTAGCATTTGCATTCTTTCACTCAACACATATTTATTGAATAGTTCTTTCACTCAACACATATTTATTGAATAATAACAGTTTAGCAGAACTGTTCTAGATTCTGGCCTTATAGAGTAAAACTGACAAGGTTTCTGCTCTGCTGAATCTTGTGTTGTAGTGGTCACAGGCATATAGCAGAAAGTAAATATATTAAGATACTGATTTCAGATATGAGTAAGTACTGTGAAGAAATTAGGATAATTAGAAAAAAAGTCAGTTTCTGACATGTTAAATTTGAGGCACTTATTATGGATTTGCATTTTTCTTGCCAAATCACCTCTTAAGCCATTCGTGGATTATGCTTTAGATTAAGCTTCAGTGAGATCCTATTAGCCATTGTTTTTTAGAAAAATTGGATGGATTATTTTTTCTGACACAAGAGCTTTCATAAGGATTTTTTTTGGTGTGATAAATGACCTCTCATTGTAAATGCTTTGATGAGTATCTTCAATTAGATCAAAGAGCACTTTATAATTTTTAAACTAAAGATGAAGGGAAACAGTATATAATTGTGAGCAGAGCTCTTGACTAGAGGTTCATAGCTTTATGTTTTAAACATGGTTTACTGCTAGTAAAGCTTCAGACTTTGGATATTACCTTACTGGTGAGTTTCAACTCCCTCACCTGTAAATGGAGGGCTTAGAACAAAATGATTTTTCAGGCACCTTACAGCCTTGATATTGCTATTTTTTATCGTTATTTTTAGGCACAAAGGAAAATACCAGTGCTGCAGATACTCTTCAGAAAGTTTGGGCTGTACTGGAACAGAATATAGAACAGTATGCGATTTCTCTCTTAAGGTAAAGCAGTGTAATGATGTTTCTTATTGTAACCTTTCTTATTGTTTCCTACTGTAACCTAATGATGTACCTTTCTTAAGGTAAATTGGTATAATGATCTTACTGTAAGTTCCAGTTCAAATGCTACTATACTTGTTGAGTTTTTCCTAATCATCATAGCTAGAAACATACCATTCCTTCTGAACTTCCACACTTCCTACTTTTTGTTTGTCTTCATTGCACTTATCTAATACCCTAAGCATAAAACCTCTGAGAAGCAAAACAGAGTTTTTTTGAAGTCTTTTGGTGCTAAAGAGATAAAAGTTAGAGTTTAGGACCTGCTAGGGGAGAGGACTCCAGTAAACAATGAAAGTTGTCAGTTGAAATCCCTGGAGGACAACGTTCTAGAAACAGGGACAAGTGTGAAGTAGATTGAGCCTTAGGAAAACTGCATTTTAACCACAAACCATGTTCAAAGCAGGATAATCTGAAAAAACTAAGAGAAAATCATAT
>NW_020173666.1:3004243-3066240 GCF_003031525.2 Neophocaena asiaeorientalis asiaeorientalis
TATATATATATTATATATAAAAGAAGCAGACCACTTGGTGATGTAGGAGCTAGCAGACCAAATCTCTAAAGGTAAGTATTACGGAAATGCCCAAGAAAATAAAGGTTAAAGAAAGAGAAAATAAATTAAAAGTCTAGATTAATAAAACACAGTTAAATGGAAATTACATAAATAAGATTTTTAACAACTGAAATTCAAAACTTTTTAATTAGTTAACAGCAGATCAGGAAGAATAGAGGAAGAGATTAGTGAAGTGGGAGATAGGTCAATAGAAAAAAGGTGGAAAATAAGGAAAGAGCTAAGGGACATGGGGAACATGCTTAGAAAGTCTAATATTTGTATCATTATAGTCCCAGAATGTAAAAAGATAATAGCTGACAAATTTCCAAAACTGATAAAATACATCAACCCATATCTTCAAGAGACTCTGCATGCACACTCCATGCAGGAAGGACACGAAGAGAACCATACCCAGACTCATTGTAGTCAAATTGCTGAAAACCAAAGGCCAAAAGAAAAACCTTCAAAGTAACCAGAGAAATAAGACACACTATTTTCAAAGGACAATCACACTAAGAGCCATATGTAAGAGTAAATTCTTAACCTTACCAATGCAAAATGCAGAAGTTGGGTAATAAGCTTTAAAGAGTTCTAAGGTTCTATAGCATTATCGCAGAAGTGGTAAAAGTAATAATCTAGATGAAACACTGGTAGGGCAAGGATACATAATACATTCGCTAGCAATATGCTAATGGATCCACAAGTGAATTTAAGAAATAAGATTAATCTTATACATATTCCAGAGAACAGAAAAAAAGAGGAGACATTTACCAACTCATAACCTTGATTTAAAAAACTCAACAAGGACAGGAAAAAAAGTGAAATTGCAAACCAAATGCCCTCATGAAATTAGATGAAAAAATGTAATAAAATATTAGCAAATCAAACTCAGAATTATATAAAAAGAATAATACCTTATAACCAAGTGGCTCTCCCAATCTAAGACGTGTAATAGTGGTTTAACATTAGGAAATTCATCAATTCGGCACATTAACAGGGAAAAGGAACAAATCACTCGGTTCTCTGGCTAGGTTCAGAAAAAAACATTTGAAAAAATTTAACAAAAATTCAAAATTTTAAAATTTTTTAGCAAACTAGGATTAGAGAAGACTTTCCTTAATATGTTATGGTATCTGCTATTTTTAAGCAATTACTACAAACATGATTAGTGGTGAAATTTTGAAAGCTTTTTCTTGAGTTTGAGAATGAGACAAAGAGGCCTGAACAAACACTTCTATTCAAGATAGTCCTGGAATTTTGTGAAGGGCAAAAAGGCAATAAAGCAAAATAAAAGCCACCAGAGTTTGAAGGGAAGAAATAAAACTACTGTTTACAGGCAACATGGTTATATATGTAGAAAATGCCAGAAAACCTACATGAATTTATTAGAATTAATGAGAAAATTAAAGAAAAGTTTCTGGATACAAGGTCAAAATGAAATAATGATTGGACTTATATTTATAAGCGACAAATAGAAAATTATGCATGTAAACATATAAAAATTTAAAATAACCTAAAGTTATTGAAAAAATCTCATGATGAGCCAAATGTCAAAATTTTTAATTTGGAAAAAATCCAAATTTGTATTTTCCCAACCCTGAGAGCGAGTACCTCACTCACCTCACCCAAGTCCTGACCTGTGGATACTGCTGTCACCTGATAATTCAGCTTGATTAAACTTTTGCTCCAGAAGCCTGTTTTCTAAAACGGGTACTCTTCTGCCTAAGACCCCAATTGTTTGGACAGACACAGAGAGCACGAAGAACCTCCTTCTCCAAACTGCTTCAACATTGTAAGGAAGATTTCTGGCCCAGAAATTCCATCTAATTTTCACATAAATGGAGTGCTAAAATCATGTGTTGCCTTATTAGGGACTCAGGTCAGTTCACTATGGAGGTGTATTTGAAACACAGGCATAACTCCTTCAGGGAGCTGGCGTTCCTCTCCATGTGTTCCTTCTACCATAGCCAAGAGCATTTCCCAGAAAGAAACTCAGCGAATATCCACTGCAGATATTGGCCATGCTCTTTCAATAGTCTGAGTTGCACACCCCAATCTACTGAACGGATGAAACTCACAAGTCTCACCCATCTTTAAACTTAAATGTCAGGAGCATCCAAAGCTACCTCCTCATCCTAGAAGGCATTAATTACACGGTCAAAAGCACACCTTTTGGTATGAGACCTAATGCTAACCCCACTTCTACTGATTATCAGATGTGTGACCTGGGGTAAGTTTCTTATCCTCTCTGAACATAAAATTAAGTTTTTTTCATCTGTAATATAAGGATAATAATATCTACTTCATAGTATTATTCCTTTATAAAGCTGAAAAGATAAATTAAGGTAATCCTGGAAAATTATTTAGCACAATGCTACAGATTGAGCCATTACACAACATTAGTTATTATAAATATTGCTATTATTAGTAGTAGTACATGAGTAACTTTGAGGTCCTTGAGCCTAGCCTTGCATTCTCACAACTTCAACAGCTGGCTTTGGGCAAGGCTCAGTTTTCCAATATAACTTTCTCTCTGTCCTAGGATGCAAAGTTAAAACTAAATCTTTTGATTATGTCAGGGATATCTCTCTATGGGTCATTTAAGATATTCCACATGGTACAGCAGGATTTCGATGGTCCTATACTCATTAGAATTTCCTGAGGTATCTGAAAATGTGTAGAATGTGTGATGGAAACAGTGACAGTCTGGAAAGCCTTTAAATTGCACTGTTCTCTTAGAATCGTGGTGGGACCCACTGCACTCAGTTCCCTATGTGGCCTGCTTAGTTCCTGTACTGGCTCAGCCAGCCCCCATATGATTGACAGGGGTACTCTGCATTGACCGACCATCACGTCATACTTCCTAGTGAGGGTGATCAGGTTATTTATCAACCAAACTGGGACACTCTGACAGGGAACGGGGGAGCACTATTAATAATTATACCAGGGATATGAGCCTAAACCAGGACTGCCCCAGAAGAATCAGAATATATAATTGCCCTGGTCTTTGTTCTTGTCATTATTTTGAAAAGCTTTTTAAAATCCTTCCGAATACAAACCTGTCATTTTCCTCCCACCACCAAAGACCAGTGATCAAATGGAGCATGTGAATCCTATCCTCTGTGAGGATCTCTATGGCTCTGCTTCCCCGTGACAGTACAGTTGAGCCATCCACCTTCTGGAAGCCAAGAGCACCTCTAGCTCTGTCTAGACCTCTAACAGAGAACCATTCCTATGGCCATTATAGCTTCTGTCCCAGCTAATACCCAAGACATTGTATAAAAGACCTGAGATTCCTGGTGCTACTGAGGCTGGGTCCGGTTCCTGGCAGAGTGGGAGGTACAGGACCTGGAGGATCTCTCTCATCACTTCCATCGTGTTCTGGAATATGCCACAGGCTTCCAGGGGTCAAACATGGAGAAACCTCAGTTGCACCAGAAATCATGTAGAAGGAAAACTCTGGCACTCTCCCCTTGTTCGTGGCCTCTATTTTCAGGGGGTTTTTTAGTCTTTTTTTCCAAATCCATTACTCACTTTAAACTCCATTCTAGTATTGAGTCTCCAGTCAACCCCAGACCTTCAGTGGCTTCCACCCAGTTTTATTGCTAGTTTGCATGCTTCTAGTTTAATCACCCTTATAGGTTGAACTTTAGTGCTGATTTCCCATCTATAAATTTCAGTTACTCCTTAGATCATGAATTAGGTTCTCTCTTGACTAAGAACTTCAAATAACTTTGGGCACCTTTGATAGACATCATGGTTAATCTGGAATGGGCTCTCCTGCTTTGGTGCCGTGCACCACGAGCCCCCATTTGATGAAGGACTCAATCTAGCCAACAATGTACTACGATATTTTATGCTGTTTTTTTGCCTATTTCTTTTTTGTAAATAGAATTTATTTTAAAAGTTGTTTTACCATTGGTACTTAAATTATTTTTAAATTTTTAGACGAATGTTTAAAAGTAAGTGCAAGTCTATGGAATCTTATCCATGCTATCAAGATGAAGAAACTAAGATTGCTTTTGCTGACTACACTGTGACTTACGCAGACCAGCCACCAAATACTTGGTTTATAGTATTCAGGTGAGGCTATCATATTGGCAAGTAATATCTCTCTTAAGTGGCATGAAATATTCATATATACAGAGCTTTCTTTATGATTCTTTATGATAGTAGTAAAAGTATTAATATGAACGTTTAAGTTGCTTTCACAAGTTAGTTAAAATTTCTTCCGTATCTGCTATGCATAAATGAGATATTATAGAAATTTTTATTCATGTTTCTTTAAACAAAATATGAAGACTATGAAGTGTTAATTGTTAGAACTTTTTATGAGTATGGTAAACATAATAAAATAAATTGAGCTGCTTTCCGTATATAAATAAATTTACTAATTTCGAAGCAATAGCCTATTAGGTAAGAGTCACAAATTACTTATAAATGGGGTTTCTTAAAAGGTTTGCATTTGCATGACAAAATAGTGTATCAATAAGAATTTTAAAGGAAAACAGTATGCTGCTTTTAAGTTATTTGCAACTTTAAACTTATGTTTTTATTTCTTAGCATCAAACCTAATTTCAGACTTTCTGATTCATGTCAAGGGAAAGTTCATGCTTTTGTAATTACAGAGAAACATTTTTGGTTCCTCAAGATATGACTTTGGTTCCCAAAGTATATACTACACTTCCAGTCTGTATGCTCCACGTTGTTAATAATGACACAATGGAACAAGTGCCAAAGGTATTCCAAAAAGTGGTGCCTTATCTTTACACTAAGAATAAGGTAGGTGTAAAATTTATTCTCCTCATACGATAGAATAGCAGTGAGAAGTCAGCACCCTGAGAGGTTCCAACAGAGGGTAGAACAGATGAGTTTTCAATCTACGTAACAGAGGAATAGGGTCCTGGTCTTTCTCCATAGAAGTCCCATGTATTTGACAGCAAAAGGTAACTAATGCGAGTGCTAGAACATTCACCCTCCTTCTTATCTTTTATCCAAAGAAAATATGACAAAAGGAAAAGTTAGAAATTCTCATTATTAAAATCATACAAACCCTTAAAATGAAAATGGAGGTAAAGAGCACATTTATTCCTATCCCTAAACCAAACCAAAGCAGCAGGTTTTCTCAGCTTCCCAGTGGGTTTTTTATTCTATTCCTAAACATGTCAGAAGATTGTGATTACACAGCCACTCACCATCCCAGCAGCCCCAGCCTTTTCCAGGGCTACCCAGATTCCTTCAAGAATAGACACTCTCGGCACGTTACTCCTGCTGAACACAGACCCTGATGGTTGATGTCCACGCAAATCATGTTACTTCTCTATTTACCTGAACCTCATTTTTGTGTTTCCAGTCACTTCTTCTAAGAGGGAAGCACGATAAAAGCTAGTGTATACCTGCACTGCAAATCAGGAGATCTCCTGTAGCTCTCATGTTCCATTCTTTAGTTGTATGGCTTTGAACCTCTTTATTTTTCTCTTCGAGCTGTGGTTGTGACTGACTTCTATGGTTCTATGCATTATTTTGTATAAATTTAGACATATCTACCTGATGAATACTGGTTTATAGGAATAAAAGATACAGAATATCTCTCCTTAAAAGAACCCGATAGTTCTTTTGAGTTATTTTAAGAATTTTTTAACATAAGACTTTATTTTTTAGAGTCAGCAAAATTGAGAGGAAAGTACAGAGATAGCGCTTATACTCTCTTCTCCCCCACATGCACAGCCTTCCTCATTATCAACATCCCCTACCAGAGTGGTGCATTTGTTACAATTGCTCATTTTACATTGACACATCATAATCACACAAAGTCCATAGTTTACATTATGGTTCGCTGTTTGTACCAGTGTTGTACCTTCTATGGGTTTAGACAAATGTAAAATGACATGCATCCATTATTATGAGATCATGCAGAGTATTTTTACTGCCCTAATAATCCTCTGTGTTCCACTTATTTATCCACCCACCCCAAGCCCTGCCAACCACTGATCCTCTATCTCCATAGTTTTGTCTTTTCCAAAATGTCATAAAGTCGGAATCATATAGTACATAAGAAAACTTTTCAGATTGGCTTCCTTCACTTTAAAACCTGCATTTATGCTTTCTTCATGTCTTTTCATGGCTAATAGCTCATTTATTTTTAACGCTGAATAATATTTCATGTCTGGATATACCACCGTTTATTTATCCATTCACCTACTGTAGAACACCTTGGCTGCTTCCAAGTTTTGGCAATCATGAACAAAGTGTGCATGTTTTTGTATGGACATAAGTTTTTAACTCCTTTGGGTAAATAACAAGAAGCATAATTTCTGGATCATATAGTGAGAAACCACCAAACTGTTTACTTTTGTAAGAAACCACCAAACTGGCCTCCAAAATGTCTGTAACATTTTTCATTCCTGCAGCAGTATATGAGAGCTCCCATTGCTCCATACCCTCCTCAGCATCTGGTGTTGTCAGTGTTCTGGATTTTGGCCATTTTAATACCTGTGTAGTGTTATTTCATTGTTGTTTTAGTTTCTCTGATGTCATATGATGTGGACCATCTTTTCGTATGCTTATTTGCCATCTATATTTCTTCTTTGATGAGGTGTCTGTTAAAATATTTGGCCAATTTTTAAATCAGGTTGTTAGTTTTCTTATTATTGAGTTTTTAAAGTTTTTGTACATTTTGGAAACAGTCCTTTATCATATGTGTCTTTTGCAAATATTTTTTCCCAGTCTATGGCTTGTCTTCTCATTTTCTTGACATGTTCTTTGACAGAGCAAAAGTTTTTAATTTTAATAAAGTCCAGCTTCATTAAAATTCATGGATCCAGTTTCGTGGATCATGCCTTTTTTGTTGGATCTGGAAAGTCATTGCCATACCCAAGAGATTCCTAGGCTTTCTCTTATGTTACCCTCTAAGAGTTTTATAGTTTTGTATTTTACATTTTGGTCTGTAATCTGTTTGGAGTTAATTTTTGTGAAGGGTGAGGGTCTGTGTCTAGATTCTCTTTTTTGCTTTGGGTGTCCAGTTTTTCCAGCACCATTTGTTGAAAAGACTGTTTTTGATCCATTGTATTGCCTTTGCTCTTTTGTCAAATATCCGTTCACTACATTTATGTGGGTCTATTTCTGGGTCTATTCTATTCCATTGATCTGTATGTCTGTTACTTTGTCAAAATGACACTGTCTTAATGATGGCAGCTTTATAGCGAGTCTTAAAGTCGATTAGTTTCAGTTCTCCAACTTTGTTTTTCTCTTTCAGTATTGTGTTGGTTATTCTTGGTCTTCTCCATATAAACCTTACAACCAGTTTGTTGGTTTCCATAAAATAGCATGCTGAGATTTTGAATGAGATTGCATTAAATCTATAGATCAAGTTGGAAATAACTGAAATATTCACAGTGTTGATTCTTCCTATCCATGAACATAGAATATCTCATTTTTTTAGTTCTCCTTTGACTTTGTTCATCAGCGTTTTATAATTTTTTTCATACACATTTTGTACATATTTTGTTAGATTTATATCTAAGTATTTCAGTTTTGTGGATGCTAATGTAATTTGTTTTTAATTTCAAATTCTACTTGTTCACTGTTAAGCTATTTTAGAGATTTTAGGAATTTAGGAAACTTTTTAAAAATCAGGGCAATTAAATTTTTCATGAAATCATTTAATCCATTTATATCTATACATAGAGGTGTGTGGCTGTGTATAACTATTGTTAAAACTTTATATTTTACTAATGAGTTTTTATACTATTTCGTTATAATTTAAAAACTCATCTTTTATTAAAAGCTTATCATTTTTTTCTATTTTTCATGAGATACAAATTTTCTCAATAATGCAGTCTGATTTTACTAAATTTGAAGATATTATCAAATTGTAAATTGGACTTAAGTCATTTTGTTTGTATTAAATTTTGCACATTGTGTGCAGTTATGTATATTTGGAGTTATATACTTAAATGTAATTTTTAAAAACTCAAAGTCTGTGCACCAATATGTTATTTTTCTAATTGCTTTGAAAGAGTATTTATATTTCAATTAAAAATAGAAGAATTTGCCAATAAAAGACAATTTCTGTACATCAAACAGGTACTTAAAAACTGAATTTATTTGACCCTAATACAATTTGACCCTCCATACAACTCCCTTTTGCACTATATTTATTCTCCCTTATGTCCTCGTAAATAGCAATTTATTAAAAATTATAGCTTGGGAAATTTATTAATAAACCTTGCCTCTCTCCAGCAGAATATCTTGGGTTAAACCAAATACTATAAGAGATAACTAGTTCTTCGTTAACAAACTTGTCTTCACACCAGGAACAATTGATGGGTTATTTTTATAATGTCTGTTTGTCACGTTTGGCCTAGATTTCCTTTTGAATATAAAAATTTATTTCATTTGTGATTGGAAATCAAAAGTCCCAAAGATCCATATGAAAAAGATGATATCATCCAAAGGGAGACTCTATCAAGATCATAGATGTCATTAAATTCTAGAGATAAGCTCTTTACTTGACTAGATAAGTATACTAATATTAATCATATTAGCCACTGATACTTAATTTTTGTAGGGATCTTTAAGGATATTTAGTTGAACCACATAAGAATCTGATTCTTGTTTATATCTAGCATACTTTGGGTTTGGTTTGGGTTTTGTTTAGTACTCCCAGTGAAGACCTCCCTTTCTAGACTAAACTTGAATTTGGGGGGTAGCTTTAAATGACACATTTTGAGTCAATATGCAGAAAAACACTCTATCTCCATTTAACTATTATTTCTAAACTGTAAATTTAGGATTGCAACAAGCATAGCCATTCCCTCTGTCAAATACCTCCTTCTTCTAACCTCTCACTCTGGGTCTTTTTAGAATAAAATGGAGAGAATGAGGAGGAGAATATAGAGCTGTATGAATACAAGAATAGCTGCAGTCATCCTTCTGTGGTATGGTTTTCCTTTCGTCACAATTCTTGATCTTTGAACATTTCTCCAAATTATCTAAGTCTCCTCTAAAATGTAGTTCCCAGAACTAAATGCAGCCTCTAAAGGGAATTCCAACCCATCTGAAGGAGGATCATTACTCCATTGTTTCGTAGCCCATGATCGCGTTCGCATTTTGGCACTTGCCAGGCATTTGACACATATGTAGCCTATTTTAGGTCAACTTTTTCTAACATACGTCCACAGAACTAGTGTCTGAGGTTAAAAAAAATAAAAACACCTGGTTACACAGTTAACCCTTTAGAATTGTTTGACATATATTTTTTCATAATTTTTCAAAGACCATAACCTGTGATTTGAAATACTTATCTATGAGGTTTCTCAGTACTCAGTACTCGATTATGTTACTCTTCTATTACAGAGTCTTGAGGTCGGTTTAGAGTCACCAGGTCCTCTCAAAATCCTATCACTGATTTAGCTTTAGACTTTCACTTACCAATATCTATCCTACCATTTTATAAACTTTTATTCCTCTCAAAATTGTTCTCTGAGTCTAGGCACACACAAAATCAGAGTCATGTACTTTTGTTTTGCTTCTTTAATAGATCACTACCACAAGCCCAAATAATAACAAAAACAGCAATAAATCTGCACTTTGCTGATAAAAACACTTTAGCATACATGATTTATCTTCCTTTTCTTCTTGCCCCAAACGTAATGTCAAAGGTCCTTATGGGTGTTGCAATTCTGATCTTATTACAGGTTTTGGAATTTTGGTTAACATTCCTAGGTGTTTCTTGCAATGTTATGAATTCATTCTGTCTTGTGTATTTCTAACTTTTGTTCCTAAAAATCTAGGCACATTGGAGAGCTTCCTCTGCATCAGAGAGCAACTGGAATACAAATCTATATTCTTCTGTCTTGTTAGAAATGTATGGAATTATAAACTCAGAATTACTTTGAACTTTTGTCTGTTAGCACTTTCCCAGGTTCCTTAACTGCTTCTTTTCTCCAACCTAAAGAGCTCATCTCCAGGCTCACATCTGGGTTCCATGGAACCAGATCTGCTGCTAATTTGATAGCTTTACCTGCCAGTGGTCATCCTAAGGGCACTACATTTCCATAAACTCCTCTGCCTTTTTCATCTCATATTCAGAAAGATGATACTGAGAAGACAGGGAAATCAAGTAGGAAGCTATTGGGCTAATCCAGGATGATATAATGATAAAAATCTGCCTTAGGAAGCATTAGGAGAATTAGCAGGAAATGTAGTAATCATCTACCACAGTTAAGCACTTTTTTTGTATAGCTAGGGAACCATACAAACAAAAGTGTTAGAGTTTTCCATTTTCTCCAAAAACATGTAAGATAGCAATTTTTGAGAGGGATTTCAAAACATGCTAGTGATTTGTTGATTATCAATAGATTTTAGGATCTTCATGTATATTAAGATAATAAAGATTTTTAATACTGTGAAATCATCTATTGTACCTTTGAGAGACTAGTGACCATGTCACTTACTTCTATGTAATTCTTTTTTCCTGTAGAAAGGATATACATTCGTGGCTGAAGCATATACTGGTGATGTGTATGTAACATCCTCACGATGGAAAATGCGCCTCATTGGTTCTTATCATCCACTCCCATGTCTGTCTCGAGATCCTCCATGTAATACCTTTGCCATAAAGGAAATCAGAGATTACTACATACCCAATGATAAGAAAATTGTATTCAGGTATGTGACAGAAAGGAAATGCATTCCTTTGAAAATATTAATAATTTTTGTATTAAATAATTGACTTTAAATTTAAATATTTTATTTTAAATATTAATATTATCAAAATCAGTAAATTTTCTATAAAATCCTGGGTGAATTTTGAACTTCACTTTTATACTCTTTTGGAAACAACATAGAGAGTAATGTGATTATATAAATTTTATATAAGATCAAGCCTATGTTGCACATAATGGTTTCTTAGTCCTCATAGTATTTGACTTTCATTGAACATCCTAACACTCTTCCCTCTTTTTACTCTCTCCTCGTTCTGTTCCATCTCTAACTCTTCTCTTGTGTAGGTTTCTCCTTATCTGCCAACTCATCCTTCTTTTCATATGTATTTATAGATTCTCCATGAATAGCCTCATCATGGACTCCACTCTCTTTCATTAATCAGCCCTTTTGATTCTCATTCCCTCATACCTCTCATCTCTATGCCCTCCTCTTTATTCTCAATGTCCTCCACTACTTCAGGGCCTCATTATATTTTGTCTATAGAAATGCTGTGTCCATGTCTCCGTTATATTCACTCTTCATTTTTAACGGTTTCTCTGTCTCTCTCACTTTATTCATTTACATATCCATCCTTTACTACCAGAGTAGTTACCTTTCTAACAAACACATTTAAATATGTGATTTCCCATCTTTAAAATTTTGGACAAATTTCCATTGGCTGTAAAGTAAAATCCAAACCACAAACACTCCTGCCCAGCCTCCCAACACACTGTGCACTCTCTTGATGGAGCTATGGACCAGCTCCTGACATATTTGTGATGTGATTTTATCTTGCCCATGCCTTTCCTCTTATCCTGTTATATTCTGTCTCCATTTTTCCACCTAGCAAAATTTATCACTTTTAAGGATCACTTTCAAGAGTCAAATCTTTTATACCCAAACCTCCAAATATAACTAGTTAGTCCTGGTCGTGCTTCTATAGTCTTTGGTTCTTTCTGAGAATGTGACATATCAAATTTTATCTGGTTAATTTCACATACACCTCCATGAGAATTAACATTTATTGGAGGCAGGAACCATATCTTATCAATACAGGACGTATTGATATATGCCTGACACGTAGTTGGCCTTCACTAAATATTGTTAAATGTTCATTAAATGAGTTGTTAGAATACTTGTCTTCTCTTTTCATATATTTTTTCTATGCAGAAAGTTTGGCAAATATGTTATTTATTAAGGAAATAAAAATCACACATAATCAAACCACCTAGAAACTATCATTGTTAGTATTCTATTGTATTTTCTTAGAATGTTTTTTCTAGTCGCAGTTTAACTTATTAAAATCATAACATAAGTTTTATAATCTGACTTTTTACTTAACATTATACTGTTAACATTTCCCAATGCCGTTAAGACATTTTGTGAACTCTTTTTCATGATTATCTAATAATTATTCACATGAATATACAAATTTTTTGGTTATTGGTTACTCCCTGTTGTTACAAATTTCCTTTTCTACTTTTTCTATAGTATTAATAGAGATATGATGGGCATATTTTATTGTAAATATTAAAGAAAATTTCTGATTATTGTCTAAAGATTTATTGTTTTAAGGAGATTAAATATTTTAAAGAAACCATACATATTGGTAAATTGGTTTTCAAAAGTAAAACCCAAGTCTTTCTGACAGTATAGGCACAAATAATAATTCATTGTATTCTAGCTGATTTTTCTCTATAATTAATATTTATTTGTTCCTTAAAACCTTTTTCCCTTTAACAAACATGCTCACCTTTTTTGCAAAGAAAGATAATCAACAACAAAACTAAATTACAGAACAATATATACAGTATATCGCAAGTATATTTTCTTTTTTTTTCCTTTTTAATATCTTTATTGGAGTATAATTGCTTTACAATGGTGTGTTAGTTTCTGCTTTAGAACAAAGTGAATCAGTTATATATATACGTTCCCATATCTCTTCCCTCTTGCGTCTCCTTCCCTCCCACCCTCCTTATGCCACCCCTCTAGGTGGTCACAAAGCACTGAGCCGACCTCCCTGTGCTATGCGGCTGCTTCCCACTAGCTATCTATTTTACGTTTGGTACCAAGTATATTTTCTTGTGTTTATAGTTGTTTATATATTTTATATACAGGTAAAATTTTAGAGAAAATACTAAATAAAAGCACATAAACTGAGGGCAATAAAAGGGTTGAAGAATTCTCTTTTTAATCTATCTGCTTCTTGTAATATATTTGCATACTGCCTATTAGAAGAAAGCAAAAAAAAAAAAAAGGAGAGAAGGAAGGAAATGTGCCAGTAACTAAAAATAACAATTGTGATAAAGTATTTTAACTACTATGATAGGAAACCATTGTATCACACAGCAGGGCCACTATTAGACTCAGTGATATTGAACCCAATACCTACATTAGTCATAGCAGCTGGTCCTAAATCTGTCAGGATGAGTTGAGAGGAAGGTGAGGAGAGAACTGCTTGAGTAGCACATGTAAAAATTCAGAAATTAGAGAGAATATGACCTTTTCAGTATGATCTTTGTTTTGTTTGCAAAATGGGGTTCTAGGGTGCTCTAGCAAGAAGTAAGATCCAGAGGTTGGCAGGGCCCTTTCCTGAAGGGCCTCAAGGCAAGAAGAGATTCAGATTTAACCGTAGAGGCACTGAGATGCTTTGGAGGATTTTAAGAAAAATGGCATTAATAGACTGTGTTAAAACATTATGTCTGCAACGTATGAATTGAAAAAGTACTCTAAATATAATTTCTAAGAACAGAAAAAATGTTAGAACCTTATTGTTATGAAATTATATGTAATCATAAAAGGTACAAAACATGAAACAAAAAGGAAAAAAAGCTCACTCGGGAGACTGCAGTGTGTTGTATGGATGAAGGGAAACATAACTGGAGACAGGGAAACCAGCCACGTAGAAGTTGCAGAATAACCCAGGTGTGTGATCATGGCAAGTGAAGTAAGTCAGTGTATTTGTTTGCTAAGGCTGCCATAACAAAGGGCCACAAACTGGCAAAGTAGGTGGCTTACATAACAGAAATCCTGACTCTGCAAGTCTGAGATCAAAGTGCCAGCTGGACTGATTCCTACTGAGGGCTGGGAGGGAGAAGATGCTCCATGCTTTCTGCTAGCTTCTAGGGGGTTCTGGTCATTGGCATTCTTTGACTCGTAGATTTATCACCCTGGTCTTTCTGTTCCTCTTCATGCACCATTCTCCTTGTGTCTGTCTCCAAACTTCCCTTTTTCATAAGAACCTCATTTTAACTTGATTATCTCTGGGAGATAATATCTCTAAGAGTGGTGACATTGTGAGGGGTTGGGGGTTAGGACTCCAGCATGTTTTTGAGGGGGACACAATTTAACCCATAACAGGTAGTGACAATGAATCTAGAGGGACGAGACAGGATTTTAAGGTACCAAGGAAGTAAAATTGAGAGCGTTGGTTTATTGGGGTTTGACTTGGGGAACTGTTGGACAGTAAGTGTCATTTAGTTAGTTAGAGGTTACAGGAAGAGAACCCCATTGGCTGGTTGGGCAACAGAAAGACAATAAATTCTTTTTTAAAAATTTTTTTTGGCTGCACTGAGCCTTCCTTGCTGCGCGCGGGCTTTCTCTATTTGCGGTGAGCGGGGGCTACTCTTCGTTGCAGTGTGCGGGCTTCTCATTGAGGTGGCTTCTCTTGTTGCAGAGCACAGGCTCTAGGCACACAGGCTTCAGTAGCTGCAGCACGTAAGCTCAGTAGTTGCAGCAAGAGGACCCTAGAGTGCGCAGGCTTCAGGAGTTGTGGCTCGCGGGCTCTAGAGCGCAGGCTCAGTAGTTGTGGTGCACAGGCTTAGCTGCTCTGTAGCATGTGGGATCTTCCCAGACCAGGGATCGAACCCGTGTCCCCTGCATTGGCAGGCGGATTCTTAACCACTGTGCCACCAAGGAAGTCCTAAGTCATTTTTAGGTGTTAAACATGGTAGACCAGTGAAATGTCCAAGGGATACTGCAGAGGGGAGTCGGGCTGGAGACACAGATTTGGAACTCATTATTCTGTTTATGCCCATGGAAGTGCCCAGGAAAGTTTGTACAAAGAGAGTCAGATCCAGGACAGAATATTAAGATTCTCTGGTATGTATGGGAATGTCAGTGTGAGAGAAGTCTAAAAGTAGCAACCCTGAAATAGGAGGTACAAAAGTTATTATGCTCATGGAGAAAAGTTTTTGAAGAAAGAGAAAATGAGGGTTGATTCGACTTTGTCAGATTCTCCTAACAGTTCAGGAAGATGAGAACTGAGGTTTCTATAGGGTGGTGACAAGGTGCTTGACACCATGGCAAGAGCAAGTTTAGCACCTTGGTTGGGGGCAGAGTGGAGCGCTGTGAGTGAGTGGGAGGTGATGAGCCGAGGACAGTGGAAGTTGACAACTCTCCTTAGATTGTTAGCTGGGGAATAAAATAGAGCCGAGACTGGTCAACAGGGTTGATTGAAGATTTTTTTTTTTTGGTTTGTTTTTTGTTTTGTTTTGATCTGTTTTTCAGTGGGTGAGAACTGCATAGGTACAAAAGCCAATATCAAGGAGAAATAAAGTGGGGAAATTTAAGATAAGGAAGAGAGAAGATAGAAAAGCAAGTTTCTAGAGAAATTGAAAGTTTATAGGGTCCTGAACATTTGCAAAGATTCACCTAAAGTAGGAAAGAACCTCAACAAAACAAGAAACCTCTTAGACTGCATTAAGAGAGGAGTTGGGAAGGAATTAGACTGCACATTTCCAGTCTTTTTTGTAAGAGGTTCCCAACTGGCTTGGTTAAAGGGTGAAAGCATAAGCGACAGGTACTACTTCTGACTTCTCTGTATTTTTGTGAAAGAAAATACTGTTAACAGTATTTAACAAACACTGTTAACAGTGAGGTTTTGAAAGCTACTGCCGGTTGTGCTTTTTGTCCCACTAGAGGGGAGGGCGTAATGGAAAGGTTTGATGTGGCAGTAGTTTGCAGTCTATCAAGTTTTATAAGTGAGTGCTTATTATATCTAAATAAAAAGTTACATTTCCTGTTTGGGATATGATGATAATAAACTTCCTATATTTAACTTCATTTTACCACAGCATACTGTGGTCTTTTGCCAAAGTTTATAATAGCACTAATATTTCCAGGATTTTAACTGACTTTATAAAGTGGTTTTGCTTGTAGATTATCATATCAGCAAATGATACAGTTTCTTTTAGCTATTTGAAGGAAAGACCAGCATACTTGTTTATAAAAGTGAATGTTTTTCTTTATAGGTATTCAGTTAAAGTTGCATTACCACATCCTGTTACGATACAGGTACGCACGTCCAAACCAGATGCATTCATCAAACTACAGATCCTAGAAAATGCAGAAGTTATCGTGAGCTCCACGGGGAAGGGCCAAGTTATCATTCCAGCAATTAACCTCTTGGGGAATGAGAAAGCCTTGAGCTGCCAGTGTAAGTGTGGCTTTTGGAATTGGTTATTTAGATTCATAAACAGATATTTATGTTTATGTAACTGATTTTCTAAATGTTTTAAGATAAAATAGCAAGTAAGCATTTAATTGCTAAAATTTGATATCATAATGGGAAATATTTTTTAAAAACGATTGCTTTTGTGTGCCATATTAGTCTCTGAAGATCAATAGATTTGTTATAACTGTACTTTAGAAACTTTATTACCTGAACCTTCTTAGACTTCTGAATAAGAAATAGATTGTTATTACTTTGAAAACTTTTTTTACTTTTATTCCCAATTCATTATTTTTAGAAAATATTCTACTTATCAAAATTAACAGAAACTTTGAAGTTATTACTTGCAATGTAAGAGTCACAGGAGCTTTTTTTAAAATTATTTTTATTGGGGTATAATTGCTTTACAATGATGTGTTCGTTTCTGCTTTATAACAAAGTGAATCAGTTATACATATGTTCCCATATCTCTTCCCTCTTGCGTCTCCCTCCCTCCCACCCTCCCTATCCCACCCCTCCAGGTGGTCACAAAGCACTGAGCTGATCTCCCTGTGCTATGCGGCTGCTTCCCACTAGCTATCTATCTTACGTTTGGTAGTGTATATATGTCCAGGCCTCTCTCTTGCTTTGTCACAGCTCACCCTTCCCCGCGCCCATATCCTCAAGTCCATTCTCTAGTAGGTCTGTGTCTTTATTCCTGTCTTACCCCTAGGTTCTTCATGACATTTTTTTTCTTAAATTCCATATATCTAAATGTTTGAGAGAATTCGCCTGTGAAGCCATCAGGTCCTGGGGTTTTGTTTGTTGGAAGATTTTTAATCACAGTTTCAATTTCAGTGCTTGTGATTGGTCTGTTCATGTTTTCTATTTCTTCCTGATTCAATCTTGGCAGGTTGTGCATTTCTAATAATTTGTCCATTTCTTCCAGGTTGTCCATTTTATTGGCATAGAGTTGCTTGTAGTAATCTCATGATCTTTTGTATTTCTGCAGTGTCAGTTGTTACTTCTCCTTTTTCGTTTCTAATTCTATTGATTTGAGTCTTCTCCCTTTTTTTCTTGATGATTCTGGCTACACAGGAGCTTTAATAAACAAATTATTTCTGAAATAATGGACAACAGTGATACTCCGAGATATAAGTTTAAATTGTCATTTACGTTTCATCTTATTGGCTTGTAAATTTCTGAAAAAGTAAAATGTAAAAATTTATCTCTAATTATTTTTCATTTTACTTATTTCTATATTACATTGCAAGTTGCATAAGTTCTACATTTGCTTTATATTTATTGATATGTTGTATTTTTAAAATGAATGTAAAGCAGTCTTTTATCAACTTTAATAGATTGTCTGACATTAACACTTGTTCTTCCGTTTGTTATCATTAGCATGTTCATTTTGGTTCATACATTTAGTTTTTCAACCTTTCTCTTATAAATGGATATTTTTTTCCACTCAATCCAAGACTCTAGTCTCTGAAATAGAGTAATATAATCCATTTACATTTTTCTTTTTTTTTTTTTAGAAGATGTTGGGGGTAGGAGTTTTAGTAATTTATTTATTTATTTTTGCTGTGTTGGGTCTTCGTTTCTCTGCAAGGGCTTTCTCTAGCTGTGGCAAGTGGAGGCCATTCTTCATTGCAGTGCGCGGGCCTCTCACTATCGCGGCCTCTCTTGTTGCGGAGCACAGGCTCCAGACGCGCAGGCTCAGTAGTTGTGGCTCACAGGCCTAGTTGCTCCGCGGCATATGGGATCCTCCCAGACCGGGGCTCGAACCCATGTCCCCTGCATTAGCAGGCAGATTCTCAACCACTGTGCCACCAGGGAAGCCCCTCCATTTACATTTATTTTGATAAATATGCTTTTTCTGAATTCTGTCATCATGTTTTGTTTTTAAATTGATTATATCTTCTAGGTGACCTTTACCTATTTGGTGGCTGGTACTCTTCCTGATCTCTCATTTTTCCCAATAGTGTTTATGCTGATCATCTCAAGTATATAAGCAAATTACTAAAAAGAACTGTCTTTTACCTAATATTGATACTTTTCCTTTTTTTCCTTTCTAAAATAAATGCAAACAAGGCAGGGCTCTTTTTCTCCTCTCTTATTGACCCTGGAAACAGTGTTTGAGTTGTCATTGCAGCCCAAGGATATTCCTTTTAAATAAGAATTTGGAGGAGCGGAGAATTGAGAAGACACCACACTGTGATGACACAATTGGGGCACAAACATGGTGATTTAGACACAGGGAGGTGGGAAATACCCTGTATTATGTTAGTAAGTCTGAGCTTCGGCAAAATGGGAAATTAAGCAGCTCTTTTGTTTTTGGTTTTAAAAAAATATTTATTTGTCTGCACCAGGTCTTAGTTGCAGCATGCGGGATCTTTAGTTGCGGGATGCGGGATCGTTTTAGTTGCCACATGCGGATCTAGTTCCCTGACCAGGGATCAAACCCAGTCCCCCTGCATTGGGAGTGCAGAGTCCTACCCACCGGATCACCAGAGAAGTTGGGTCATGTCTCCTTTTTTCCCCTCGTTTTCCCTTCATCCCTGAAAATCTTCTAGATCATTTTCAGTACTAGTTCATATTACTACTTTGCGGCTTTTCATGTCAATATGCCTGCACCATTTATATATTTTTATTCAGATAAGTTCAGATAATAAAAAATAATATTTATATATTTTTTTCTTCGGGTATGTTAAGACCATTAGAGTACTGTTATGTTTTGCTAGTCCAAATGCAGGGATACATTTTACTATACTTTACTTCATGCAGGGATACACTTTAGCAAGCACTAATGTGCAACTCTCCTCTTCTGTTTATGGCCTCATGTTTTTTTCTTTTAAATAAATAGTTACCTCCAGCATTACTCTCCAGATCTTTTCATTTATATTCGTAGAGGAAACACTGTTTACAGTTATCACATAGCTTATCCTTATTTCACTGCAAAAATTACCATTAACAAGAGAATTATACATAAACATTTAAAACAGTGTTATGAATTTATTTCTGGCAAAGAAAGTGACAGCAAAATGGAGTAGAAAGATAATGGGAACATAATTCAGAAATTGTCCCCAAATTAGAGTCACTATCCAAGATTGTTATTCTTTTACAAGATATTTCTATTTTCATATTTGTATTTCTAGATGAACTTTAATACAATTTTTAAAAATTTCCCCTCAAACCAAAAAAAATCATTTCCTTCTGATTGCCTTGAATATATAGATTAAATTAGTTTAAGGAAAACTGACAACTTCATAGTATTGAATTTGTATGCAAGTAAATTTCTTTCTATTTATTCCTGACTTTTGTTGTGTTTCACAGAAAAGACTGAAAAATTTCTCCATAGACATTGATAGAGTAGTAATTGTGAATTAGATATTTTCTTTATTTAGATTTCAGACAGGCTATTACTTTTAAAGGGATGCTATTTATGTTTATGAATTACACAAGCAGACACTGAAATTTCTTTTCCTTTCTAAACGGTTTTCAGATGCTTTTCTTGGAAACACATCCACTTAAGAGTTTTTTACTACATGTATTTCTGGGGTACCCCACCGAAAGTACATGCAAAAAAAGGTGTGTGTGTATTATATTGGTAGTGCAACAGGACATGACAGACCACAGTATATATTCTGTGAGCAAACATTGTATGGTACTAAAGAAGAAATAAATTCCATTGCAAAGATGTTGAAGGCTTTGAAGTGAGCTAGTAACAAAATCTTAAATAAGAGCCTCTTTAGGTTTTGTACTATCTCGTGGGAATTTTAAAGAATGTCTACATATCTTATATAATTTTCAGGCATAATATCTTATACCAGTACTCATTCTGTAGAATTAATACAAAATTTCTAATTTCCCACAAAATTTGCAATCTAAGCAATTGAGGGTTTGGGGAAGTACTATGGATTAAATAATAGTAAAATGTTTTATTTCATTTATTTCAATATTTCATTTTCATTTATTTCTCAAATTTGTTGATGATATAATTAATATAACCAGTCTCCTACTGATAGTGATTTGTGATCATTCTCATCATTAGTTTATATAAACAGTGCTGAATTTAAAAAAAATCTGAGTATATAATTTTCTGAACATGTATATGCATATATTAGATAAATGCTTAGAACTATTGGGTCATTGGGTACATGCAGTAGTGATTTAGGTAGATTTTGTCAAATTTCCCTCCATTGAGTTTGTGTACATTTACCTTATTTTATCCATACTCCCCTGAATGACAGTAAGATATCATATTTCTTGGTTTTTCATATTTCTTCATTCCAATTTTAATGCTAAAAAGATTTATATTTCACTTATCATTAATGAGGTTTAAGCATCTTTTTATATATCTTATATATCCTCCTTTAATATTTCCTTCTTTGAAAAATTTTTTGAGTGTTTTGCTCATTTTCTATTGGAATTAGTTGTTTTTCTCCTAATTTACATGTAGATTATCGTATATTAAGACATTTTTTTTTCCTTTTTTATATTTGTTTCCAATATTTTTGATAACAAGTGGTTATGAATGAATAACTAAATGTCTGAAGGCAGTAATGAAGGAATTCACAAGGATAGGGGCTTTGTGTCATTCATTGTTAATTTTTTATTGGAGGGTAATTTACATATAGCAAGAAGTGCAAATCTAAGTTGATGAGTTTTGATAAGTGCAATGTGCCAGTATGCCTCATACTCTTAACAAGATATGGAACATTTCTATTTCCCAGAAAAAATCCCTCAATCTATTTCCATTCAATTTCCCAATCCCCAAAGAGGCAACCACTGTTCACATTTCCATAACAATAAACTAGTTTTGTCTCTTCTAGAACTTCATGAAATTGGAAAACTGTAAATACTCTTTTGGCACTGGTATCTTTTGCTCAGCATAATGTTTTTAAGATACTTCCATGTTGTTGCTACTCCATTCCTTTTTATATTGCTGAGTATTAGTCCATTGTATGGATAGACCACACAGTTTACTGCTTTAGATTTTAACTGGAATTGTGTTAAACTTGGGGAACATTGGCATCTTAACAAAATGGAGTTTTCTGGTCCATGAACACAGTATATCTTTAATTTCTCTCAACGATGTTTTAAACCTTCAATGTACAGATTTTACAGATAGTCTATTAAATCTATACCTAAGTATTTTATTTCTATAGGAGCTCCATTTAGGACTAAGAATACACATAAATTTTATCATTTGATAGCTATATTCATTTACTAGGGCTGCCGTAGCAATTTACCACACACTGGGTGGCTTGAAACAACAAAGATGTATTCTCTCACAGTTCTGGAAGGCAGAAGTCCAAAATCAAGGTGTTATCAGAGCCATATCTCTATCAAAGCCTCTATGAGAGAATCCTTCCTTGCCTCTTCTAACCATTGTTGGCTCCTGGCATTTCCTGGCTTGTGAGAGCATATCTGTGCCAATGTCTGCCCCTGTCTTCACATGACTTTCATTCTGTGTATCTGTGTCTTCTCCTTTTCTCTTTTAAGGATGCTCATCATAGGATTTAGGGTCCTCTTTAATCCAGGTTGATCTCATGGTGGAATCCTTACCTTAATTATAGCTGCAAACACCCTTTTGTCAAATGAGGTTACATACTGAGGTTCTAGGTGGACATATGTCTTTGGGGAGGGGGTCACTATTCCACCCACTACAGTATTGTACCAGGGGTCACTTAGCCTCTGTTCAGTTTTCTTTTCTTTATTCTTTGTTTCCATTTAGATCATCTCTATTGCTTATTTTCAAGTTTACTAATCTTTTCTTCTAAATTTGACAATGTTTAAGTCCATCCAGGAATGTCTCATTTCAGTTATAGTCAGCTCTAGAATTTCTTTTTATTTTTTATATAGTTCATTTCTCTGTTAATATTCACCATTTGTTCTTTCATTATGTCAACCTTTTCCCTTAAATCCTTAAACACGTTTTTAATCACTATTTTAAAGTCCTTGTTTGCTAAGTCCAACATCTGTGTCAGCTCTAAGGGTATTTCTATTGGTTACATTGTGCACTGTCCATTGTATTTGCTACGTTACCAAGACTCTAGATTATGCTGTCTTCATCAAGAGTGTTGAATTTTGTTCTGGCAGACAGTTTACTGACAGTTTAGCTTAATCCTATCAAAACTTTGTTCTAAGCTTTCTTAAGTCAGGTCTAGAGTTTCCATTACTCCAGGGCTAGGGTAGCTCTAAAGAACAGCCTTTCTTGAGTTTCAGCTGAATGCTGTGTTTTCATTAAATTTTCTTCATTTTGGCAGAACTCCAATGTCTCTCAACTCAACACTGCAACCTTCAGAATCTCCATTAAGCTCACAATCTTCCAGTAATGTCTACCAGGCATCGTTAGGTATTTGTACAAACGAAGTTTAAAATTCAGCTAAAGACTCAAGTAGACCCCTATGCATATTTGTGAGTTCCTTCCCTGCTCAGATGCCTGCTTTCTTGGTACCCTGCCTCACAAATTCTAATTGTCTCAGGAGCCTCAAATTCCAATCTTTGCTTCCTAAATCTGACAACACAGCTGTTCACTGTTTGAACTCTATTTCCCCGTGCCATGGGTGAGAAGATCTTCACGGGCAGAAATGTGGGAAAGTGGAGAGATCATCTTGAATATTGCCCTTCTCTCAAGGATCACAGTCCTGGGCTGTCTATTGTCCTCCGGCTTAAAGCAGTTGTTTTATGCATTTTGTCCAAATTTATCATTTTTGTGGTATAAAAATAAATCCAGTGCCCATTATTCTGTCATGGTTGGAATCCGAATTTCCCTGTGTGCTTCACTTATGTTTCCTCAATACATGTTTGGTGAATTAATTAACATCCAGCACATATCTATTTGTATCCCTTCCAATGGTATTTACATTATCTGTTAATTAAGAAATAATGACTGTAAAAATTAAAAATTACAGTAACATACACACACATAGTATTAAACGCTGAAGAAGTCAGAGTGTGTGGTATTAGTTTATTGTCATTCGAGCGGCACAGAATGAATGAGAAATTGTTGAATTGTTGTATAATCTTTTATCAATCAGTGGTGGCTCTATGCAAGTCATATACCATTACACTAAGTTTCTTTAAGACCAGAATATTTCCAAGAAGCCAGTGATGTTGGTTTTTATCTCATTAAAACAAAACAAATTGACCTGTCCCTTTGAGTGTTCTATAAGGATATAACTAAATAACACAGTCAGTAATAACTATGCATTCCACATAACTTAAATCCTAATATTTCTCATATTCAGCTAGCAAGCAAATTCTTTCAACTCATGCTTCATTCAAGAAAGAGCAAGAATTTTACGTTAAGAAGAAATCTGCCCCAGGAAGTCATAAATCCTATAAAAGACCTGGAAGTGCAATAGTAGACACTGGTCAGCCTATTTTGGATGAGGAAACTATCTCTGTACCCACTATAGAAGAAAATGCTAGCACACCACAGCAGGTAATTTACATTTAAAAGAATTATTTAATGGTACTGCTCATAAAAATTTAACGTAAATTGCAACAATTATTTTCCTAAAAATTGTTCATGTATAATACTTTTTATATGTAGTGCCACTAGTGTATAACCAGAATTGAAGAATCATTGAAAATTTTCTCTGTGCCAAGATTTTAAAATATGTGATAAATTTAATTTTTACACTAACCCTATAATGTAGATGTTATTATCTTACATTATATATGAGTTAGTGGTTATGAGACTTTGAAAAGGTCATATATTAAGAAAAACATATTTGCATGTGCCTTAAATTGAAGAAATAAAGGACAATGCATATAATTTAAGGCAGCAAAAGAAAACATGATTTATCCATTGAAAACCAAGAAAATAAATTAACTAATTAAAAGAAATAAAAACAAAATGCCAAAAATAAATCCTAATATGGCAGTAATTAAAATAAATGCAAATGGATTATTAATCAATTAGAAGGATAAAATTTTAACATTAGATAAAAAATAAGATCCAACTGTAAGTAGTCTAAAGGTGACACTTTTAAACAAAATAGCACAGAAAGTTTAAACTTGAACCAAAAGAGAGCTGTGATGATATTTTAATATCTCAATACATAGGATTCATGGGGGATATTATACAAAAATAAAAGGAAAAATAAAGCAGTATGACCATAACTGACATATAGGCATCTCACTGCCTAGACTCAATAAATAAAAAGCAAAACTATTAGAGCTGTAGAGAAAAATAAGTTAACAACTGAGTTGAATATTTTAACACATATCTTTCAGAAACAAGTAGATCAAGCTGAAAAACAATATATTTGATCATTAGGATATGAAGTATTAAGTAGAAGCTTAATCTTTTAGATATCTATATAGAACACTCCACCTAATAAAAGAGAATATACTTTTCCATAGAGCACACAGGAAGCCTCAATAAAAACCAAACTATACTGTGTAAATGTTATCTGAACATAATGCAATAGTAATTAGTAATTAACTGCTTAAAATCCCATAAATGTGAAAACACAGTGAAATATACTAAATAATTCTTTAGTTTAAAAAAATCATTAAAAAAGAAATTATTAAATACAAAGGACTCCATAAAAATAAAAAACTACAAATCAAAATTTGTAAGCCACATCTAAAGTAGCATTCAGTGGAATGTTGACTTTCAAATTAATTCGTCAGAAAGTATGAATGATTAAACAAATGAACTAAGCTATTAAAACAAAAAGTTAGAAAAAGTAAAAGAATAACTCAAAAATAAAGAGTTTTAATAAAAATGAGAGTAGAAATTAATGAAATGGGGAATAAAATTTAGGAAAATTAATAAAACCTATGCTTTCTTAAGATTAATAAAGTAAACATGCTTCTTGTAAGACTAATCAAGTAAGAAAAAAAGAAAGAAAATATAAATAAATCAAATACGGAACAAAAAATTAGGATAGAGGTATAAATGCAAACAACAGGCTTTTTAAAAATTTTAAGTATTATATACAACTCTATACTAGCAATTTAAAACTGACAAAAATTGTTTCAAATGTAAAATTCCTGGAGTTGGGGGAGGAATGGCATACCTGCTCCACTAAAAAAAAGAAAATATAAAATAATAAATAAGAATAATAAAACTGAAATGATAATCAAAGTCTTACCTTTCCAAAAAGCTATAGGCCTAACTGCTTTACAGGATAGATCTAACAGACTTTTGAGGAATAAATTGTTCTAGAAAACAGAAAAAAAATACAAACCTTCCAATCCTTTTTAAGAGATTAATGTAATTCTGATTCCAAAACTGATAAGTAGCAAAAGTAAAATAAGTAAATTTCATTTATAAACATGAATGCAAAAGTTATAAATACTAGAATATATGATGGTAAGTATTTGTGGGGTTGTGAGGATAAACTTTTACACACTGTGGTATTATAGAATTTTGGAGAACATCTGACAGTATCTAATTAAAGTATTATTATATGATCCAGAAAATATGCATTTATTATGTGCCTAAAATCCTATGTTTATTTTTATTGTTAATTGTTTATTGCATTTTATTTCCTAGGTATACAAGTATATTATACAGTGTTTGGTGTTGTATAACAGTTGGCCTCTCACTGAAAGTCAACAGATGTTTGTTCAAGCACTAAAAGACTTAGAGAAAAATGATAACAAAGGTATGTCACCCTAAATGTTATTCATGTGTTTTACATCTTCTAGAAATATTTAACAATAAATTTATCATGTAATTATTAAAACCTTATTGCTTACAATTTGTACTTTAATCCAGTGGCATTTCCTGTTCTGTTAATTGATTACATGTTTCAAAATCTTGCTGTTTGGTTTATAAAAACCAAAAATATATGATTGTTTAGGCCTAGTTTAAACAAAGTTTGTCCAGTTAGTAAAAATTACTAGATGATTATCTAACAATGGTACAGGAAACTTTTCTAGTTATAAAATTATGTTTGTCCAAGTTTTGGGGAAAGTATAACTTTAAAGATAAGTTTTTAAAAATATTTAAAAGAAGGAGAATCTCCTACTGAAAGAAGATTCAGGTTTATTTTTTAAAATGTAAACTACTCTTAATATTCCTGAGAAGGAAATGATAGTTTGATGCTTTAGACTAAAAAAAAAAATCTGAAATAGCCTCTACTCCTAAGCACTATATCACATTATGCAGCATAATAATTAAATCTGAAGGAATGAGTATTTTCAATGTATATTCTTTTCAAATTTTAAGCAAGACTGCCTAATCATAAAAATTAACATATGTACATTATTTTTAAAATAACACTATACAATACAAAAGAGCATACTACAACACCAAAAGCTGGTGAGGATACAGAGCAACAGGAATTCTCATACATTGATAGCGGGAATACAAAATGGTACAGCCAAGTTGGAAGACAAGTTTCAAGGTTTCTTTTCTTTTAATTAATTTTTATTGGAGTATAGTTGATTTACAATGTTGTGTTAGTTTCTGCTGTACAGCAAAGTGAAACAAATCGGTTCATTTGTATCATTTTTTTAGATTCCACATATAAGCAATATCATATGATATTTGTCTTTGTCTGACTTCACTCAGTATGACAATATCTAGGTCCATCCATGTCACTGCAAATGGCATTATTTCATTCTTTTTTATGGTTGAGTAATATTCCATTGTATATATGTGCCACATCTTCTTTAACCATTCATCTGTCGATGGACATTTAAGCTGCTTCCATAACCTGGCTATTGTAAATAGTGCTGCAGTGAACAATGAGGTGCATGGTTTCTTATGAAACTAAAAATGCATTTACTGTTGTGAAATAAAATTCACATTGTGTGGCATGACAAGAAAAATGTGAACATAAAAAATGTTATCTGCCCTTTGGTCTCCTCTCTCCCCTCTACTGTGCATTGTGCACCTGCATTATACATCTACCAAACCTCCCCCATCAGCAGAAACACCTGCTCAACCATAAAGAGCAACATTCTCCCGGCATCAACAAGACAACTCCTAAAGGGTAACATTCCTTCTTGATCTTGTAAGGGGACAAGATGACGCTTAGATCTGGATTGTGTAAACTGTCAAGAATTCATCATTTAATGTACAGCCCTCTGTCTCAAAAACCTTATATAACTATGCCTTGACTTCTAATGGGTGGAACAGTTTTCAGAGCTTTCTGAAATGCTATTCCTGGGTTATAATCCTCAATTTGACTCGAAAATCTTTTCCATTTCTTTCTTAGATCGACTAATTAATTTTTCATTGACACTATGTAACCAGTAACTGTGCTCTTTAGTATTTACACAAAAGAGTTGAAAACTGAATTCTGGTTTAAGATGGTGACATAGGATGTTCCTGAGTTTACCTCCTCCCATAGAAACAGATCCACAGCTGATTACCTCCTACACATCAAGCAAATGGAAAAACTCACACCAAAACGTATCGTAAAGGTTGAGATATACTCTCGCCATAAACCCCACACCCAGCATAGTGACATACAATTGGAAGGGAACTCACAACACCCAAAGCAAAGGGTTTGGACTGAACGTCTAGTGCTCCAGCTATTAAAATTTCCACGTGAGTGACTGGCACCCAAAACACCTAGCTCTAAAGGCCAATGGGGTTTTGTCCACCAAGACCCATAAGACTATAGCAAATAGTTCTTAGTAGGCTTCCAAGGATGCTCTGGCCTCCAGGGCTCAGTGCAGAGACAGCAGACAGAACTGCCCATCTCCTAGTCTTTCCCTGAAAGGTCTATTTGCATACTTTAAAAGCTACTGCCTGAAGGTCTGGCTTCTGATCCAATATATTTTTTTAATGTTTGTACTACCCACAGCCATGTGTACATTCAATGTCGTCTCTATCAAAATTACAGTGGCATTTTTCACAGAAAAAGTAAAATCCTAAAATTTGTATATAACTACAAACTAGAAGAAAACATAGGGGATAAAATCCTTGACATCAGTCTTAACGATGATTTTTTGGTATTGATACCAAAAGTATAAGCAACAAAAGCAAAAATAAACAAGTAGGACTACATCAAACTAAAAAGCTTCTGCACAGCAAAGGAAACCATCAATAAAATTAAAAGCAAGTTATGGAATGGGAGAAAATATTTGCAAACCATATATCTGATAAAAGGTTAATATCCAATATATATAAAGAATTCATACAATTCAATATCAAAAAAAGAAACAATCCAATTAAAAAATGGGCAGAGGACCTGAATAGACATTTTTCCAAGGAATACATACGGATGGCCAACAGACACACAAAAAGATGCTCAACATCACTAAACATTAGGGAAATGTAATTCAGAACCACAATGAGATTTTACCTCACATTTGTTAGGATGGCTATTATCAAAAAGATAAGAGGTAGCAGGTACTGGCGAGAGAATGGGGAACACTTTGTATACTGTTAGTAGAAATGTATATTGGTGCAGCCATTATGGATGGAGGATGAAGTTTCCTCAAAAAATTAAAACTATAACTGCCATATGATCTAGCAAATCCACTTCTGGGTATATATCCTAAGGAAATGAAAACATTATCTCCAAGAGATATCTGCACCTACATGTTCATTGCAGCATTATTTACAATAGCCAAGACATGCAAACAGCCCAAGTGTCCATTGATTGATGAATGGGTAAAGAAATTGTGGTAGGTATGCACAATGGAATATTATTCAGCCATAAAAAGAAGAAAAACCTGTCTTTCGCAACAACATGAATGAAGCTTGAGGACATTATGATAAGAGAAAATAAGTCAGACAGAGAAGACAAATGCTGTATGATCTCACTTACATGTGGAATCTGAAATAATGGAACTCATAGAAACATTGAACAGATTGGTGGCTGCCAGAGAGGTGGCTGCGGGACATAGAAAATGAGTAGAAGTGCTCAAAAGGCACAAACTTCCAGTTACACGATAAATAAGTCCTGGGAATGTAATGCACGTTTCTCAAGTTCAAACTGTCCGACACAGGTGGATTTTCAGTAACGGAACACGGTAGTATAATTTATGAACTAGAGTAATGTAAAATGTAGATCTTGATTATGGTACAAAGTTAATAATATGAATTAAGTTTTTAAAAGGAAGTTAACATTAAATGGAGAAATACAGTAGAGTGGCTAACTACTGTACATTCCACTACCTGAAACTGGGTTATCACCTGCAAAATTAGAATAACCCCTATATTATATAATAACTCCTCTATTTCAAAGTTGTTTGGAAGATTCAAGATAATATATATAAAGTTCCTGGAACCTAGTAGCACTTCAAAAAACGGCTTTATCATTATTGTGTATTCCAACTAGAAAATAAGTCTTTAGGCATAATTATGTCTTCTTTTTTGACATCACATTTGACAAGTTTATGTGTGAAATGATCAGCTGCTAAAATTAAATGACACCTTGTGTCACCTAATACATTTTTTGCTGAAAGTAGAGAAGAAATTCAGGATTGAATTGTATTTTAAATGAACCAGGAAAATTATCTATTTGAAAGAATATGTTTCAATCTTTTTGAAAGTTAAGTGGCTTTTGAATTCAGAATAATCCTTCTCTAATTTCATGTTTATAAATGTGTTTTTTTAGTTAGCCAGTTTGTTTAAATTAAAACATATCAATATGCCCACTTCCACTTGTCAATTATATTTACAACTCATAACCTACAAACTTTAACCTTAAGAGTGTGATATATTTTAGAGAAATTAAGTTATTAATGTCTTAAAATTATTCACTTAGCTTGCTTTTCAATTATAAATATATCAAACAGAAATTGGTGAAGTGTTTTTTTCATTTGTACATTGATGACCCAATTTAAAATTTTATGTAGATTAAATGTAAATGTTGCCCTATTTACTGATTTAAACTCAATGTTTAATTTATATGAGAAATAAAATATATAATTTTTTAAAATATATAATTTAATTTTTTTCAAAATTTTACATCTTTATAACTCATGATAAAATATAAGGCCTGAAATATGGCTATGTACAACCTAGGCTATTTCTATTATAAAATTTTAGGAAGTTTGGCCTCTGGTTAACATGAAGCAACAGTGCCACCTTTAGTATATTTCAATACTTAAGTTTTAGTAAAAATTGCTTACTTTCACTTAAGAAAATAGAAAATGGAGAATCTTGAGCAGGTAATACTTAGTGATATCATCTGCCTTTATACATAATTAGCGGTCTTGTTATTTTGAAGTCCTTTTGTTTATATTGCTGGCCTGCATACCTGAAGTTCTGATCTATTCGCATTAAACGTAAACTTTATCATTCTCAAAAGTGTTTGGTTTCAAGTCCCACTGCTAACTTTATTAGCAGGATTATAACATTATTTCCTGAACTCTAATAAATATTATATTATTGCTTTTTCTTAGGCACAATACATGCATGGTGTATCCAGTTCAGAGTATTTGAAGAAACCAAGCATTGTAGATACTATATATATTTACTATATATATTTATATATTCATATATACATGGCGTTTCTGTTTATATTTACCAAGTGTGATTGTAGTTGGTAAATGTATACTTTGTTCTAAACAAGTTTTCTAGTTGAGAAATTATATTAATGTTCAAATCCCAACCACTTTTAGTTTCTGGATATATAAATCTAAGCACCGAATTTTAATCATAAAATCAAAATTATATTTCTGTAATTCTTCTAATTACATGACTATGCAAAGCGGGGTCACATTTTTCACAATTTTGACCTACTAGGATATTTATTCTTGCATCTTACTGACATATATGCTCCCAACACATACAGATTCCCTATAAAGCTTTATATATTAAACTTAGGCAATCTGATACTGAATACATACTATGAGTTCAGCCCTATACTAGGTGAAATTAGGAATTTAAAATGAAGTATGTAATGATATCCTCACCTTTGTTGAACTTGTAATTCCTGGAAGAAAAAGTTACCATATTGTAAGCCATTAAATAATATGGAAATTATTTTATTCTATATATTAATAATATAAAGAAAGAGGATGGTATACACCTGCTGTGCGCCTCACACTCTAGTAAATGTTCACATATGAAAACTTGAATATTAGAATATGTTAATTTGAGTGGAATCAAGTGTGCCTAAATGTATGACTCAAACACTAAGAATTATGGGTAGTGAGAAAAAGAAAGCACCAGAAATACCTAATGGAGCAGCTTGAGATTCCATTTCATCTGACATCTGTTAACATCTTAAAAACCTGGGGTGTATGATACTAGGTAAGATCCTATTTTAAATGTCTTTTATTGATTTTTTTTTAAAGCCTGCGGCACAGTCTTAGGTTTCAAGTTTTATGAATACAGTAAGCCTGCCAAAGTTAACCTAGAGTGGCTGATCCAGGATTCACTTCTAAGTCATTTGATTATTTGACCAAAGGATTTTCCCTAGCACAACACTTCTCAGCAGGCTGGGATTATTGGCAGAAAGGCAAGTTGCCCCCTTGTAAAATCACAGTGCTTACAGTCCACTTGTGGTTGTGCAGGATGCTCTGTCCCCACTTCGAAAGCAGCCAATAACTGGCACCAAGTGAAATAAGATCTGGATTCTTCGCAATTACTGTTTTACTTTGCTGATGGGGTGACTTACAAGACTCCGATTTTGAAAGGGACTGACATGTCCTTTGAACTGTTATTTGAATGCTGATTCAACTTACCATTTGGGAGAGTCTGAGTACATTACATAAACTCTCTGAACCTACCCTGCTGGGATTCTTTGAGAATTAAAAGAGAAAGAAACATCGTAGGGATTCAACAAATATCATTTGCTCTCCCAATACTTGGGTATTTGTTAGAAAAAATAGTAGAACATAAAGCGAAATCCTTCATATTAGGAAAAGGTAATTATACCCTCCTAAATGTAAACCCGTGTTTCTCTAAGTGCATTCCTTGGACCAGCAGCCTCAGAACTACCTGGGTACTTGTTAGAAAGCAAATTTGGGGGCTCCGCCTCATACCTTCCAAATCAGAAACTTTGGGGGGTGGGGTCCAGAAATCTGTTTCTTAACAAGCCCTTCAGGTGGTTCTGACACAGGCTAAAGTGTGAAAACCACTCTTGTAAAGGAACCTTCAGCTTCACTGAACTCTAACTCACTGGTATTCTTCCCTTCCGCCCATCCCCTTGCAACATTTGCTTCCAAGGAAAGGGAAAACTGCATACATTTCTTAAAGTAGTGTTTCTCTAAGTATGAATCAGAACCACCTGAGATAGTTTTTAAAGCTGTACATTCCTGGGCCCCATATCAAACTCTAAGGGGTTGGACTCTCTGGGGTTTGGGCTTCAAGACCTACATTTTCCAGACTCCCTAGTGATTCATACATTCATCAAATTTGTGAATTGCTGCTTCACAGTAAGCATAGCATAACTGGTAACAGAGTTGCCTGGCTGCACAAGATAAAAAGAATGAATTCTTGTACTCCAGTTTTTATGAGGTACTATTATGTAGCACTGGCCACAGATAGATCTCTAAACTGTAGTTAACTCCTGATTTTGCTGGCATTGAGATCTCTGGGACCTGGATTTAAGTGAGGTGGTAGCTGTGGCCACTGAGACTGGTCGAAGCCCAGTCACCTCATATTGGGCAAGATGAAGAGCTGGTACTGCACCATCTCTATATAGCAGAGACAGCATAAGGAGCCTCTGCAGGGAAGCGGTGCTGAAATACATGGGCTTCCATTTCTTTGCAAATAGTGTTTCTTCAACCTCAAAGTTTTTGGTTAACAAAGGATATCAAAGAACCAAAGAGAAAATATGTCCTTTGCAGCCTCTCTACATTCTATCCTGGGTCTCTGATAAAAGGTGATTTTACTGTGTGGCTTCCTATAAAAATCTTTGTCTTCTTTTCTTTCTTTTTCTCTTGATTCAGTTTCTATGGCTCATCATTTCTACCCTTGTGCCTCATTCTTACTCTTAACCTTATTTTCATTCTGTGGTCTCATTATTTTCACTTTTCTGCTCACAAGTTAAATCAGTCCACTTTTTTCTTTGCCTACTCATCACACTCAAGAGCTGAGCTGTTTAGTATGGAATCTCACATACTCCACAGAGCTTTTTGATATTTCATGCTCTTACGACAAGGTCTCCAGGCAGCTGTGAGAGACCTGGCCTATGTGAGTTCTCCATTCTCTCAGGACTCTGCCCCAGACAAACAGCATGCAGAGATAACTCAGAAGCTTCAAATAAGAAGAGAAATCCAGGAGGACACCAATGGAAATAGCAGGAAAAAGGACTCCAAAAATTTACTCCTCCATAAAAACAATGAAAAAACTGGCAGAGATGATCAGAATCAACTTTTCAGAATTCTGGAAATTAACAAAGGCTTTATTCAAGAAAAACAGCCATATCTCTTTAAGAACAGTAAGCTTTACGACATTTTAACTTGCCCCAGTCCCATCCCCTGGTCTCCAGCTCAGCAGTAACCTTGAAAACTAACAGCCTGTATTCCTGGTACAGGAAAATGGAACTGAATCTCTTTCAAAGCCTCATTCCCAGAAAAACAAACACTGAAAAAATTTGTCACTGACAAACTTGCCCTATGAGAAATACTGAAGGAAATTGTTCAGGCTGAAATCAAAGGACACTATGCAGTAACTTGTATCCACATGAAGAAATAAAGTGCACCATAAGGGAAATTTAAAAATACTTAGAGACGAATGAAAAACAACTAACGACATACCAAAACTTATGAGATACAATGAAAGCAGTACTAAGAGAGAACTTTATAGCTATAAATGCTTACATTTAAAATGAACAAAGATCTCAAATCAATAACTTGATATTCCACCTTAAAAAACTAGAAAACTGGAAAAGAAAGAAAAGAAGTAAACCCAAAGTAGGCAGAAAGAAGGGAATAATAAATATTAAAGCAGAGAATAATCAATTCAATATTGTACTGGAGATACTAGCCAAGGCAATTAGGCAAGAAAATGAACTGAGAGCATCCAGATCAGAAACAAATTAGATAGTAATGATCATTATATAACCTTATGAATAAACCAAATTATATAACCTTATGAATAAACCAAAACCATGATTTATACATTTCAATGAGAAGTTTATAGTATGTGAATTATTTCTCAGTTGTATAAAAGAGAGTCACACAGATCTTTATAAAAGGTCTGTCTGCTTGTTTGCTTACCTGCTTGTTTAAAAAAAGAAAAAAAATCCAAATGCCTTAGACTAACCATTTTTCCAACTTCTTCCCTTTTTCCTACATGACATGATTTTATTATTATATCATGACTCACTGATTTCCTTTTTTTGTTTTTCTAGCACATGGAGAGAAACATGAGGAATTAATTACCTTTGGAAGTCCAGATTCCCACACTATTAGTGAGGGACAAAAATCTTTAGGAACTTCCAAAACAACAAGGAAAGGCAAAGAAAAGTCTTCTGAGAAAGAAAAGATAGCCAAAGAAAAACAAGTGCCTCGCTTTGAGCCTCAGGTGGGTGTGATGCTTTTTTTTATTGGAGTCATTTAATAAACTTAGATTCACTGGGTCCCTATTTTCCCATATCTTTTGAGTAAAACCTGAAAAATTCCATCTCCCTGTTTCCAGCAATCATCTAGATACCTTAAAGACATTCCTTGGGCACCTTCTGTAAGCAGTCTTCCTTAGTTTAGTGTCAAAAAGCGTTAATTGAGCTTTTAATATGTAAGACACTGTTTTGGGGACTTGGGTTTCTAATATTATAAAGTCTCTACCTTCAAGGAACTCACAGTCTAATGGAGGAGACTGAAAGTAAAGAGAGAGTTGTAATGTTAGATATGGTATGTACAGGGTAGAAAGGATAGGTACCTATTTCAGCCTCTGCCTAGAGAAGTCCTGAACTGAATCAGTGAGCAAAGACATGCAGAGGCAAAAATCCAACACAATTTGGTTTTTGAGCCACTAAGGTATGGGGTATGAGGCTGGAAGGGTAAGTAAGGGTCAGGTGGAGGGGAGCCTTTTAGAAAGCCTGGTTAGAAAGCTGGGACTCTATCTACAAGCCAGGGGTCCTGATTCCAAATTTTTTCAGGACCAGATAGGTAATCCCAATGATTAAGGGTAAGGAAGAGTATGTGGGTGGCAAGTTTGAGGAGTGCAAGCAGAGTCCTAAAGATACTCAAATTCAAGTTATTTAAAAACACTCAACTCAAAACAAATTACCTGTGAGGACAAAATCTTCCTATCATTTGTGATCACAGCTTAGGCTACACAGGGCTGGGAGGTGGGACTTTGAGAAGTGTACTGACATGATCAGATTTACATTTCAGATACCTTGGTGACTTTTAAGGGTATGAAATTAAAGGGGAAAAGATAAGAGATGGGAAAACCACCAGAAAGCACTGCAATGGTCCAGACAAAAGAGTACAAGCTCTACCAGATACAGGTCAGAGGAAGGAAGAAGAGGACAAATGAGGTTCTTCTAGTTTCTACTAAACAAAGTACAGCTAACTCTCTTTCTCATCCCACTGAAGGTGTACAAACTTTAGTGTAGGTGGTTAAATTGGTGGATACATTCCCAAATTAAAGTATGATTCAGTCCAAAGAACAGGAAGAGGCAGTTAAAAACTGAGCAGACTATTAGCAAAGACAAAAACGGAGAGAAGAAAAAGCGTTTATCTCTTCAACAAGACAAGATTGCCAGGATGCGTATTGATGACAGAACCTGGGCATTTATTCAAGCATTAAGAACAACTGAGCCAAAGCTCTGCATTAATAGGGTTGAACAACTGACTTTTCATCTTCAAGAATTTCCTGAGGGAAAAGGAGTGGCTGCCAAGGAAAGAATTATTCCATATTTATTATGACTGAGACAAATTAAGGATGGCATTCTTCAGTCTGCAGTTAGAGAAATTCTGGCCTTAATTTGGCTGCATGAATCCAGTGAAAGAAAGAGGAATCCTAATTCGCACAATTGATGATGGAAGAAAAAGGGGTGTGGTTGCTCTTTAGACATTGCGGAAATGAGGTGAACTCACTCAGAAGCCAGTTCACCAGCCCTCTGACTGCATTTGTGGTGGAAGTACAGGTGCCATATTAGCTTTCATGTTGGGGCTGTTTCATATGCCCTTGGATGAATGTGAGGAACTTTATCGAAAATCAGAATGAGATGTGTTTTCACAAAATGTCATTGTTGGAACAGTCAAAATGAGTTGGAGCCCTGCATTTTACGACAGTGAAACTTGGGGAAATATTCTTAAGGATAGAATGGGATACACACCAATGATAGAAACAGCAAGAAATCCCAGAAGTCCTAAGGTAGCTGCAGTAATTACCATGGTAAACAGAGGGAAAGTGCCAACAACTTTTGTTTTCTGAAACTATGGTCATTTTCCTGGAATCAACTCTTACCAGTTGGGAGGCTGTCAGTATAAGATGTGGAAGGCCACTAGAGCCATATCTGCTGCTCCAGGCTACTTTGCAAAGTGTGCATTTGGAAAATGATCTTCATCACAGTGGAGATTTGCTTCCGAATAACCCCTCAGCATTAGCAATGCATGAGTGTAAATGTCTTTGGCCACACATACCATTAGAGTGCCTAGGACATTGGACATCATGAGAGTGATGTGAGAAACACGGTGACATACACAAGCTTGAACTGTCTAAAGTTATCAACAGTGCTACAGATAGAGAAGAAACCCATATAATACTTGATGATCTATTATATTACTTCCTGACACCTATTTTTAGATTCAATCTTGTCATGCGTAAAATATTTACCTCTAGATGAAAGTTAAAATGAAAAGCTGGATAAGCTGCAGGTAAAAGAGTTGAAGTACATAGAAAAAAATTTAAAACTTGCAAAAATATTGTCAAGAAAAAAGTTCTTCAGAAAACTAATGATTGGATGAAACTAAAAACTGACATGTGTGAAAGCCTCTGTTCTTTTCAAAATTTTGAAGAATGTATGCATATTCTCCAAAATGAAAGCCTGTTCAGAAGATCCACCAAATTTAGTAAGGAATTGTGGGATTCAGTTTGAGTTCTTTCAAATACTCATGAATTCTAGGGAATCCTGAAAGAGACAATATTTAGAATATCTTGTGAAGCACAAAAGGTATGTTTGGTTACAGAATTCACATGGGAATTGGGTTTTTATGACATTAAAAATGAACTAAGCTTTAGGAACCTTAATATTGTGCTAGTTGGTTTTAGCAGCTATTAGTATTATATTGTTTGATGTTTGAAAGTTTAACATATGGGCCAAACAGGAAACCAAAAACTATAATAATATACTTTGTAGTTTTGCTTTAGTCACCATGTTGAATTTATTTGATCCTTTATTTTATTTCATATGGAAAAGCTAATTTCTTCTTAAATTTATATTACTTATGTTCTCACTAGCTACATTCTACAATCCAAATACTGCCTTTTAGTGTAATATCATCTAAACAAATGCAGACAAATGGAACGCTCTCTGTCAAATTACAATTACGTTTGAAATATGAAAGAGCCAGATAAAATTTTCTATTCAAAATGTGTTTCTTTCAACATTGTTTTGCTCAAAAACATAGGTGAAGTTCCAGTCAACCACTTTTTCCCCCTTGAAACGTCAAGATCATGCTGTGTGTTAACTTTTCTAGATGTAGCTCCAGTTTATAAAATCAATTATTTGAATTATCTGAGAAAACAGTCCTATCATTAACAACAACAAAACCATTCAAGTTTAAAGCAAATAAGCTAAATTCAATCCATAAATTCTTATAGACATGTGGCCTTCCCTTAGTCCTTCATAGTGTTCCCTTCCCTAATCAAAACTTGATCCCAGAGAAGTTTCTGAAAAACTCACTTATCAAGCAATATAAAAGGTGGTAAAAGCTTATGTACTGTGTTTTAGAAGGAAGAAATAAAAGAATATCCAATTGTGAGATTTAAATTTTCATCAGAATATTAAGGGAATATTGCAGAAAGCTAGGAGGTCTTTTGATAACCTTAAAACCAAACTACACGTGAAAACTTTATTCAGTGGCCCCCCAATCTCCACTTCCCCATCTGCGTTATGTAATATGGATTATTGACATTGTCTCAGTCTTATGTAAAATGCTAGTAACCTCATCAGACTCAAGCTCGTCTCCTTACCAGATGGCTACCAATAAGCCTCACTTATCTAGACATTTTCAAGTCCTATGTCAATCTGCTCCCAGCCTAAGGTCCGTGAAAGTGATCCTACAAGACAGCCAAATGTTAACTTTTCTAATGAATATATATCAAGTATATCCAGGCTTGGAAATGATCAACTATTCTTGCCCTCATTCTTGTAAAGAGATGGTATGAGTGAGCCTAAGTGCAATTTAGAATTATTTTTATTTAGAGTTTTTAGGTGAAATTTGCATAGAGTGATATGCAACAACCTTAAATGTGCGATTCAGTGAGTTTTGACAAGTGAATTCACCATGTAACCCACATCTCTATCAAGGTTTAGATCATAGACCGTTTCCATAAGCTTAGAAATTCCCTTAAACCTCTTTGCAGTGGATTCTGTCATCCCCATACCTCTCCCCCAGGCAAGTTTTGCCTGTTCTGGAAGTTCATACAAATGATTCATACAAGAAGTACTCTTTTGTGCTCAACTTCTTTATTTCTGTATAATGTCTGTCTGTAGAATTCAACCACACTGTGGTATGCATTAATAGTTTATTACTTTTTAATGTTAAGTAGTAGTCCATGTATGAACATAGTACAATTTGTTTATCCATTCATCAGTTGACAGATATTTATATTGTTTCCCCTTTTTAGGCTAATAAGAATAAGGCTATAATGAATATTCTTTTCAAATCTTTTTGTGAATATATGTTTTCCTTTCTCTTGGCTTAAATACTTAAGTGAAATTATGGGTCATAGGGTAAAATCTAGATCCTTTTGAAAGGAGGAAAGCATCTGACCCCGAGGTTTTTACTTTACTTTGCCAGATATCCACTGCTCACCCTCAACAAGAAGACCCAAATAAACCCTACTGGATTTTGAGGTTGGTCACTGAATACAATGAAGCAGACTTTTTTGAAGTGAAAAAAGATACAGAACGAGCAGATGAAATCCGAGCCATGAAGCAGGCCTGGGAGATGACTGAACCAGGAAGATCGATCAAGGTTACCTGAGTTTGAAAAGTTGTCCTTTTACCTTTCATTCCTGGGCGTGGTCTGAAGCAAGGGCCATATTGGTGAAACAACATAGTCTTTCCTTTAGGAAATATCTGGAATTTTGTCAGGCATCAACGAACTAAATATTAAGACCACATTTGAACACACTGTGAAATGTTATTATCCGGATACCCAGATGACTTCCAAAAGCAAAGCACATAATGGTGCCACTTATGGCCCAAACTGTAGGTAGCCTTGTCCTTTCACATCATCTGGGATTAACACTCTCTGTCCTTAACACTCCCAACTAAGAAAGCATAAAGATGTCTAATATGTGCTTTCATGTGCTTAGAGAAAAATCCTGTGCTGCCCCTGTGGAACACACACACCTCACGATTCCTCCTCTCTACAGTTGAGATAAGGATCATTGCCATAGTGAATGTGCTTCATGTCCCCAACTCAGGGTTATTGAGGCAGATGAAAAAGGTTCAGGAGCACCTGGATCTAAGCTAGCATGTACAGCGTATGAGTTTTAGGACTTCTTCATTAGTTCTCACAAATCACTGTCAAGATCATGGATGGTTCAGAATTGGAGTTTTTCTTTGGTAATTCATAAGAGCCGGTCTGGTTCAGACTGCCGTATTCATTCACATTTTCCTGTGTCTTTTGAGTACTGTTGAGATGGTGTTGCCTGTAATGTGTGTTGATAATGTCTGTCCTTTAGGCTGCCCAGGCGCGTCTCCATTATCTCAGCCGGTTCATTAAGAAAACACCTGATGCTGAGTGTGTGCCTACGTCTGAAAGCCAAACCAAAGAAGGGGAAGAAGGTCAGTGAACCCTACCCCAGCTGCCCCAAGCACGGAGCTGTTACTTGCACCTCTTCAAAGCTAGTCAGCAAGTCATGCTTGGTAAAAAGAAAAATTTCAGAATCTATTTCATTATAGGATTGTAAAGTTATAGACAGTTTTATAAGAAAATAGATTCTCAAGCATTTTCTTTTTACCAAGCAGGTGTTCACTTTGTCCCCAAGTAGATATGATCTTCCCCATTTAAGAAAAGATGAAACCAGAAATAAGATGAAAAAAAGATGAAACCCTCATTAGAAGGTAGCAGTATGTGAACTTGAAGGCAGGCTCACAGCTATAAATCTGGCACCTTTCTAATCACAATAGCAATAAATAGCAATAAGAATCAAAGTAAGAAAGCTAGCTACTTTCAGTGAACAATTTGCCACGGGCCTGGAGCTATAAAATACGAATTATTTCATCCAATACTCACATCAACCCACTGATATAAATATTATTTCCAACTTGTCAGCAAGGACCCAGGCCCAGAGTAATTTGCTAAATTCACAAGCTACCCAGGGACAGAGGCAGCATGCAGACAGAGCTCTCCATCACCCCAGGGCTCTTCCCACAAACACTTGGCTATACCTCCATCTATCACCATGCTGAGTTGTCCAGGGAGGCTGAAGACATTCACATCCCAAATCGTGCTTTTCCACTTTTACATCTTCAGGAGTATAACTCAATAACTGTTACAAAAGTAATGTCCTTTAACATTTCATGTGAAGGGGATAAAAAATAAATATCGCCCCAATCCTGTTATTCTGGGATGGGCACTGCTCAAAGTGCTTTATGTTTATTATCTCACTTTAACCTACAGCAACTATGAGGTAGACCTTACTATTTCCATTTTGTAGATTTAGAGACCAAAGCTCAGATGGTCACCTTATCCTTCCTATGCCATACATCTGAAGAGTGACCAAGTTGGGATTTGAAATATTTCTAACTCCTAAAGTACTCACTCCTCTAATTGGTGGAGTTTAATGTAATGTTAGGAACATAAAGGTGAATAGAATACAGTCCTTGTTCTTTAGGCTCTAGATCTTATTATTGATTTTTTAAATGTTGTGCTAATTTGTATGTAAAAGGAAATTTATTGCACTGGACGCGTTAAAAATGTCAAAGAAGATTTTATTTATGACTATTGCAATAGGGGAGAGATTGAACTCAACTCTGAAAACAACAGAAACAAGTGAGGATTTATAACTAACTAGCAGGGAGTGGATGAAAAATTACTTACAGGAATTTGGTTAGGTATCAAAGGTCAGGGAAGAGAAATTTGATTAAATATCAAGTGTGGAGGAAGAGGAGTTTAATTGGATATCAAGAGTAGGGGATTCTTGATAAACTAGTTTGGCAGGATTCCTGGCTAAAACTGGGATTCATCACAAGTCAAGGACAAGGCCTAGTGGAGAACAGAGCTCAGAGAAGGCTGACCTTATCATGTAACATACAGGCAAAAAACGCACAAATCTTAATAGCACAGCTTGATGTATTTTCATATGTGTGTATATTCAGGAGCCACCCCATTTAGATCAAGATAAAAAACCCTTAATAGGGCTTCCCTGGTGGCGCAGTGGTTGAGAGTCCGCCTGCCGATGCAGGGAACGCGGGTTCGTGCCCCGGTCCGGGAGGATCCCACATGCCGCGGAGCGGCTGGGCCCATGAGCCATGGCCGCTGAGCCTGCGCGTCCGGAGCCTGTGCTCCACAAAGGGAGAGGCCACAGCAGTGAGAGGCCCACACATCGCAAAAAAAAAAAAAAAAAACCCTTAATACACCCCAATAGTCCTCTTCATTCTCTTTCCCAGCCTTTTCCTTCCTGAAAGTAACTATTTGATCTCTATGACCATGAATTAATTTTTCCTGTTTTTGAACTTTACGTATTTATGTATTCTATGTCTCGCTATTTTTGTATGTGATTTCATAGAATGCATGTTTTTTCGGTAATGCATATATCATATTTAGTAGAAACATCTTCAAGTGCCATGAAAGAGTCAGATACAAAGAGTTCCATGAGTTTAGATAACTGAGAGACTGTACTATCAGGGAGTATGCTGTGGAAGAAGTGGCAGACAAACAAGGGCTTCAAGGATCTGGCAAAATCAACAAGTAGTGAAAGTGAAGGATCATCCCGCACAGGGAAGGAAGAGCGTGAGCAGAGCATGCAGAAGGAGAATATCAGTAAGTATTGCCTTTATCGGTAGGATAAACACATACCTTAAAATAAAAATTCTGGAAAAGATAGTTAAGCACGTGATGACTAGCGTTAAACATAGAAAAATATGTGTACAGGTCTTCATTTTGATTATCAGAGTTGGTAATCTGCTCAAGGACCTGATTACTAAATACTTAACCTAAAGATAAAAGTGGGAAATTTATTTAAAAATTTTTAAGTAGCAGTTATATTTTCACATAGTTTTAAGTAGCAGTTATATTTTCACAATTTTCTGTGTCTATGAATACTAAAAATGCACAGATTGCATATACAATTGTCACTAAAAACAGATTATTTTTGTTTTATCTATAGTATACTACATCTTTTATAACAAATTTTAAATATTTGGTTTCTAAAATGTTCTAAAATCTCTATTCTAACACAAAGTTTTCCATTTTATATATATATATATACCACATCTTCTTTATCCATTCATCTGCTGATGGACACTTCGGTTGCTTCCATATTTTGGCTATTGTAAATAATGCTGCTGTGAACATGTGCATATTGGGGTGCATGAATCTTTTTGAAATAGTGTTTTCATTTTCTTCAGATATATATGCAGGAGTGGAATTGCTGGATCATATGGTAGCTCTATTTTTAGTTTTTCAAGGAACCTCCAGACTGTTTTCCACAGTGGCTTCACCAACTCCCATTCCCACCAGCAGTGTACAAGGGTTCCCGTTTCTCCGCATCCTTGCCAACATTCGTTATTTGTAGTCTTTTTGATGATAGTCATTCAACAGGTGTGAGGTGACACCTCACTGTGGTTTTGATTTGCATTTCTCTGATGATGAGCATATTGAGCATCTTTTCACGTGCCTGTTGGTCATCTGTATGTCTTCTTTGGAAAAATGTCTATTCAGGTCTTCTGTACATTTTAATCAGGTTGTTTGGTTGTTGTTTTTTTTATATCAGGTCGTATGAGCAGTTTATATATTTTAGATATTAACCCATTATTGGGGTGCATTTTGGGGTAATAAGGAGGGGTCAGGAAACAGAGAAGAAAGATAAGAGTGAGCAGGGGTGGAAGACCTAGAGGCCAAAGCAGCCTGTCCTCAAGCAAAAAATGCTTCAAAGCATTCTTAAGTATGTTTTATTACAATTTTATTTCAATATATGATAAGTTGAATTACACACCATCAACAAGAAATTTACTCCCCCTCCCACCAAGAAGAGGTGTGCTATTGTATGGTTCTAGTACATCCTATAGCACTGAAACACTGCCATGTACCCCACGTACTGTTGCTGTAGAAGGAATCCTGCTTGAAAATCATGGGTCCGGCTATCTAGCTGTTCTCTGGAACTTTGTGTGTTGCTCTCACCTCTGCTGTTGGTGCACCACAGATTGGCCCTCACTCCTGAGGAAGCATCGCCCATAGGAGATTACAGTCCTTGTGAGAGATTTACATGCTCTGGCCTCTACATTTATATACATATATACATATACATATATGTATGTTTATGTACTCATTTATTTGTGACTCCCAAAATGCTACCTTATTCTTGCTACTTTCTATTTTCATATACAGTAGGTAACTTAGAACAACCTCCTTCATAATGCCAGAGGACATGTAAATAATATCATTATGGATTTCACTCTTATGCATTCTTTCTCAACACCAAGCCATCATCAAGGTCAAGAGTTCAAACTTTGCTTTTTCAACTTCCCTTTTATTTCTGGAGGCCTCTGGAAAGTGCCTCTTCCAAAGGTTGGAGGTGATCTTTGTCTTTAGTCCCAATCTTTTCCCCAGGCTTCACAATCAATCAAACTATTCTTCACCATTTCTTTTAAACAGCTATTTTCTTACAATCTACGATGAAAGAAGTTTTCTGCCGATTCTGTTGCAAACTGAAACTTTTATAAAATATAATAAAATGACCCAGTGATGACCAATTGCTGTAAAAATATCTCTAAATGCACACTCTCACTTTCAGAGCTTATCCCACAGAGTACCAGTTTGCAGACAGATGATGCGTGCACACACACACATGCATTCATGGGCACACACTTGGAGTTGCACTGTTCTAGAGGTCCAAGATCATACTACACTTACACCCTATTCTGATACAACAATTTTATAAGTGAAAATGAAGATTAACCTTCTCTTCCCCTTTTATACCCTCCCTGTTTAAATACATATTATTTGGCAGGATGCAAGAGAACACAAATATCCAATTAATCAAAAACATTTTCTTTCCAGTCAGAGTCAGCGGAGTTGGTGTCTTTCAGAAACAATTCAAGTTTGAAATGCCAAAAATATATGCAACAAAAGTAGATAGGTTCATAAGAAAAACAAATGAACTTTAGAAATCTAAGATCACAGAGCAACCATGATGAAAAAAGAAAAGTTATTAACCACTGGTTTCTAGAAGAGTCATATTGTATATAAGATGCAATATTTCAGGAATGTTTTACTTAATGTTATAAAGTGAAAAACATGACTGAATTTATGTTTCAATAATGGAGCAGAGTTAGGGTTTGTCCTACTATATTCTTTATTTCTCAAGGGTATCATGCCTATAAAAGCATGATATTTTTGAAAAAATAGTTTTGAAAAATTTGATGTTACTGTTTTTTACATTTTTAAAGTTTTACATTAGATTATATTTCTATGAATAATCCCTTTTAACAAGTTGTTATAAATTAAACACTTTACAATATTCCTGGAGACTATTCCAGCCACACGTGAAAAGCAAGATTAAACAGCCAGTGGGAGGGCGGGATTTTTTGCATGGCAGAGTGAAGACTTGACATATCCTCTCCCCAAAAGCAATGATAAGTGGGAAAAGATTAAGAAACATTTCAAAATTCTGAGGGTGTACAACTAAATGAAAAATATTTATTAAAAATAAAAACAAAAAAATAAATTAGTTGGATAAATTTCTTGTTACTTTGGTAAGAAATAACCACAAATTTAGTGACTTAACACAAACTTCTTGCAGTTCTAGAGGGCAGAAATTCTAAAGTTAAGCTGTTGGCAGGGCAGCATTCCTCCTGGAGGCCCTTGGAGAGGATCGGTTTCCATTTTCAGCTTCTAGGACCACTGACTCTTTGGCTTACGGCTCCTTCCTTATAGTCAAGGCCAGCAGCAGAGCATCTTCAAATCCCTCTGTCTCTCTTTCCTTCCCCCTCTCTCTCTTTCCTCTATGACCATCACTTCATCTCCTTCTTGGATTCTATCTTTTCTACATTCCTCTCTTTCCCTTACAAGGGTTTAGTCCAGCTGACTAATACGGCATTATTGTCCCATCTTGAGATCCTTAATTGCATCTGCAAAGTCCTTGTATGGTAGCATATTCATAGGCTTCAGAGGTTAGAACATGGATATCCTCGGAGGTCCATTAGTCTGTCTACCACAGTTAGCCTACCAACTATTGCATATTAACGTGGGGTTCCCTCATCAGCCCCAAGGTCTGTAGCGTGGTAGCCAGGAGAACCAGCAGTCTTGCTGCCAATGCTAAAAAGGATTTACCTGATTTGAGGCTCCATGGAAAAGTTCTATGCCCATGGATATTGTTGCAAGGAATAGTGAACTTGGTGGCAAACAATTGGAATAGCCAACATCACAGCTGCTTGAGACTGTGACACTGGTCAAGAAAAGCAAAAAGTAAGCCAAAAATTAAATAGAGATCTGTGTAACAAAGCAGATATAGTGATTTCAACCTTCAGGAACATAGGATGTCCACTTTATCCATACATCCATATCAGAAAGGAAGAAATAAAACTGTGTTGTCAGACAAACTGATCCTGTATATTGAAAATCCTAAGAAATCATGGGAAAAGAACCAAGAATATCACCTAGAACTAACAAGTGAGTTTGGTGAGGTCACATGATAGAAGATTAATATACTTTTATTTCTACATTTCAATGAGCAATCAAAAAATGAAATTAAGAAGACAATTTCATTCACAATAGCATCAATAATAAATATAGGGAAATAAATTTAACAAAAGTACAAGGCCTGTATACTGAAAATTACAAAACGTTTCTGAAGGAAATTTTGAAAGATCTAAATAAAGAGAGAGGCAGTCCATGCTTTGGGGCTAGAAGACTCAATATAGTAAGATATTAATTCTCCCTAAATTGATCTATAAATTCAGTGTATCTGAATTTAGATAGATCAAATTTATAGCGATCTATAAATTTCTATCAAAATCGTAGTAGACATTTTACAGAATTTGACAAGCTGATCCCAAAACTTATATGAAAATGCAAATACCCAGAATGACCAAAATAATTTTCATAAAGAACAAAGAGGAAGGATTTTACCTTCATGATTTCAGAATTTATTATGAAGCTAACAATAATCAAAACACTATGATTTGACAGTTTCTTAAAAAGTTAATTTTTTGATTCCTACTTGCATGAAATATCCAGGAAAGGCAAATCTACAGAGACAGAAAGCCTGGGGCTTGTGGTGGGAATGCAGAGTGACTTTAAGAGGGCACAAAAGAATTTATTTGGATAACTGAAATGTTTTGAAACAGGGTTTTGGTGCTGGTTGCATAACTCTGTAAATTTACTAAAACATATTGAATTATACTTTTAAAATTGGTAAATTTTATGGTATGTAAATTACACTTCAATAATTTTTTAAAAAGAGAGTAAATGGGCTGGAAAGGCTGAATGGTTAATATCTTAGTCTCTAAAATTTCTTTCTTAAAACTATTCTCGTGGGTTCTTGAGTCTGTGGGGTAAAAATCTCCTGATATTTGATTTTCAGCGTTCACCTGTTATATATTGCCTACTCTACTGGACTAAAACTTTCTTGAGGATAGGATACTGTGTCTTCTAACATTTTTATATCCCACCCCCATAGTGCTTCGCACAGCTTTCACGGATATACCAAGCTCTTTAAATATTAGTTTATTTAACTTGTTTATAATGAAATTTTGTAACAAAGTATGACCTTTTTAGGTCTCTGCTTTCATTTAACTGTAATTAGAGTAATTTGGTTACTCTTCTTATAGAGCCTATTTATCTTTTTCTATATTCATTTTGTCATCTCCTTCATTTAACTGTAAGTATAGTTACAGCAGCTAGAGGATAAACATAAAATATAATTATGTTTAAATAAAGTCATTAAACCATATTAAAATCATATTAAACATGGCAAGTCCAAAATATTGTCAATTTAAACAAGATATACAATCGTTTAGTTAGTCATTATTGATTCTTTCTTGAAAGCCTAGGACTTTTTTTTTTTTTACAACAGGGCCTCGTTCACGATCCCCAACAATTTTGGAAATGTCTCCCCAACTTATTCGAAAAAAACTAGAATGTGTAGACTTAAGTCAATATGTACGGTAAGTTTTAATACACATGGTTAATGCAGACATCTGTGTTCACAGAATTTTGGATAGATTGTCAATAGGCAGTTGCTAAACAACAGAAAATTTGAAATTAAGTGCTTAATATATTTTAAGTGTATTTGAATTTTTAGAAGTACAGAATTTATATATTAAATTTAGCAAATGTTTTATTAAGTCAGTTATAAAAGCATTTAAATGTTTTCTGTAAAGATTTAATTTGTAGCCTAGTTAAGGGGAGTTGAGCTGCAGAAAAATCCCATCATACCTGCTGCTATTATTTAATTAGATTGAATTTTCTTAAGAACAATAGGATTAATAGAGATAGTTACTCAAGCACATTTATCAATTTGAAAACATTTTCAAATCTACTTAGCTTCATAAATTAAAAAGAAAACACCTACAAAATATTCTCATAGCTTCGCACACCAATTCCACAAACACCTCTTCAAATAGTACATCTAATTTTGCTGGTATTTTCCTAAAATAATTTCCTAAAATATTAGTGACTTAATAAATGGAGCCTAGCCCATGTAAAAATAATGATTTATTCTTTCTGTTCCTGATATTTGATTTGATTCAGACCACCACCCTACGGATATGATTTTAAATTATTTGAGTGCTAAAGTTCATGCTAGAGTTCCCAAATGACTTATGTATCTCTTTTGACGTTTTTGTATCAAGAAAAACAAATACGGATCCTCTGCTGCAAACGGATGAGCTGAATCAGCAGCAGGCAATGCAAAAGGCAGAGGAGGTCCATCAGTTTCGACAGTATAGGACCAGACTCCTGAGCATTCGTGATACTGAGCAAGGAGAAAGGCTTAAAGTAAAGGAGCAAGTTCTGGAGATGTACGGGGAGATGCGGGTGAGGCTAAAAGGGCATATACTTGGATCACAATCGACAAATTCTTCTGTAATATTAAAAAAGGTGTCATAGAATCATATTGTAACCAGGTAGAAAGAAGTCTTGAAAACATTTAGTTCCCAACTTCTCAGAAAATTGGCAAATTAATTATACACATCTATTTTACTCACTCCCTAAAATCCCTCTAAAATACACTATTGAAAATTTATCCACAAAATGGGAAGAATGGAAGCAGAGACGATAGCAAAATATTTGTGAAGTCGGAAAGTAGCTGAAGGAAGATTGCATTAACAGACTTGAAGTAGCCACATCCTAAGCTGGCAGTAGAAAAACTCTTAAGAGTCAACCCAGTTTGCTACACAGAATGCCCCAAAGGCTCAGAAATCGGTGGCAACAGCCACGTTAAGAAGTGAAGGTGAAGTAAGTGAGAGGAAGAAAAAAGATACCACCTAAAGTTCTTCAAGGACAAATCAGATATATTTTGTCAGGGTTAGAATACGTATGGGGAACTAGTAATTTACTAAGCACAGTTACTGTGAGAGACACACCGGCTGCATATTTTATACAGGTTAGGCCTGAATTCATTTAAAGCAGATAGTTGCTTTGTCAGAATCCCTGCTCATTTCTTTCTTCACCTTTCTCTTTATTTTTCTCCTACTGACTCTTTTATTTACCATTCCGTAAAATCTCATATGCCCTTTGATATCTCATGTTTTACGCACTAAGAAACATTTGAGACCATAACCTAATTTTCATCTTTCTTCAATAATTTCCTACATGAGTCTGTTGGCCTGAGGAAAGGGAGTGCAGTTTTTTATGGAACCATAATAAGGCTCTTATTTGCTTGGGTTTTCTGTTTATTTGTTTGTTTGTTTGTATTAGGACTCCTTAGATGAAGCCCGGCAGAAGATCTTCAATATCCGGGAACAGTACAGAAACAAGTTACTGGAAGCTGAGCGCCAAAGATTGGAGTCTCAGGCTGCGGAGGAAGCCGCGATCCGGCTACAGCCAGAAAAGAAGGTCCCGGCTCCAGACACACAAAAAAAACAGAAAGGAAAGAAAAAGTGACCAGGACATGCCCAATACTCCCTTTGCTCCAAAGAGGGAAAACCTACTTTTAATTATCTATAACTTTGCCTTTTGATGAGAATAAGGTATTAATTAGGCCAACTGAAAATAGACGTTTTCCCACCTTAGAAGTAGTTTCTGTGTTTTGATGTTAACTTATTCGTTGTTCCCAGAGAGCTATGATTTGAGTATAAAATTTCAATAAAAATAGTCTCAAAATATTTGGAATGTAATAAAATGTATGTGTCTCACTCCGAATTGCTTCATTTTTAGTTAGTGCCAGAACAGGATCATAAGTGAACCAATAGCATTGCCTTTGAAAAATTCAACAATGAGAAAAGTAGCTATTGCTCTTTCATCTCTAACTTTAAAGACTTTAATATATTAAAAAATATGTTTCAAAATCATTAAACAGGGTAGAGATGATGCTCTGTATGAGTTTAGATTCAAGGATGAAAAACACACTCAAAAAAAAACCTCCAAAAATAAATAAAACTGTAAAAAAAATTTTAATAAAAAGTATGCTTCAGATAGCCACCCCCGCCTCTGCAGGAGACCTTCCAACTCTAGCAGCAAAAACAGTAAGAGGCTGGTCTCTGATGACATTATGGAGCTGCTATACTGACCCTGTGCTGCTCATTTCTGGAGTTATCATTATATGAGATAAACAAAAGAATAAATTTATTTCAGGAAAACTGAGAAGGAAAGAATGGCAGTGGATTTGCTGCCTGCTCAGGTGGCACTGTGTGGATGAAAGGCTCTTGGTGCTCCAGCCAGGAGTCAGTGCTGTGCCTCTGAGGTGGGAGAGGCAACATCAGGACACTGGTCCACAAGAGACCTCCCAGCTCCACGTAATATCAAATAGCAAAAATCTCCCAGAGATCTCCATCTCAACACCAACACCCAGCTTCACTCAAAGACCAGCAAGCTACAGTGCTGGACACCGTATGCCAAACAACTAGCAAGACAGGAACACAACACCACCCATTAGCAGAGAGGCTGCCCAAAATCATAATAAGTCCACAGACACCCCAAAACATACCACCAGACATGGACCTGCCCACCAGAAAGACAAGATCCAGCCTCATCCACCAGAACACAGGCACTAGTCCCCTCCACCGGGAAGCCTACACAACCCACTGAACCAACTTTAGCCACTGGGGACAGACACCAAAAACAACGGGAACTACGAACCTGCAGCCTGCAAAAACGAGACCCCAAACACAGTAAGATAACCAAAATGAGAAGACACAAAAATACACAGCAACGCAATCCCTATCATACCACCACTGGCAGTTTTCACAGAACTAGAAAAAAAATTTTCACAATTTGTATGGAAACACAAAAGACCCCGAATAGCCAAAGAAGTCTTGAGAACGAAAAATGACAATCCCTCTACTGGGCATATACCCTGAGAAAACCATAATTCAAAAAGAGCCAGGTACCAAAATGTTCACTGCAGCTCTATTTATAATAGCAAGGAGATGGTAACAACCTAAGTGTCCATCATTGGATGAATGGATAAAGAAGATGTGGCACATATATACAATGAAATATTACTCAGCCATAAAAAGAAGCAAAATTGAGCTATTTGTAATGAGGTGGATGGACCTAGAGTCTGTCATACACAGTGATGTTAGTCAGAAAGAGAAAGAGAAATACCGTATGCTACCACAGATATATGGAATTTAATTTTTAAAAATCTCATGAACCTAGGGGTAAGACGGGTATAAAGACACAGACCTACTAGAGAATGGACTTGAGGATATGGGGAGGGGGAAGGGTAAGCTGTGACAAAGTGAGAGTGGCATGGACATATATACACTACCAAACTTAAAATAGATAGCTAGTGGGAAGCATCCGCATAGCACAGGGAGATACGCCTGGTGCTTTGTGACCACCTAGAGGGGTGGGATAGGGAGGGTGGGAGTGAGGGAGACGCAAGAGGGAAGAAATATGGGAACATATGTATGTGTATAACTGATTCACTTTGCTATAAAGCAGAAACTAACACACCTTTGTAAAGCAATTATACTCCAATAAAGATGTAAAAAAAAATAAAAACTTTAGGTACCAAAAAAAAAAGTAGTCCTGTCTTTTGAGCAGTAAGAAAAAAAAAAAGTATGCTTCAGACTTGTGCTTTTCTTTTTCAAAGCAGAATGCCAACAAACCCCCTTCCTTGGGCAAGAACTTTTGTAGGTTAAGCGCACACTCAAAGTGCTAAAAGTTGAAATCCTAAGAATGAGTCAGAGCAACCCAGGCATAGAGAATGTGATCACACACATCCTTTGTTATGTGTACCAGCATTAAAGTTTTTGTAACACAGAGCATGTTCTTGTATGCTAGTTTAAAAGAAAAAAATACAGTGAGTGCCTTAACTGAGACACATGGTAGGTAACTGCCCCCCAAGCACACTTCCGATTCATGACTTTCTCAGGTGAAGATTCCCATAGTATTTCTGAACCAGTCAAAGATGTTCCACTTTGCTAGATCACTTTTTTCATTTATTTAAATTCTTTATTATTAAAATTTTAATTCTTTATACATATGTATGTGTAAATCTACTTATTTAAATATGCAAACACGTGCATTTTTCCTCTATTACTCTTTGCCTGCACTTCCTTCACAACCCTCTGATCTACCAGCCCCTCCCAAATAATCCATGAGAACAACCTAGTGTGGATGTTACCACACTTTTCACTTATCTCATGTCATTATACATCAATATTTATATTATACCATGGCTTGTTTTACAAATTGATATTTTATTATACATACTTCACTTTATTTTGATTTTTCACACCATACAATACAAAATCTAGTCAAAAGTCATTTATTATTTTTTAACTGCTGTGCAACATTCCATAGTATAAATATACCATAATTTAACCAGCTAATTACTTTGCTTTTAGATGTTTACTATACAAGCTATCTACATGAAAATGTGTGTGTATGTGTGTGTATCAGGATATTCAAGTACAGCTGACCCTCAAACAACACAGGTTTGAACTGTGCAGGTCCACTTACACATGAATATTTTTCAATAAATATATTGGAAAAATTTTTTGGAGACTTGCACCAATTTGAAAACCTCACAGATGAATTATATAGTCTAGAAATATAAAAAAAATTAAGAAAAAGTCAGATATGTCATGAATGCATAAAATACATGTAGACACTACTCTGTGTTATCATTTACTACCATGATGTCATAAATCCATTATTAAAAGTTAAAATTTATCAAAATAAACACTTGAAGATCATACCTGGTGCCTTTGGCAGTCAAGAGAAATATAAACAAACATAAAAAGGTAGTATTAAATCATAACTGAATAAAATTATCTGTAGTATTAGTTTGGCCAAAAAGTTCCTTCCAGTTTTTCGTAACATCTTCCGGAAAAACCCGAAGGAACTTTTTGGCCAATCCAGTATTTACTGTAATAATTTTGTAGCCACTTCCAAAAAAAAGCAATTTTGTTGCTTTTGCAGTGAGCTCAAGTGTTGTATCTGCTTAAAATGCCATGTGATGCTAATCATCTCCATGTGAGCAGTAGTCTCTCCAGTAAAATGCATATGGCAGTAAAAAATGATCTCTCATGGAATTTGAGTATTTTTCACTGCATTCAGCACAATACTGTAAACCCTGAATAACATCAGGGGACCCATACAAAGTGTCACTAGTGATGCTGAAAAGTGCTCCCAAGAAACAGAGAAAAGTCCTGATGTTACAAGAAAAAGTTGAATTGCTTGATATGTACCATATAGATTGGGGTCTGCAGCTGCAATTGCCCAACATTTCAAGATAAATGAATCCAGAATAAGGACCATTGTAAAAAAAAAAAATGAAATTTGTGAAGCCATTACTGCAGCTATGCCAGAAGGTGGGAAAACTTTGCAGTTTTTGAGAAATACCTTTTTATTTTGTATTGACAAGGTAGCTTTTCTGTGGGTGCAGGATTGCTCTAAGAAAGGCATACCTATACACTCTAATATGATTCAAGAAAAAGCAAAATCATTATATGACAACTTAAAGCAAAAGGAAGATGAAGGATCTAAAGCTGGAAATTTAATGCCAGCAAAGGATGGTTTGATAATTTTAGAAAGAGGTTTGGCTTAACAAATGTCAAGATAACAGGAGAGCAGCTTCTCCTGACCTAGAGGCAGCAGACAAGTTCCCAAAAGCCATTAAATAAATGAACAGAAAGGATATCTGCCTCAACAGTTTTTAATGCAGACAAAACTACCAACTCTAGGGAAAAGAAAGTACCACAAAGGACATTTATTAGTAAGATAGAGAAGTGAGCACCAGGCTTTAAAGCAGGAAGGGATAGGATAACGCTACCGTTCTGTGCAAATGCAGTTGGGTTTATCAAGACTGCCCTTATCTATAAAGCTGCTAACCCCCAAGCCTTGAAGTGAAAAGATAAACACCAGCTGCCAGTCTTGGTTGTATCACAAGAAGGCATGGACACTGGAACCCCTTCTTCTGGATTGGTCAGTCAGGAAGTACCTTGCCAGTAAGTGACTGCATTTTAAAGTTCTTTTGATATTGGACAATGACCCTGGCCACCCAGAACCCCATGAGTTCAACATCGAAGGTGTTCAAGTGGTCTACTTGCCCCCAAACACAACAGCTCTAATGCAGCCTCTAGATCAAGGGGTCATAATGTAACAGAGGAAGAACAGAACTAACACCCTGTTGAAACTACCTCCCTCATTCTGTAACCTATATATTCTATTACTTTAGTCCTGCATGTCAAGAGTTAAACATTAGAGAAACACTGCTTGTGCCCAAATAGTTCAGTAAGTTTCCCGAAGAAAGTTCCCATCCCGTGGTCCAGCGTTAGTTATGGCTATTACTTGTTGTCGATAAGGTTTCAGCCTAGAAAGCTTGCAAATAAGCAGATATAAGAATGGTAAAGTAAAAATAACTGCTAACAACTTGAAGTTTTTGCAGGAGCCTTGTGATCCGGCCTACATGAGCAAGCAGAAGCACAAAGAAATGTCATGCTTCCCTTGAAGGCCAGGTGTCTCCAAAAATTCTGCAATCTGCCTTTACCCTTTCATCGTGAGCCCTCCCATTTCCCCTTTTCCCTTAGCATAAAAGAAGCCTGAATCTACTCCAAGTTAAATGGTTCTTTAGGACATTATTCCACCACCTTCTCGGTTTACTGGCTTTCAGAATAAAGTCTCTAGTCCTTGCCCCAGCACCTTGTCTCTCAACTTATTTGCCTGTCGTGATGTGAGCAGTACAAGCTTGGACTCGGTAACGATAAGGAATTTAAAGGCTTATTACACACAGGACTCTATGGAAAGGATTATTAATGCTGTGGAAGAGAACTCCAATAGAGAGAACATCATGAAAGTCTGTAAAAATTACACCATTGAATATGCCATCGTTGTTACAGAAGAAAGCTGTGAAAGCCAGAAGGCCCAATACAATAAATTCCTACTGGAGAAAACTGTGTCCAGATGTTGTGTGTGACTTCACAGGATTTACGACAGAGCCAATCAAGGAAATCATGAGAGAGATTGTGAATATGGCCCCAAAAAATGCGGTGGGGTGGGGTGAAGCGTTTCAAGATAAGGATCTTGGAGAAATTCAAAAGCTAACAGATACCACACCAGAGGAATTCACAGAAGACAACTTGGTGGAGATGAGTGCTTCCAAACCAGTGCCAGCTGAGGAGGAAGAAGACACAGAGGAAGCAGTGCCAGAAAACAGATTGACATTAGACAATCTGGCAGAAGGGCTCCAGTTATTCAAAACTGCTTCTGACTTATTTTACAACAAGGACCTTTCTATGATACGGGCACTGAAACTAAAGCAAACGGTAGAAGAAGGCTTGGAACCATACAGAAACTTTTAGAGAAATGAAAAAGCAAAAATGTCAGACAGAAATTAGAATGTATTTCTGTAAAGTTAGACCTAATGTGCTTGCCCCGCCTCCTCCCCTTCCACCTCCTCCAGCGGTGCCGCCTTTGAGACAGCGAGACCAACCCCTCCTCTTCCTCCTCGGCCTACTCAACGTGAAGACGATAAGGATGAAGACCTTTATGATGATCCACTTCCACTTAATGGATGGTACATAATCATCATGCCTTACACTTTTTTTTTTTTTGCGGTACGCGGGCCTCTCACTGCTGTGGCCTCTCCCGTTGCAGAGCACAGGCTCCGGACGCGCAGGCTCAGCGGCCATGGCTCACGGGCCCAGCCGCTCCGTGGCATGTGGGATCCTCCCGAACAGGGGCATGAACCCGCGTCCGCTGCAGCGGCAGGCGGACTCTCAACCACTGCGCCACCAGGGAAGCCCTCTTGTTCTACTTTTTAACCTATTGCTTTTCTGAGCTTTTCTATTTTTCTATTTCTGATTTTTCAAAGGTCTAAAATTAAAAAAAAAATTTACTATACAACATTTTTCTTCTGATTAATACACACTTCTCTGGTATGTTCTTATTTTCTATCTGAATGTTATTTGCTTCACTTTCATCTCATTACCTTTAATAACTTATATAGAGTTAGACAGATTTCACTCACTATTCTTTTTTAAGCTTCTTATGGTGGTCTTTATTTTTCTTTTCAAACAACTTCACTGCTTTGTCTATTATAACTATACATGTCCACTTTAGAAAAGACTTACTTAAAGCATAACAAGTATAAAAGAAGGGAGAAAAAAATCATCTGAAATCCTGCCACTCAGATAAACTACTGACATTCTGATGATCATCTTCCTAGATATATTTGTGTGCATATATACACACAGAGAGATGTCCAGTTTTATACAAATTAAACCATACTATGCATGTTTTTTAAGAGTCATGTTGAAAGTTCTTTAACATTTTATGTCAACTAGAAATTTTTAAAATACATCAAACTATTTTCCTTCCTTCCTCATGTTTAACAGCTTACTGAGGTATAACTGACATAAACTGCACATACTTAAAGAGCACAAGTTGTAATAGGTTTTGATGTAATAATAAACATATCCATCATTCACAAAACATTTCTTCCTTTTTGTTATGCTTCCCTTTTGCTCATCCCTGCAACCACTGTTCTTTCTGTTACGATAGATTAGTTTGCATTTTCTAGTTTTTTATATAAGTAGAATCATACTACGTGTACTCTTTTTGTCTGGCTTCTTTCACTTAGCATAATTATTTTGAAATTTATCCACGTTGTTTTATGTATCTATTAGTTCATTTCCTTTTATTGTTCGGTAGTATCCTATTATACGCTTATAAAACGATTTGTTTATCCATTCACCTATTGATGGACATTTTAGGCTGTTTTCAGTTTTTGGCAATTACAAATGAAGCCATTGTAAACATTCGTGCTTAAATCTTTGTATGCACATATGCTTGTATTTTTCTTGGCGAATACTCGGAGTGGAATGACTGGGTCATGTCATATGCACATGATTATTTTGTTTAACTTTTTACCTGTATTCCAAAGCAGTGGGATCATTTTATACTCCCAAAAGTTTCGGTTCTCCCACATGTCCACCAACACTTGGTATGGTCAATCTTTTTCATTTTCGCTAACAGGTTTGTAGTGGTATCTCTTATGGTTTTAATTTATATTTCTCTAGTGACTAATGACATTGAGCATCTTTTCATGTGCTTATTTTCCATAACTCTTTTGGTGATGTGTCTGATCAAATACCTTGCTTATTTTTCATCAACCTGTTTGTTTTCTTATTATTGACTTTTTAGAGTTCTGTATATATTCAGGATACAAGCCCTCTGTTGGATAGATGATTTGCAAATATTTTCTCCCAGTCTATGGCTTGTCCTTTTATTCTTCTGATAGAATAAAAACTTTTTAATTTTGATGAAGCCCAATTATCAACTTTTTATGGATTATGCCTCTGTGTCATACCTAAGGAATATTTGTCTCATCCACGGTCATATTTTCTCTTACGTTTTCTTCTAGAACTTTCATACTTCAAGTTTTATATTAAGGTATATGATCCACTTTGAGTTAATCTTTACATATGGTTAAGGTAAAACTGCATTTGGTTAAGGCCTAAAGTTAATATGTAAACATGAACTTATGTTGGATAGTAAAATTAAAGGTGGTTTTCCTTGTTTCGATTTTTTTCTTTTAGAATATTATAATGCTAACTTTTTAATGAACATACCATTATAAAAAGGATATACTATGGGGTCAAGATGTGTTCCTAAGCTGCGCCCTAAACCTAATCCACTGAAATGCTGACTTGATAAATGCAGCTGATACAGTAGGGACATCAGCTACCTCTCAGAGAGAGTGAGTTAGATAACCTGAAACATATGTGGAAACAGTGACATACTGTCTTATTGGTGGAAGACAGTTCTCCATGGGTTTCCCATATTTCTGAATATATTGTGAGCAGAGGAACTAAACCACCTTTGTTCTAGACTTTTTTTTTTTTTTTTTTTGATTTATAACAACAGGAATTTATTTCTCAGTTCTGAAGTCTGGGAAGTCCAAGTTTAAGGTGCTAGGAGATTTGGTTTCTGGTGAGGGCCTGCTTTCTGGTTCAGACAGCTGTCTTCTTGCTGCGTCTGCACTTGGTGAAAGGGACCTAGATTATCTTTTTAAGGATGTTTGTACTGAGAACAGCCCTGGGAAAGAGAGAATATTTCCCTTCAGAGGAGAGAAGGTTTGTTTGCTTTCCAGCAAAATAATGTTTCCCTCTGGCACAGAGGTTTGGCAGATTTGCTTGTATCTCATTATAAAATATGGGTGTTGGATTTTCTAAATTTGGGATTCCTCAGCTGTGACACAAACCCACGAAGTGCATAGCACATACCTGTGCCTTCTGCTGCCCCCATGGAACTTGGGGGCCAGGGTAACGGACATGAGCTTGAAGCTCATCAGCTTGCCATGCCATGAGTAGCAAAGTCTTTTGTGCCTGACCCAAGAGTCCTGTATATTCTTCTAGGCCACCTTGCTAATTTACAAGTAGGGTAAAGTCTCAGGTCCTTCATAGCTCTTGACACTTACCTCTACTCTTTAGGCTTGAATACAGATCCCCTAAGAGCATATCTGAGTCAGTTTACTGTCAGTGATTCTATCCCACTATTTTTAAAAAGATTTGTTTTTATGAACTATTAGGAGAAGTTTCCTATGTATGATCGATAGTATAGAATAACTTTCCCAACGTTATGGATGGAAGACTCCCTCCCCTATTGTAATCATCAACTATGGCCTTTTATCTAGCTATAATGCTCTGTCTCAGAGATAAGCTTGGCTTATGAAGGTTTTTTTGTTATGATTTGGTTTGTTTTTTGCCACTACACCTCTGTTGCCTAACTCTCTGTAAACCTTGGTTTTCAAGGTAGAACTCTCATGTTTAGATATTTTATTTTGCTGCTACAGTACTCTGGTCCCCCACCATTGTGCATTGTTGATGGGGATGTAAATTGGGGCAGACACTATGGAAAACATTGTGGAGGTTCTGTAAAAAATTAAAAATTGAACTACCACATGACCCAGTAATTCCACTTCTAGGTATATATCCAAAAAAAATAAAGACAAAATCACAATCTCAAAGAGGTATTTGCACCCCCTTGTTCATTGCAGCATTATTCATAATATCCAAGATATGGAAACAACCTAAGTGTTCAATGACAGATGGATAGATAAAGGACAGATATATAGATAAAAGAACATTTAAAGAAAATAAATATATATACATACGTATATTTCAGCCATTAAAAAAAAGGAAATTCTACCATTTGTGAAAACATGAACCTAGAGGACATTAGGGTAATTGAAATAAGCCAGACATAGTAAGACAAATACTGTATAATCTTACTTATATATGGAATCTAAAACAGTCAAACTCGTAGAAGCAGAAATTAAAGCTGTGGTTACCAGGGGCTGGGAGGCAAAGGAAATGGGGAGGTATTGATCAAAAGGATATGAACTTTTAATTATAAGATGAATATGTTCTGGGGAATCTAATGTACAGCATGGTGACTACAGTTAATAATATTGTATTGTATACTTGAAATTTACTAAGAGAGTAGACATTAAGTGTTTTCACCACAAACCAAAAAAAAAAAAAAGGTAACCACGTGAGGTGATGGATACATTAATTAAGTTGACTGTGGTTATCATTTCACTATACCTATATGTGTACATATATATAATTATCAAAAGGACAGGGAGGGCTTCCTTGGTGGCACAGTGGTTGAGAGTCCACCTGCCCATGCAGGGGACACGGGTTCGTGCCCCGGTCCGGGAAGATCCCATATGTCGCGGAGAGGCTGGGCTCGTGAGCCATGGTCGCTGAGCCTGCGCGTCCGGAGCCTGTGCTCCGCAACGGGAGAGGCCACAACAGTGAGAGGCCCACGTACCGCAAAAAAAAAAAAAAAGCACAGGGAGATAAAAGTACACTACTGTAATGTTCTTACATAATACACAAAGTGTTAGAATATTATTTGAATGAAGGCTCCAACAAGTTCACAAAGTATATTGTTAACTTTAAAACGTTAAGCAAAAAATAAAACAAAGGAAATAAGCTATTATTGAAATGAAATAATAAAAATAATTCAATTAACCCAAAAGTAGGTTAGGAAACAGAGAGAAAATAACAAAGCAAAACTGGTAAGGAGAGAAAATAGATAACAAAATGGTAGATTAAACAAAGTATTTCTACTAAATAAAAAATAAATATAGAGTGCAATCTTTAAAATAAAGGAAAAATAAAATCAAAATATTTTGTAATAAGGTACTATGAATATTGATGTATAAATGCTTGGAGTGACTACACTAGAAATATGTGGTACATGAAACACTAGTTACGATGTTCATACCTATACGTGAAGTCACTGAAAATGCAACAAGTACCACTTCAGACTGATATACAGGCGGTTTGTAATTGTCACTCAAATATTTGGAATGAGGTTGCCATTGGTGATACGTTTTCCTAAACAGCGAACAACGCTTTTCAGAGATAACAGTGTTTAGTCTGCCCTTACTGTACACAATGGTTGCATTCCTGAAATATTCAGTGAACTTTTAAACCGTGCAAGAGACACTTTGGTTTTATTTATCTTACAAAGTTAGGTTCTTGGTTCACCAACTTGCTTTTAGACTACATGAATGTTGGGCCATTCAAATCATTTATAGGAGGAAAGATAATTCTTTGTTCCATGTAACTTTAAAAAATTGAGGGATGTCTAACATAGTTTGGTTTCAACCAATAAATAGCAGTAGTTCTAAATATAGCAGTTTCCTAAATATTCCCTAAAGGTGGCATTTTCCCCACTCAGATCGTCCTCATGTAGAAAAATAGTAAAGATTGCTGGGACAGTGAAGATAGTAATGTCTGTGGATCACAGTTAACAAATAACTCTCTTAGAATACACAGCCATATAAATATTCTCCATAGTGTTGAGTCAACCAGGGTAGAGATATAAAGCATATCATCGTTCCTACGATCCTTAGGCTGTTGTCTTTGACAAAGTATATGGCTTACCATTCAGCTTCTTTCTCCTTTATTTCTTACCATCTACCTATTTACAACACCCCCAAGTACTTCAAGGTCAACCCCTCCTTTCTCAGAACCGCTTGTGAAAGCAGAGAAAACAGTTTTCCTCTTCTGCAGTCACAGGCCTGCCTCTGAGTCAATAGTAATAATCCCTAGGGTGCAATTCCGGTGATAATGAAACATTATCAGAGCAATGTAATTCCTCAGTGTCCCCAAAAAAATCAAAATATCCATTAAAGTACTTTTTGAAATGTAACCAGGGACAGTCTTCATTTAAGGGGATCAGAAAATTGCTAACAACTTCAATAGACTTTTAACTGGCTTCTAGAAATCAAGTTTCCAAAAACAAAACATTGACTTCTAGTCTCGAGCCCCCTGTTAATATAAACTATTGGCACATATTGGATATATTCTGCATGTGAAATGTTGCATATATTCTGATATGCTAACTGATATTTACCTTGTGTCTCTGTCTCATTCAAAAGAAGCCCTTGCATCCACTGACTCTTGAAAATGGGAAAATAGAGGGAGAAGTGGCAAGAAGAGCCACACAGTAATGGACTGCACCCCAGAGAAGAAACACAGTGCTGCCACCCTCGACCCCTGGCTTGGGTCATATCCCAGGTGGGATTATTTATACCATATTAATTAAAATTTTCAATGACCTTCACAGAACAGTTCTGAAATTAACATTATGAAAGAACTTTGTTTCAAGCTGTTGTTACAACATTTTTTGTCTAATCAATTATAAAACAGATTTTATTCATCCTAATTTAGATAAAATAGTTTCCAACCACAGGTGTGTTTTCATGTAAGAGCGTCATTACATACTGAAGGCTTTGCAAGTGCTTGGAACTTTAGGCTAAACACCCCTGTTTTTGGTATGAGCACAGATGGCGGTATCACCACACAGTACGATTTGGTTTTGAAATGAACCTATATAATAAATCACTCTACTATATATATATATA
>NW_020173666.1:3066331-3257793 GCF_003031525.2 Neophocaena asiaeorientalis asiaeorientalis
TATATAGAGAGAGAGAGAGAGAGAGAGAGAGTATAATATATATATATACATGTGTGTGTGTGTGTGTATATATATATAGATATTCAACCTATAACTTTAGACAATTCTAACTTTATTCAAATAAGCCCAACACTTCTAATACATTTTGTAATTATAAAAATTCACTAACCTGTAAATCACTTCCCCGTCTGCTATATAATATAATGACACTTTTTAATTTCAATGTTTATCAAACTGTTGATTCAGAATCACCAATTCAGATAGCATATGGATGTCTCTTTCATTCCACTGTAGGTGGGTGATATATTTTGACAGATACAAAGAAAACATAAAAAATGATGTTTGCTTTAGTGGAAACTATTCCAAATTAATACGTTACATAGTAAAGACTTATCAGTTAATATATAAATGGTTAAATAATATAAACCATGATTATAGCTCATGGGTGAAATTGGGCTAAGTTGGTTATCATCTTTAGAACATTTTATGAATTTGAGAAAAAATTTACATGCTGTTTTCACCAAGAATATTAAACTTGTACAAATGGCCAAAATTATATTAGATACAACTTCATCATTGACTATTCTACTGATTAATAATATAATACGAAATTGTTCTTATGTGTTTTTTTTCTCACGGACCTTTGAGGTTTTCATGTATTTCTCCACAAACTCAGCCAATTTTTAATTCAGTTGCTTCTGAAGTAGCATGCGCCCAAACTCTGTATATTCTACAGTAAGATGTGTGGAAAACAACCTTTGGCAAATAATATAAAAGGCTGTAAAAGGACCTTCCTTTCCATAGCAAATCATTTGAAGTCATTAAACTTTTAAAGTTACGCTCTATGAAAACAGTTTTTAGAATAGTCAATTTGAATTCAAAAGATGCTTTTTTCCAATTTACAATTCATACAGACTCCTTATATTTACTCTTCCTTTTTCATTTATCAACATTTTAGTCATCTCTGTATCCATAAAGACAAAGAAGAAGAAAGCAGGAGAAAATCCAAAGAGTTTCATGTGTGGTTTACTGATATGATTTAAAAATTTCCTGAAGGGAAGTGAAAGTTCCTTATGAGAAGTTCATGTATCATCCGCACATTTTAATAACCCTGGACCTTCAGTACCAAGGATACTTCAAACTTGGCTGATAAGCTTTCTTTCTTCAGCTGTGTCATTATTGTTTAACTAGCTTGTCACATTAGGATCATTTATAATACTTTATATAAAGACTTCTTCTCTGTTATCTAATGGTTTATAGTCTCCTGGAGTGCCAGAACTACATCATAATTGTCATGTATTAAGCATCTTAATTATCCACAGATTATAGCACAAAACTGTACAGAGTAGGCTCTCAGTAGATTATAGCTGAATAAATGTGCATTATTTGAGCTATTAGGCTGATGTTAAAATGGGCCTATATCAATGCTTATGATCATTTTCAAAAATGTATCAGATTGGCCTTCAAGTGAAAATATTGAAAAATATAGTTTACAGAGCTTAAAAAAAGATTTACACCCTTAAGAGACTGTGATAAAACCAGATGGCAGGTTGTCAACAATGGAATTTTGCAACGTTCACAGAAGACATGTATTATAGGCTAGTTGAGACAGCTTCGTTCTCCAAATAGGATCTTAAATTATACACCACTAAAGCAACCAGGGAGCTCATATTCATGCAATTAAAACGAGAATGTTCTGGGCTTCCCTGGTGGCGCAGTGGTTGGGAGTCTGCCTGCCGATGCGGGGGACACGGGTTTGTGCCCCGGTCTGGGAAGATCCCACATGCCGCGGAGCGGCTGGGCCCGTGGGCCATGGCTGCTGAGCCTGTGCGTCCGGAGTCTGTGCTCCACAACGGGAGAGGCCACAGCAGTGAGAGGCCCACGTACCGCAAAAGAAAAAAAAAAAAAAGAGAATGTTCCAAACTTACAACAGCATATATCTTTTACTGATATCTTTGTCTAGAAGAGCATCCCTTTATTTGATTTTTGCCCCTTTCCCCCACGCAACTCCAATATACAACTATATGCAAGTGTGGATCAGAGAATAAACAATGAATGAAAATGGAAGAACAGGAGACACACCCATCACTGCTTCATAGCAATTCTGAAATCCCTCAGGGTAGACATTGTGAAGGCCCCACCAAGCAGTGGGAAAGATCCTTGATCAGGTCTGATTTTGCACCCCAGGAAGACTTTGCTATTCAGTTGATCTCCATGATACCTGGTTCAATAGAATTTCTTCTTGTCTATTATACTCTTTGGCTATAACTGAAGTGACTGTTTGAAAGTATGTCCTTCTTGGAAGCTGACCAGTGTTTGTATCCTGGTTCCTCAAAATTCCTATGGATATTTTGTATATAGATATAAATTAATAAGAATAGAAAAATTGTGGCCATAATAAAAATAGCAAAGGCAGTTAAAATAAGGGATAGCAATAGTTTCCATTCCTATCTTCCTAGGAGTCTGTGGATCCTACAATGTACATTTCATTTCTTGTTTCTGCCTTCCCTGAATCCCCTCTACTGGTGTTTTTTTGTGTGTGTGTATGTGTGTGTGTATGTGTGTGTGTGTGTGTGTGTGTGTGTGTTTTAGCAGCAACAAAAGAGCTAAAGCTGGGTCATGAGCATCTCAAAGGGACTGTCCATTATATTAGTATCTGCTACCTCACTTTCTGTCTTTTCTGGCCTGGGTTTTTCTTCAAATCTGTGAGTTATTCAAATATCTCTCCAATGACATTTTTTCTTAAGATAACCAGAGTTTGTTTCTGTTATATATAACCAAAAGAACCATAACTCATACACTCAAAGCTCACTTTTGCTTCTACTCCCTGAAATAGTTGGGATTCTGAAATTTAGAAGAGACTCTTTAGAAGTTTTTAAAAAACAATGACCTCATTCCAGAGCAAGCATTCTTAACCTGGGGGGTTTTAGGTGATCCCTGAACCTCCTGCAATTATATATGTTGTCTTTTGATGAAATCTATAGCTTTCATCATATTATTAAAGAAGTCTATAACCCATAAAGTTCTAACAACTACTGCTCTAAAAACTTATTTCAGTTTTCATTTAGCATAAGGGATAGTAAAATACTTAAATATTTTCTTTTAGCGCAAATTATTTTTTTCTTTGAAGAACAGCTTAATACCTAGTCAACTTGGAGACATTTATTTCAAAATAGAGCTATTCAACATTAGAATGTATCTGCAATAGTTATCATGAAATTTACTTCTCTGGAGGTTCTTAAATCTAGTATAAGTTGTTTAGTTTAAATTTGTCCTCCTTAAAAAGATTGAGTTGGACATCTTGTGAATTTTTAACCCTTTCTAACCCTATATTTTTTAAGATTCTGTATTTTGAAAAAAAGGAATGGCATCTAAATACAAAATACTGTATGGTGTCAGAGCTCTGGGCCAGCTGTTATTAAAGAAGGAAGTAAGGGCAAAGAGATTTAATTGTAAGATGTTCAGTTGAGAAGTAGAAGTGGAGACTCTTTCTGCAGTAGAACTATCACATGGGAGGGTAAAGAACTGGGGTGTGTACAGATACATTGGCAGGAGCTAACACATTCATCCAAATGTTGCACTTGAAAATGTCAACATGATTTTTTTTTTCAGCAAACAGATCTCTTTATTTTCATAAAAGCATTAAACATATTCAAAAACAATGAGAAGAAAAATAAGAGGGTTTCAATTAGAGAGAAAAACAGAGTGCTGATTCAAATACACAGCTTGGTGGGCTTTGGCGTTATTGCAAATCTGGTGGGATAATTAATTGGAGAGTGTTTCATCTCTAGGCAGTTCTCAGTAGAACTCGGCATCTATCTCAGTGTGCACAGCCGTCTTGTTCCACTAGCTAAGGACAGCACATGAAGAAAACTGCATGTGATTTACACTGCCAAGGGAATTTGGAAGATCAGTATACTTATTCAAATTGGAATTTAGCCCAGACTCTATTTTTGTCAAAGGAAAAAAAGAAAAGAAAACAAGTTTAAGCATTTTAATAAAGGACAAGAACATTGGTTCATTGGGGATATGGCTCAAGTTCTCCAGGCTCTGAAATTTACATTTTATTCTGCATAAAGGTTCAAGTGGTGCTCTTGATATACCAGTACCTTTTTTATTTAAATAAGCAGTTGCTTATCTAGTTGGGTTTTTAAAAAAAATATCTCATAGAACCTGGCTTACAGTCTTGCCCTTGCTCTTCCCCACTAAGCAGACCTCTAAAATCTGGAAAGGATGCCAGAGACAACCAAGGAGATAACTGGAGTGTCGTAAGAGGGTGAACTGGTTTTGAATGCCAAGGGGTGGAGGGAGAGCACAGAAGCAAGGCTATCTTCCTTCTCCTCACACAACAAGGGAGATTACCCAGACCCATTGTTCTCTGATCACCAAACTAGCAAAAGAAGTCAATCAAGGTAGGTTCATTTTCTCCCAGTTAGAATGGGAATCCTTCTGACAACATCAGGTAAGCTGACACCACAGGCGAGAATGATCAAATGGGAGCCCCACCACAAACAAGCAGCTAGAGAAAACATTATACTCCTTGCCAGGCCTTAACTCCCCTTTTTCACTGAGATACTGAGGCAGACCAAGGGATCTGACAGGAGGAACCCAGCTAGCTGGTACCTGGTTGAGGAAGCATCTTTGCTCTCAGGGGCCCAAGATTCTCTAGGGCATAATCCCTAGGGTAGCTGAAACTATATTGACAAAGAAGGAATTACTCTACCCAATATTAAGGTTAACTATCTAGCTATTATAATCAAAACAATGTAATATTGGTAGCATGATAGACAGTAGATCAATGGAATGGAATACAGAACCCAGAAATAGACCCACACAAGTATGCTTAACTAACTTTCTTCTTTTTTTGTTTTTGTAGTACGCGGGCCTCTCACTGCTGTGGCGTCTCCCATTGCAGAGCACAGGCTCCGGACACGCAGGCTCAGTGGCCATGGCTCATGGGCCCAGCTGCTCCGCGGCATGTGGGATCTTCCCAGACCGGGGCACGAACCCGCGAACCCGCGTCCCCTGCATCGGCAGGCGGACTCTCAACCACTGTGCCAGCAGGGAAGCCCTGCTTAACTAATTTTTGACCAAGATGCAAAACGTTTTCAATGGAAGAAAGATAGCCTTACAACAAATGGTGCCAGAGCAACTGCACATCCATAGGCAACAAGAAGGAGGAGGAGGAGAAGAGGAGGAGAAAGACAAGAAGAAAAAAAGAGAAGAAAAAGATAAAAGAACCTCAGCCTAAAACTCTCGCCTCAAACAAATTTTAACTCAAAATGGATAACAGATTTAAATTGGAAACATAAAAACATAAAACTTTTAGAAAAAACATAAAATAAAATCCTTGGGAGCTTTGGCAAAGAATTCTTATAACTGACATCAAAATCACAATGCATATAATGGAAAAACTAGTAAATTGGGCCTAATCAAAATTAAAGACTTTCTCCTCCAAGCATCATATGAAGAGATGAAAAGTCAAACTATACACTGGGAGAAAATATCTGCAAACCACATATCTGACAAAGAACTAGTATTTAAAGTATGTAAATAAGTCTCAAAACTCAACAGTAGAAATTAGAAAATGGGCAAATGACATGAAAAGACATCACCGAAGAGGACAAAGAGATGGCAAATAAACACAACAAAAGTTGTTCAACATCATTAACGATCAGGGAAATGCAAATTAAAACCACAATAAGATATCACTTCATAGTTTCAGAATGGTTAAAATAAAAAATATTGACAACACCAAATGCCGGTGAGGATAAGAAGAAACTAGATCACTCACGTATTGCTGGTGGTAATATAAAATGGTACAGCCACTTTGGCAAACAATTTGGCCGTTCCTCAAAAAAACTAAGCATACAACTGTCATATAATCCAGCAACTGAACTCTTGGGCACTTATCCCAGGAAATGAAAACTTATATTCAACCAAAAACCTACACGAATGTTCACAGTAGCTTTATTCACAATAGCCAAAAATTGGAGTCAGACCAAATGTACTTCAACAGGTGAATGATTAAACAAATAAATGCTGCTAGACATACACCTTGGTTATACTATTCAGGAATAAAAAGGAACAAATAACACACAACAACTTGGATAAATTTCCAAGGAATGATATTGAGTGAAAAAAGACAATCCCCAAAAGTTACATACTGTATGATTCCATTTATATAACATTGTAGGAATGACAACATTTTAGAAATGGAGGACAAATTCATGGTTGCCAGGATTTGGACAGGGGAGCTTGGTTTCATTTTAAAATGGCAACACCAGGTACCCTTATGGTGTTGAAAGTGCCTAGCATCCTGGCTGTGGTAGTGGAAACACAGATCTACACAGAAGATAAAACTGTATAGAACTAAATACACACACGGAGAGTTGAGTACAAGTAAAACTACAGAAATCTGAATAAGGTCGGTGGATTGTATGAGGGTCAATATCCTAAATGGGACATTACATTACAGCAGAAGACTATGTCCTTGAGGGCTTTGGGGTGTGCGGCTTGTTTAGAGTGGTCCTGACTAGCTCTGATCTTCTTGCTTTATTTCTGTGCATGAACAGGGTTGACAGGCACCAGACTGACACCAGTAGTGTGTGCCGCTCTCACAAGCAGTGAGCAGTGCAATGCCCAAGCAGGAGCTTGATACCTGGGGTGGTGATGATGATACAAGATGATCATGATAAGGAACCAGCTGAAATGGGGAGATTTGCTTACAGGCTATTTTCAGTCCATATACCTATGTTCCAAACTCCAAGGATTTGAAATGAATCCTCAGTTATTTGAATTCAGTATATTAATCCTAGCTTTCCAAGAGGAAGTGAAATTGCTTCACTAGTGTTCCTTTCCAAGTGACTTTTCCCATCTGTTGTACTTTAATTTGGCTGGAATTTCATGTGTTAAAACACAGTGGAGACAAGTCAATTATGAGATAACTTGATGCCACATTTAAAGCTCTGTTGAAGTGTGAAATGATTCCCAAGCCTCAGATACAAGGCGGAATAATACAGCACCCAGAATAACTGCTAATCTGTGATGACCTAAAACTAAGGAAGGCTAAGGGGAAGAAAGTTTGATGTTGCAAACTGATTTACTTCAATTCCCCACAAAATTAAAATTCCATATGTAAATTTTCTAATGAGTGAAACAGGGGGAAAAAGCTACATCTTTATAAATCTGCAGTGATTCAAAGTCCTTCCCTCAGCTCTCTCAATAGTCTTCCCCTTTTAATTTTCACCTTCCATCCATTCTCCTCCTCACAATTGCTCGGGGACAATATTTGATTATATTTTAAGGGAAAGAAGACTTCTTTGCTCTTCGAGTACTTCATACATAGACCACACTCTACCAAAGGATGTTGTCACTGGGTAGATACTCGAAGTCTAGTATTATGTTGCTTTCCCTTAACCCTCAAAGTTTGCTATCACATTTCCAGGAGCTTCCCAGCTTCCCCCAGCACCAATCTTCAGTGTCCCCAAAGGCAGGTAGGTGGAAACCATGGACTCAGGGTTTCTACATTAAAGTGTTCTCATTACCAAGTCTCTTCTCCCTCAAAAATGAAAACAGAAAGCAACAAGACAGAAGCAAGAATTGATAAATAGTGAGTATTTATACCTTATGTGAAAACAATATCTATTCCATTTGTTATTTAAAATTATAGTGCTCCAAATGTATAGGTGAAATAGGTAAAGATGAAAAAAAATTTTTTTTAATTATCGTACTCAAAATGAAAAAACATGCTTTACTCAGGAGTCCAAAACTGGAGAAGCATCTCTATCAGGCAGTAGCAGCAGGGTGGAAATGCAACCAGTACTAGACCCAGGAATCCATAGTTGGCTCCTATAAGCATTCAACTTTATTCAAATTTATACACTTATTCAAAATTTTCAGGAAAGAACAGTCACATGTGGTATAGGAAAATCAATTCCAAAAGTTTAGCACACCTTATAGATTTATTTTAATTTTTTTTAAAAAAAGTTAATACATGTTCATTTTTAAATAAATTTGAACAATACAGATATATGTATATCTGTATACATATATACAGCTGCAATGTGTAGTCTATCTACTATGTCTGACAATTAATTTCTTTATTTAATTGTAACCTCCCTGTGAAGTAGAAAAATTATCATCCTGGATATTCAGGTTTAAAAAAAACAGTAAGGCTAAGGAGGAGGAGATTATGTTACCGAAAGTTTTACAGTAAATTATAAAGCAGGGATGTGATCTTTTGCATCGTGTCTCAAGATCTTAAAACTAGTGTCATTCCTGATCATTTTTGCCAAAAGGAGGTCATAACTTGTAAAGTATTCAGCAACTTTTTTTCACTCACCAATCATAGAAAACCTTGCACATCATTATGCATAAACGTCTTTAATACATTCATTCCTTGTTAACAACTTTTATCCATAACCGAAACTGTGCCACTAAGTGTAAAGTCATTAAATTGCAAAGAAAAATAGAGTTGCCATATGATCTAGCAATCCCACTCCTGGGCTAATACCCAGACAAAACTCTAATTTGAAAAGATACATGCACTCCTATGTTCATAGCAGCACTATTCACAATAGCCAAGACATGGAAACAACCACGTCCAGTGACAGATGAATGGATAAAGAGATGTGGTACATATATATATAATGGAACATTACTCAGACATTTAATGAAATGACAGCACTTGCAGCAAGATGGATGGAACTAGAGATTATCATACTAAGTGAAGTAAGTCAGAAAGAGAAAGACAAATACCATATGATATCACTTACATGTGGAATCTACGACACAAATGAACATATCTACGAAAACAAAAACAGACTTACAGATATAGGGAACAGACTTGTGGTTGCCAAGGGGGAAGGGGGTGGGGAGGAAAGGAATGGGAGGCTGGGATTAGCAGATGCAAACTATTATATATAGTATGGATAAACAACAAGGTCCTACTGTATAGCACAGCGAACTATATTCAATATCCTGTGATAAATCATAATGGAAAAGAATATGAAAAGAATATAATATATATGTGTATAACTGTTGCTTTGCTGTACAGCAGAAATTAAACACAATACCGTAAATCAACTATATTTCAATAAAAGTTTTTTTAAAAATTCAAAAGAAATATGTATACTAATTTTAATGAGAAAAATTATGATTCCTTTCAACCTAACCTAAGATACCAAAACTATTTTCACAGAGAAAAACAGATTAATTGACAATAAAACCAAGTGTATATTAGCAATAAAAAACAGTTTGAGAGGACACAAAATCAGCTTTTCATAAATGAAGAAAACGTAATAATGTCATGAAAGTTTAGTGTGAGAAGGAACAGAGAGTGAATGGTGAGGCAGAAGAGAGGTGCAAGGAAGGCAGTCTAAGGAAGACACAGAAAGGTTACCTAATCAACTTTCAGCCAGGCATTCCATAACGTATGTTAAGTAAACTACCTTAAAGGACTGCAGAATCTTTATTTCCCTCTTCCTCTTCTGTCCTCTTTTATCACACCTATCCTTTGCTCCATGATTAAAGTTTTCTCATTTTTCTTTCTATAACATTTACTTTGTCAATTTTTGAGCCATTTGGGCACTGGTGGTTAACTTTTAATTCAAAGTAGACTTGAAGGTAAAGGCTAAACACAAGAGTAGGTCAAAACATTTGGAAGTAGGAATGCATGTGCATAAAAGCCAAAGTCATAGAAGTTGCTACTCTTTTATCCCTCTTGCTCTGTGTGCCTACAGAAAGGAAGATGTCCTGGGATCAGACAAATCTGACAACAATTCAAATGTGTCCTGCGTATGTATCTCCTCTGCACAGAAATTACTGGGTTGACTAAATTTTGAGCGTGTCCTTGTCTAAAATGAGAAAGTCAAAATATTCTTTAGATTATGCTTCTTTTGTAGGTTTTTAGGTGAAAGCATTGTTATAAAAAAATAGTCACCCAAAAAGTGGTGATAATTTCCAAAAAGCATTATCGTGAAAAGTCAGTAATTGAACAATCATTTTGTGAAGTAAATCTATAGTTTTGGCAGCTTACAGAATTGTATATGACTAAATTCTGAATTGTTTAACCAGTCCCCTATTAATGTATATTTCAGTTAGCACTTATTTCATACTATTACAGACAGTGTTGAAATGAGCATTCTTAAACTTAGTTCTTTCAGGGTCTGTATAAGTATTCTTCTAATGTAGATTCCCTGACATGGAATTGCTGAATCATAAGACAGACATATATAAAATTTTAACACGTCACATCAAATTACTTTCCACAAGGTTTAAGGTAATTTACATTCCCGCCAACAGTATGTGAACCTAATATCTATTTCTCTATAACTTTACTGGTACTGGAAATTATTAATTTTAACAAATTCTGTAGTTCTGATGGGTAAAATTTTTCACTAATTCCCAGTCAGTATAAGCAACATTATCAATTTGATTACCACTTCTATAAATATTCTGCAAGTATCTTTTCTCCATTTTATTGTTTTGTTTTTATTGTTGTTATCCATTTATTGGAGCTTACTTATACATTAGGGACATTAACATTTTGTTACTTACATTTCAGTTTGTTTAGATTTGACTTTGTCTACTGTATTCCTTAATACACAATAATTTCAACATATTTTGTAGTTAAATTTGTCATTTTTTTTTCTTTATGGCAGCTGAATTCCTTATCTTGCTTAAATAGGTTTCATACATCATTAGTTTATCACAAACAGTAGCCAAAATTTTTCTACCATGGTTACAATATGTAATTTATGTTAGCTCTATCTAAAAATTGTTTTATTAAGGTATGTGTGATAGACTTCATTAGTGCCCAACAATATCTGATTCTCCTCTCTTGTCTAGGCATCCAGAAGACGGTACTTCCCAGCCTTCGGGCCGGTAAGAAGCGCTTTATGACTCATTGTGACAAATGGATGTGAGTCGATGTGATGTATGTCACTTCCATGCTGGAATAGAAAACTGGCACTCTGTGATTTCACATCCTTTGCTTCCCTTTTGGTAGTAAGTGTGGAAGCCATGTATTGAAATATCAGAGCCATAAGACCCAAGCAGCTTGGGTCTATGAGTCGTGTGTGGAAGAAGATAGTTATAGAGATTCACCTGACCTGCAGTGCATTTTACATGAGCAAGAAATAAACACTTTGTGTTAATCACTGAGACTTTATGGGTGTGTTTTACTACTGTTATGTTACTAACATAAGCTCAATGTATCATGACTAACAGAATATGATACAATGCGACTCCAAAATGAACAAATGATAGAAGATTCATAGATAGGTAGGTAGGTAGATAGATAGATAGATGATAGAATTTTCCTCCAAATTAAGAAGTAGTTAAACCCAAATCAATATATCACAAATGTAATGTTGAACAAAAGAATGAAGATATAACAGAATGAATATTAAGTGATTTCATTAATATAAAGTTTGAAAACAAAACTAAACTACAGTGTTAGAATAGTGGTTACCTTTAGGAAAGGGAGAGTTTGTCAGGGGACAAGAGAAGAGATTGTGAGATGATAGTATTAATATATTTTTGACATAAGTGATGGTTACATGAGTGTTATCCTATGTTCAGCATGGTTTTAAAACTGAATTTATATGGCATCTTTATTAAATATTCCACAAAATGATTTTTCCACTCAGATGGATGCTGTATGTATGCCAATACACGTACATTTAGATTTAGTTCTTCCAAAACTTTGTTCTCAAAAATTTTTTAATATTTTATGGCTTTTTGCAGACTTAAGTATTATAGACCAAGTAAAATGCACTTTCCAAGTTTCTTTCTTCACTATGGTCTTTCATATTATGGGAAAAAAATGGCACAACTATAGGACAAAATTGCTCTCTTTCCCTTAAAACAGAAGCACAAACACACTTGTATTTCTCTGTCACTATGGTTCCTGATATAGTCTCACTCACCCATATTAATTATCATTTTAATCAACTGACTTCCTTTTCCTAAAGAAACCTGGGGGATATGTAATTGAAGATTATCTGTCACACATCAACATTTTAACAAACTAAAAAACTCATGAATACACACAGCTCAACTCTTCCTGACATACTTAAACAGTTTTTTCTATACTTGCTGCATTGTCTGGAATTCTACTTATTTCCTCTGGGCTGACTTTTTCTTGTAGTAATAAATATTATATAGCCTTCAATAACTATTTCAGTAAGAGACCACAGTTGCAAACTTTCTTAGTCCATTTATCACCTCTGGAAGAGTCTGACCACAAAGGGAACTCTGAATAAACAGTTAAATTCCTGTATCATTTTAAAGATCACTGACTTTTGGCACCCATTTTTGCTCATAGGTGACTTGGCTCAGGTACTGGTTGTGTTACTATACTTTTCTTCCCATCATGCATCTTGGACAAGTCACAGCCCTTGACAGTGAACTGGCTCATTTCTCAGTCTCCTTCCATTGGAGGAAGAATACTACCCTAGCTCCCAACTGTACACCCTGACCCTGGCTCCGATTCTTTCCTGTCTGTGGCGTGTGTTTGGTCTCCATCACTCTACAGAAGTCAAATGCCTATTTCTGTTCCTGGAAGCTGATACATGCGTAGACTCAGCTCTAGTTTCTACTGTGTGTTTCTGTTCTTTTATTTTCCCAAAAAGAATTTAAAATTTGAGTGGGCCACATCCTTCTTATTAAAACAAAAAACAAAAAAAAACCCTTTATCTGTCATTTTCTAATTATTTTTTCCTGGGAGGGATAGTGGGGGGTGTCTGGGGGGTGCAGTGGAATTTAGCTTAATGCAGCTAAAAAGTAAATGTTAAACACCATCTTGAGTAGAAAATACCCAGAAGCTTATGACTAAGAACTTCCCACTGTGCCAGAAATAAATTCACGCTAAGCGAATAGATACTTCATTTTGTGAAGCTAAAATTCCAACATCATCCCAGAACCTACAACAGAGCTCTCCTGACAGTGTTAGATTCAAACTCGCTTTCCTGCCATGTTGTTTTCCCCTTTCAGACTTTTGTAGGGTTTGATTACCTGAGATGGACAGTTAACAACGGTAGCTTACTAAAGATTGTTGAGTTTTCTTTTTATAAACAAAAAACTACTAATTGGTATAATGTTCTACAGCTAATTTTGCAGGTTATTTGGAAAATGTTCATAAATTACACATTTCACCCCGTATATTTTGCAAGTAGTTGAAGTTTTAGGGCACAAATAAAAAACATTTTTCTTTGCCCTTCTTGAATACTGAAGTAATTTGGGAAAAGAGACAGGAATCATGAGAGCAGTTTATTAAAGAGAGGACTGAATTGGAAATCATAGATTGATCTATATCTGCAATCAAATTCCCTAAAACATCTAATCCCCACTGAGCTTGCCAAACCCAAGTCTCAGATACCCCCCTGCCATGGCAGAGTGTATCCTGGTAATCATAGAATTGGCTGCAGAGTCTGTGGGCATCTTGAAGACAGGACACGCATTGACCTTGACACACTTACCTCTGATGAGAAAGCCCAGCCTTGACTGAGATACCCACACTCCACTCCTTCTCTCAAACTCACCAACCAGCTCAGTCCATCTTCCCCAAGGGAAGAGAGTACAGTGGGTGGGGAGAACGGGGGTGGAAGGAAATAAATCTAGGTTGAGTGTCCTCAGAAGCAGATCCTGAGGCAGAATTTGAGTACAAACAATTAATGCTTCCCGGAAAATGATGGAAGGAAACACTGGCAGTGGAGTGAGAAAGTGAGACCTAACAGGGAAGGAAGCCAATGTAGGGCATCAGTGGGCAGGTTACTCCTGTGCATGTGGGGGCTCCATCCCGCTGGGGACCCTGAGATACTGAGTAGAGCACGTCTTCAAGTTGTCCCACCCACGAGCACAAGCAGCTGAGGTCGTCCCATCAACCCTTTCTGTCATTAGAGGAGAGCTCTGCTGGAGGCGATAACTCCTCAGTCGTTCTTGGGTACCCCATTCAGGTAAGCAGGCTCCTGGGACCAGAGGAAGCCCTCGGGTGCAGAAAAAAAGCAGTAGTATTGACACTGACGGGAACAGGAAGTCTTATGGGGATGTGGGTGGGGTACTGACGGTTTCGTCCATGCACAAGCAGCTCCCCCTGGTAATTCTCAAAAGGCGAACTTCCTACTTAAGGGGCCGTGATAGTGCAACAAGATCATAAACACGACTCACAATTTCTGTGGGTCAGAAATTTGGGAGCAATTTAGCTGGGTGATTCCGGCTCAGGCTGTCTCACGAGGTTGCAGTCAAGATGCTGGTTTGGGCTGCAGCACGTGAAGGCTTGACTCGGGATGGAGGAGCCGTGTTCAGGGCGGCTCGCTCAGGTGGCTGCTGTCAGGTAGCTTAGATCCTTGCCATGTGGACCTCTCTGGAGGGTTGTGTGAGTGTCCTCACAATACAGAAGCGGGTTTCCCCGAGCAAGTGATCCAAGGAAGAAAAAGAGGGCGAGCAGAAAGCCACAATGCCTACTTATGACCTTATCTTGGAATTCTCACATCATCACTTCTTTTTATTCTATTTTCTAGAAACAAGTCAATAAGTCCAGCCCACTCCCAAGGGTAAGGGAATTAGGTTCCACTTCTCAAAGGGAGGAGTATACAAGAGTTTACAGATATATTTTTAAACTGCAAGAGGCCCCAAGCATCCCTATACTCTAAAGTGAGGTGCTAGACCTCACTTGCAACTTTTATAAGAGATTACAATGGAAAGGTCCAGAGAAAATATTTGGAGCTTGTTGCTATGTTCCCTAAGTCCTCCCAACATGGGAAAAGGGATGAATGCCCCTGTGTTTTAAGCCCAAGTGAAGAGTTTTATGGAGACTTTTAGGAGAGTTTGACACGTGTGTCCTGGAATATAAAATCTAAATTCTGAGATACAAAAGGGACCTCGGACTTTCACAAGCGTTATAACAAAACTAAGGCACTGTAATTTTGCAGATATATGACATTCTATAGTTGCCAAAGTCTGGTGTCTACTTTAGAACAGAAAACTCTCTCATGCTCACAGATGATGTCTAGGTGTTATGATACTTAGTTTCTATTCCAACTGCTTTCTTATACTTCAGGTGTGACTTTGGCTAACCTTCCCCTATTGTACCAGCCACCCAGGATTATAGTTACTCTAATAAAAACTGAAAAAAAAATCTATTAAAGCTACTTGAATGTACTATTAAAAATAAGAGTTTGTTCTTAAAAAAAAAAAAATCTGAGCTATGCTTGAAAAAACTAAAGCCAGAGGCAGTGTGCATAAGCCCCAGGGAGAAGAATGAGGGGCTCAAGCCTCACTCAGAGCTAGCTTCCCCTCCCTGAAGCAGGGCAAAGTACTCAACTGCGACTCCAAGGACAGAGCTGGGAGTCACAGCTGATTGCCAGATGACAGGTGACAGGAATTTCCCATTTCTAGAGAGTTCCGGTCAAGGTCTCCAGAGGGAGAACCTCCAAAGACTCCCAAACAAACATCCCCCAAGAGAGCTTCAAACATCTAGTGGTGGCCAGAGGTCACCAGACTAGATGACAACTGTACCAGCTTCTAACCCTTCACCCCTAACCCCATTGATCTATCTCCAATCTCAGCTGACTTTAAATGACAGCAACTAGCAAGTGAGAGGGCTCCCAGGCTCTCACCCGCCCCTCTGGTCTCCCAGGCCTGGGTGAGGCCCAAACTGGTGGAAGGAAGATGCTTTAAGTTGTCCGAATGTTCAGAGTTTGTATTATACCGTGGACTGGAACTATGTCATGATTAGACTGGACAAGGCTCTTGAATGCCAAAGCACGGAATGTTCGTTAGTGTCCAAGACCTCACCAAAGCACCCCCCTCCACACCCCAGGATGGAAGAACGTTTTCCTTCCACTTTTACCTAAAGGTTTCCACATTCACCTAAGAACTCCGTTGCATTAAATAAATCAGTTGTATTTGGAATGTTAGCTGGGAGAGAACCGATTCCTTAGAGTTATGAAGCAGATCATTCTGAACTGACTCATAAAGACACATTGCTTTGCCCCAACCATTAAGAGAAACACTATGTTATTAATTCTAGTTTGACTATGGAGAAGCTGAAAATGAGAAAGGAAATAGTCTTGGTTGTGTAGGAAAATTGGTCAGCTGCCAGCCCGGAGATACAGTTCCGGAGGGCCAAGCTCATCCTACCAGAGACCGATTTTCCTTCTTAAAAAATTGGCTCTTCTCAGCCATGCAACTGCCCCACCCTTCACTGCCTGAATTTCAGCCATTTACAATCCCACTGAATTTTAATTCCATCCTTCACTTTTCTGTCGGTTCCTCCCCGATTGCTTGCACTCACTTGAGAAGCCAAGTCCACTCCCACATATATGGGAAATTAGAAACTTTCCAGAACAGGTCTGAGAAAGATACTGCTCCTGGTCTCAAGAAGGCCACTGTCTAGTTCAGGTGGGAGACTGGACTTGCCTAGCCTCCTCGAATGTGTATTCTTGCCCCTGCAAGAATCCCATCTCTTTGATGGGTTTGTGTACTGCCCCCTAAACACCCCTTGGTCCTGTGTTTCTACCACCCCAAGCACCCCAAGTTCCATGTGCTCTGTGGGCTCAGCAAGGGCTTCTGGCCGACTGACTCCCTGAAATGCAGGCAGCAGCATCCTCATCTTTTGTTAATCAGTTATGAGACCTCAAATTCTTCCCGTCTCCCACTGCGTCCTGGTCCTGTCCTACTGCCCTTACCCTCCAAGGGGAAAGGGAGGATTTTACCAGACCAGGACCAACAGTAAACACTTTTGGGCCTTTTCCCTTCAGCGTTAGCTACCTGACCCATCTCTTTAAGCCCGTCTTTGGAGCCTTCCACACCTGGTTTTGGGACTGCCTTTATTGTACGGTCTACTATCAATATAATTCATTAATCACAGCATTTTAGCATATTGGTCATAAAGTCGGCCCTTCTCAGACGTCATTCATTCATCCATTCACTCATTCATTCATCAAACGCTTCTGAGTTCCTATTTTGTATAAGGTCATGTCCTACAAGCTGGGAAGTTAAGGCTGGGGCAGTGGCTCCAAGCCTGAGCTGGTCCTTGTAGTCAGCTGAGGATCTTAAAACAAAACTACAGATGCCCTGGCTCCACTCCCCAGAGATTCTGATTCAAGTATTCCAGGGTCTGAGCATCAGTGATTTTTAAAAGCTCCCTGGGTGATTCTAAAGTACAGCCAGGACTGAGAACCATGAGAAAACAAGAGCGTAAATAACATGGACCAAAATTAAATGGCAAGGATTCCCTAAAAGATCCAGATGGTACTCTGGGGACCCACGTCCTTCCCTGAAGGAACACTGTCGGTCCCGCGATCTCTCCTCAACCCAGCCGCACTTTAGCCACAGCTCGAGCGAGAGGTGTGTCACGTCCATCACAAGCTGAGCAAAGGGAAGATGACAGTATCATTAACATTTCCTTAGCTGAACAACAGCGATGCCACCTTCCTCTAGTGAAAGTGCACAGTGGTATGGGAAAGTTTGTACTGCTAGGCCCACCCAAGTTCTGGGGTCATAAACGTAAAACACAATTTAGAGGCAAGACTGAATACCTCCGATATTCTTATGGCCTGGTGAGGGCAACAGCTTACACTTCTAGGGAGATCACTGCGATCGACAGAAGTGACAAGCAGTTTGTCGCGATTGGAGAAAAGGGAAAGAAAGATATGAAGCGGAGTTAAAGGCAAGAGAAGAAATGGGACCTAATGAAACTTAAAAGCTTTTGCACAGCAAAGGAAACCATAAACAAGACCAAAAGACAACCCTCAATTTATAGGGCAGAAACTAACACATCATCGTAAAGCAATTATACTCCAATAAAGATGTTACAAAAAAAAAATAAAAAGAGTCATGTACCACAATGTTCACTGCAGCTGTATTTACAATAGCCAGGACATGGAAGCAACCTAAGTGTCCATCAACAGATGAATGGATAAAGAAGATGTGGCACATATATACAATGGAATATTACTCAGCCATAGAAAGGAATGAAACTGAGTTATTTGTAGTGAGGTGGATGGACCTAGAGTCTGTCATACACAGCGAAGTCAGTCAGAAAGAGAAAAACAAATACCATATGCTGACACATATACATGGAATCTAAGAAAAAAAATGGTTCTGAAGAACCTAGGGGCAGGAGAGGAATAAAGACACAGACATAGAGGACTTGAGGACACGGGGAGGGGAAGTGTAAGCTGGGACGAAGTGAGAGAGTGGCATGGCCATATATCCCCTCCCAAACGTAAAATAGATAGCTAGTGGGAAGCAGCCGCATAGCACAGGGAGATCAGCTCGGTGCTTTGTGACCACCTAGAGGGGTAGAATAGGGAGGGTGGGAGGGAGGGAGACGCAAGAGGGAAGAGATATGGGAACATGTGTATATGTATAGCTGATTCACTTTGTTATAAAGCAGAAACTAACACACCATTGTAAAGCAATTATACTCTAATAAAGATGTTTAAAAAAAAAAAAAGGCAAGAGAAGGCTGTAATCTCGCCCCCTCAGGTTCCCCCAGACACTAAGAAATCCTGCCTGACCCATTCTCTGCTCTGTCAGAGGGAGGCCTGGCCCCTCCATCCCTCAGTGTACAGGCTTAAGGCAAGAACCCGAGCCACATGGGGAAAGTACTGAGAATGACCCCTTCCTCCCACGGAAGCTGTCTACTGACAAATGCTCCAGTGGATGCTTTGTGCTGCGGGGTGAAGGTCCATTGCTTCTCTTTCTCTGCAGAAAATTCCCTTCTCGTGCACAGTGAGAAAATACTAAAGGTGGAGAAAGCCTGGGGCAAGGAGATGTCAGCGAGAGAGCCGTTTTCCTGTTTGTCCATCAGGTGGAGCCTCCGACAAAGCACGGGCAGGAGGCAGCCCCGGGATGATTACGCAACGCCGAGAGCGCACGGTCAGGCCGGGTGACCACCCCGCCTGCCGGTGCTGACAGTCCGGAGAGAGAGGCGCATCTGGGGACCAAGCCTCCCATTTCCCCAGCGGGGAGATGGGCTCTCAGGACTCTTCCTCCTTCCCGTGAAACACTGGAAACGGCTCAGTAGTTCTTGTTGACTGGCAGCTGCATACAGATGTCAGCTGCCTGTGAACCGGTGACGCTAGCTCAGTGCTCCTGTTTGTTTTCCAAAGAGGGCTGTCCTGATTTTTCTTTTCTTTTCTTTTTTTTTTTAAGACCAAACGATAATAGTTATAACAGGCACCTTTCCCTGAGCAGCTCCTATGTGCCCTCACCGTGCACTGTGCAGCAATTTCCTGCTCTGCGTTTTCTATCCCCTCATCCTGCAGCCAGGGGTCCGACCAGCGCCTTACTTCATGCCTTGCTGCTGCGTTAAATACAGCTTGTTTTTAAAAGGGCGAGAGGAAGGAAATATATCCCTTCCCAAATGTACTAGACTGATCACGGAGCTTGAGTTTCGAGAAGGAATAGGAAACTGAATAGCGTCTGATTTCCCTCTTTCGAAATCAGCTGCGTCTTGCTGCTATCTTACCGTTTAAGGTGTGTGTGTGTTTGTGTGTGTGTTTGTATGCGTGTATTTTGTTTTTAACTTCCCTCCAATGTGTCCACTATCTTTTCTGATACCGTATTCTAAAGAAAGGTACTGGTTAAAAGGGAGAGAAAGGTATTGTGTAGTTCCTTCTGGTCGGGAACTAGAACTAACTTTTTGACCTCTTTCCTTTCTTAATTATGTCATAAGGGAAAACCATGAAATTATTTTTAAAAGAAAAATACGTTAAGAGGTCAAAACTAAGCTTACTTCGTAGAAAACCTGTTAATTGTAGAAAATTTGGAAAATATAGATCTAGAAATAAAGGGAATAAAATTCACCCATGATCACTTAACCTAGAGATAAATGCTGTCATTTAATTTAGTGTGTGAACTAATGACCTTTTTCTTCCTAACGTTGTATATGCTATCCTACAAAGCATTATGATATTAAACGTAACTGTTAAAAATCTATTGTTTTCCTCATTTAATATATTGTGATCATTTTTAATTTGTGCATATATTCTTTATCATGTATAAATATAGCATCATATATTCAGTTAATCCCATAGGGATGGACATTAAAGCTATTTCCATTTTTTATAATAGTACATATCACTGGGATAATAATCTTTATATACATTTGTATTTCCTTAGGAAAAATCCTAGAAGAGAAATTGAAGGTCAGTGGATATTTTAAGATACTCAGTTAGTGTGTTTGCAAATGTCCTTCTGGAAACGTGGTGCCAATTTGTATTTTCACCATTATGAGCCAACACGGGTGTAGTTCCTTTTTGTATGCTTTGCCAGTTTTACAGGTTACAGGTAGTATATCATTGTTTTTCTAATTTGTATTCCTCTGGCACTTTCTTTTGAACGTCTCAGATTTCCTTTAAGGACCTTTCCAACAGGCTTAGATTCTGATGGAAGCAATAAAAGATAAGAATGTGTAGCAGCCAAAGGAACATGCAGTGGGAGACACTGGCATTTAAGACATTTGAGACTTGAGGGAACAATGACCTTGAATGCTTTTATAGAGCCTCAGGACACTTAGTGGGAAAGATTCACAGCCAAGAAAATCAGAGAGGAACTGTGCCTGGGGATACAGGTTGGGATAATTCTTAAATTTGATTATTCAACTTTAATAACTAAAACCCCACTGTGGTCAGAAAGACTAAACACAAGAATTCTGGTGATTTTTGCTTCTAAGCTGCCTCACAATAAGGCAAGATTGTAGCAGTGGGGAAAGCGATGACCTTTGAGAAGTCTTTCTGCACCTTGAGACTCATATTTTATAACTGGTTTGTACACCCAGGTATACTCGTGTCATCTTGTGGTGTGCATAGCTGGGTGTGCATGTCTTCACAGATCTCATCCCTCCTTATTTTAACTGAGTGTGAAAGAGACAGGAGCCCGTGCTAGGAAAGACAGGGACAATTAAGAAATAGCTCTGCTTTGGGGAAGCAAGTTAATTTACTGAACCACTGATTTACACTGAAAAACAATTTGCCCAAAACAATTTGCCAAATGCCCAATTTGCAAAATTTGGGGGAATGTTTAAAAAGTTTTAGTTTCATCATCGTCCTGTGCTTTCCCTTGCCCCGTCTCAGAGGTTTGCCCAGGCTCCTTTGTTAGAGAGGCAGGGTCCAGTTCAGAGGCAGGAGCGAGGAGAGGCAGAGGTAGCGGCACGAACTATACTAAAACTTATAAACAAAACCCTCATGAGTCAGGAAATTGGTCATTCATGAAGTTAATTTTAGTAAACTGGCTTTCAACAAATTGGCCCAGAGCCCTGCTTTAACACCTTCTTCTGGAAATAACTCCTTTTCCTTCTCCAGTCCAAAGCGGTACTTCACCTAGACCTTCAGATTGTGCCATTCCCAAGTAAAACACCAACACTCACCACTTGCTATGGGACTTAAAGATTTAACTGTTAGCTGCCTAAATGTTAACGTGGAATCCTAGAGGATCTTTAATAATATTTAATAATACATTCAAAGTCCACAAGATGATGGTGATTTGGAAATAACTTCTCTCACCTATTCCAACCTGCCCTCTAGCTCCATCCATGGTCATAGGGCATTCATGAGCCCCATTTTTGGATAGAGAACACCCCCAATCTTCGACCTGCATACCCTCTCCTGCAGACCCTTTACAGCCTTTCAAAAACAAATGAGTAAATAGCAATCACGGCTGTCTCCACTTACCTCTGCCCCTGGGTGAGTTACTAGGTGTTTGATCCACTGCTGGACAGAGGCCTTTGAAAGCTGGGAGATTGGCAAAGAGGGCGGGTCCCTCGAAGTGATCTGGCCTATAGAGCAGAGACAAAGGAATAAGCAGATATTTTGCACTAAGACGAGCTTCCTGCCAGTTTTCTCATGAATTTTTCCTAAAATAGAAGTGCATCTACTTTTCAGCCTGATTACATTTTAAAAGCCCTCTTCTATCATCATAGCCTTGATAGATGCTAGACTCTACGGAAGAGTAAAGATGACAGGGATGGTGAGAAGGGTGAATCTCAGATAAAAGCTGTCCCCACACACATTGGGGCATAGCAAATATTGGTTACGCCCACATTTTTGCAGTGCAACATTATGGTCTCCGTATGGGAAATGTAAAGTTGGTTAAAGTTACAGTGTTCAGAGGCATAAAAATATATGTGTAAAAACTTCAATAAAAAGTGTTATGTGTAGGGTGCCAAAATGGTCATGAACTTGATTGGGATGCCAAGGATGTTGGCAGACGTGGCAGAAGAAGCAAGTGAGTTGCGTGCCAAAATGATTAAGGAAGGTGGAAGAGTGAACTGAAAAAGTGTCAAGGGTGCATTAATGTATGGACTGAAGTGTAAAAGAGGAGACATAATTGACTAATGGATGCAGGACACTTTCATCTGTCATGTTGGAAATCTAGCAGGTGCCTATTTAAAGTCAACCCTATAGCATTCTAGAGCTGGGGATAATTTATCTGCAGGTTCAAACCAGATTTGTTCTGGACCAAGCATGAAAACATAGTAAATATGTAGCCTTTTATAGAATCTTATCGCTCTAGATACAGGTATAGGTAGATATTTGTGAATTGAGGCAGATAATAACATAATAAATAGAGAGTAAACTATTTGTGTTCTTTTTTGATCCTCATTCTGCCCAACAGAAGGACCAATTTCACACTTTAAAAAAGGCAGTGTCACCTCAGATCTATGAACCATTTTATTTCAAACACAACTTACTATGACAATTCTGTCTACTGCTTGGTTGGGAAAAGGCCTTTCCATATCTCACTCACTGCAGAACAATCCGATTTTCTTGTAATATCCATCTGGTCTTTATATCTATCTCTTAAAATCTTAGGGCTGTTAGAATCAGATCAGAAATAATCCATGTAGAATGGAGCTGAGATTCATGTCACTGACAACTAGAAAGAGAGAGAGAGAGAAGCTAATAGCATCACAGGGACAGAATGGACTCCCTTACAGACCTCTGGAAGTCTAGCACCTTATGTTTCCTGAACCATTCATTGCAAGGCTAACTCTGAGGTCCTGGAAGGCAGTCACCTTCAGCCTGAGCAGCAGGGCTCCTGACCGTCTCTGATATAGGCCATGTGGCTAGTCTCTCTGTGGAATCACCAGAATAGCTGGATTGGTTACACTCTGTCATTTCAGAACACCCACCTCAACCCTCACCCTGTTTATTTGTTGACACTAGGGATTCTTTTTTAATTATTATTATTTAAATTTTTTATTCAATTTATTTAAACTGAAAAAAAAAATTCACCCATTTGTCTCACTTCCCAACCTTCACTTTTGGCAACCACCAGTCTGTTCTCTGTACCTATTATGACCTTTGGTGTCTTTGCGTTTTTTTGTTTCTTTACTGTTTTAGATTCTACACATAAGAGAGATCATACAGTATTTGCCTTCGTCTGACTTATTTCACTTAGCATAATATAATACACTCTAGGTCCATCCATGTTGCCGCAAATGGCAAGATTTTTTAATGGTTGAATAATATTCCATTGTGTATATATATATAGCCCATATCTTCTTTATCCACTCATTTATCAATGAACACTCAGGTAGCTTCCATGTCTTGGAAGCAATGAACATGGGGGTATATATATCTTTTTCAGTTAGTGTTTTCATTTTCTTTAGGTAAATACCGAAAAGTGGAATTCGTGGATCTTATTGGAGTTCTATATATTTTTAATTTTTTGAAGATTCTCACTAATGTTTTCCATAGTGGTTGCATTAGTATGCGTTCCCACCAATAGTGCACAAGGGTTTCTTCCTCTCTACACCCTCTCCAACACTTGTCATTTCTTGTCTTTTTGATAACAGCCATTCTAACAGGTGTGAGGTGATATCCCATGGTGGTTTTGATTTGTATTTCTCTGATGATTAGTTATGTTGAGAATCCTTTTATGTACCTATTGGCCATCTGTATGTCTTCTTTGGATAAATGTCTATTCAGATCTTCTGCCCATTTTTTTAATCAGATTGTTTGGCGTTTTTTTGCTATTGAACTGTGTAAGGTTTTTTTGTTTTGTTTTGTTTTTTAATATATTTGGGATATTAGTCCTAAATAGATATATGATTCACAATAATTTTCTCCCATTCATTAGTTGCCTTTTCATTTTGTTAATGGTTTCCTTTACTGTGCAGAAGCTCTTTAGTTTGATGTACTTACACTTGTTTATTTTTGCTTTTGTTGTTTTTGCTTTTGGTGTTAGATTCAAAAAATCATCACCAAGACCTGTGTCTAAGAGTTTACAACCTATGTTTTCTTCTAGAAGTTTTATGGTTTCAGGTCTTATGTTAAAGTCTTTAATCCATTTTGAGTAAATTTTTCTGTATGGTATAAAATACTGGTTCAGTTTCATTCTATTGCATGGGACTGTCCATTCTTCCCAACACCATTTATTGAAGAGACTGTCCTTTCCCCACTGTATATTCTTGTAATTTGTCATAAAATAATTGACCATATATGCATGGATTTATTTCTGGTCTCTCTATTCTGTTCCACTGATCTATGTGTCTGTTTTTATGCCAATACAATACTGTTTATAGTTACTATAGCTTTATAATATAGTTTGAAATCAGGGAGTGTGATGCCACCAGTTTTGTTCATCTTTCTCAAGACCGCCTTGGCTATTCAGGATCTTCTGTGGTTCCATAAAATTTTTAGGATTGTTTGTTCTAATTCTGTGAAAAACGCCATTGGAATTTTGATAGGAATTGCATTGAATCTGTAGATTTCCTTGGTTAGTATGGACATTTCAACAATATTAATTCTTCTAATCCATGAGCATGGAATCCTTCCATTTATTTGTGTCTTCTTCAATTTCTTTCATAAATGTTTTGTACTTTTCAATATACAGGTCTTTTATCTCTTTGGTTAAAGTTATTCTTAGGTATTTTATCTTTTTAATGCAATTGTAAATGGGATTGCTTTCTTAACTTTTCTGATAGTTTGTAATTGGTGTACAGAAACACAACAGATTTTTGTCTATTGATTTTGTATCCTATAACTTTACTGAATTTGCTTATTAATTCTAATAGTTTATTGATGGAGTCTTTAGAGTTTGCTATATATAATATCATGTCATCTGCAAATAGTGACAGTTTAACTTCTTCCTTTCCAATTTAGATGATTTTTCTTTTTCTTGCCTAATTGCTCTGGCTAGGGTTTCCAATACTATGTTGAATAAAAGTGGTGGGAGTAGACATCCTTGTCTTGTTCCTGATCTTAGAGGAAAAGCTTTCAGATTTTCACCATTGAGTATAATGTTAGCTATGGGCTTGTCATATATGGCTTTTATTATGTTGAGGTATGCTCTCTCTATACTCATTTTGTTGAGAGTTTTTATCATAGATATTGAATTTTGTCAAAAGCTTTTTCTGCATCTTTTCAGATGATCATATATTTTTATCCTTCATTTTGTTAATGTGGTGTGTCACACTGACTGATTTGTGGATGTTGAACTATCCTTGCATCCCCAGAATAAATCTCACTTGGTCATGTTGTATGATCCTTTTACTGTATTGTTGAATTCTCTTTGTTAACATTTTGTTGAGGAATTTTACATCTATGTTCATCAGGAATATTGAACCGTAATTTTCTTTTCATGTGGTGTCTTTGTCTGGTTGGTATCAGGGTAATGCTGGCCTTGTAAAATGAGTTTGGAAGTTCTCCTTCCTATTTTATTTTTTGGAAGAGTTTGAGAAGAATTGTTATTAATTCTTCTTTGAATGTTTGGTAGAACTCACCAGTGAAGCCATTCTGTCCTGGACTTTTGTTTGTTAGGAGGTTTGTTTGTTTTTTAATTTTTAATTTTATTTTTGGCTGCGTTGGGTGTTCATTGCTGTGTGTGGGCTTTCTCTAGTTGCAGCAAGCAGGGGCTACTCTTCGTTGCAGTGTGCGGGCTTCTCATTGAGGTGGCTTCTCTTGTTGCAGGGCATGGGCTCTAGGCACATGGGCTCAGTAGTTGTGGCATGCAGACCCTAGAGCATGCAGGCTTCAGCAGTTGTGGTGCATGGGCTCAGTAGCTGTGGCTTGCAGGCTGTAGAGCACAGGCTCAGTAGCTGTGGCACATGGGCTTAGTTGCTCCGGGGCATGTGGGATCTTCATGGACCAGGGATCAAACCTGTGTCTCCTGCATTGGCAAGTAGATTCTTAACCACTGTGCCACCAGGGAAGTCCCTGTTGGGAGGTTTTTAATTACTGACTCAATCTCCTTACTAGTCATCATTCTGTTCAGATTTTCTATTTCATCATTATTCAGTCTTGGTAGCTTGTAGATTTCTAGGAAATTATCCATTTCTTCTAGGTTGTTTAATTTGTTGGAGTATAATTGTTCATAGCAGTCTCTTATGATCCTCTGTATTTTTCTGTGGTATCAGTTGTAATATCTTAATATCTCCTCTTTCATTTCTGATTTCTCAGGAATTATTTTTTTTAATAAATCTTTTTATTCTGGTTAGAAATAAAGCTTAAAAATGGTTGGGAATGGTGACATGTTGCTTTAAGCTCACACTTAGCTCTAGAGGTGGGTAACAGAACTTTGTCTAGGAGCAGACTTCCATACAGGAAAAACAGCTCATTTGAGGGAGGAGGAGAAGCTAGAGGTATCAAACACATTCAGCACTTGGACCAGGGCCTTTATAGTCTATGGCCAAACACCTTATACTTTCTAGGAATTCAATATAAGTATTAAACCCAAAACTACTAAAACTGGAATTATTTAACGTTAATAATTTGACTCTTTAAATTTTTGGTGTGTGAAGGATTGCATCAGTCTGTATCTGCAAATCAAGTGTTTTTCTTTCAAATCAGGTGCCAATGTTTCCCATGGCACATGCCAGCCCTCCAGCAAGTTATGAGTTATGTGTCGAAACAAGAAGGATCATCTCATTATAGAATTATGGCATCATTGAGTAGGAAGGGAGCTTCAAGTTCCGCTAGTGCAGCCTCCAAGCTGATACAGGAATTCTCTTTACAACATCCCTATCAGGTGGCCATCAAGTCTCAACCTGTGTATTCATCCAGACCTGGGCTGTCCAAAACCTCGAGAAAAGCTATTATGCTCTCAATAGCCTCAATTGGAGGAAAAGTTTTTGTTATTTTGAATCAAAATATACCTTTGTATAACTTTGATTGCTTCCCCTCTAGCAACTCAGAAAACAGTGTGCTCCCTTCGACATCATTGCCAAGTCAATCATAAAATAAAAAGAACACTGGAGTAAGTTTCCAGAGTCCCAGATTTGCTCCTTAGCTCTGCTGCAAATCAAATGTGAAACCTGTGTTTAAATTCAATTACTCTTTTACTCTTGATTTATTTTTTTTCCTTCTTGATAAGTTTCTTTTTAAAAGATCTGCATCTGTACATTTCAAGTGGAAAATTTTTTTAGCAAATTAAAATATTTTACTTAAAATTGAGAGATAGGTTTAAATTTTACTTCCGTATTACGAAAATTTTCAAACATGTACACGACTTGATTTGTAATAGAATAATGAATGCCCTTGTAATCAATACCCAGCTGTAAATATACCAAGTTGTGATCAATCTTATTTCATCTTTATCCTCACCCAGTTTCCCTCTTTCCTGGATTTGTAACGAAGCAAATCCCAGGTATCATATAAAACTATCCATAATGATTCACAGTTTCTCTAAAATATAAGGACTGTGACTTTGTAACAACAAATAATTCCTAAATATCTTAAACTATACAGGCATTGCTCACATTTCTCCAACATGTGCATCCTCTCTCTCTGTCTCTCTCTCTCTCTCTTTCTGCTTGTTTGAATCAGGATGCAAATGAGAGCCTATCATTGCAACTGGTTATGTCTCTTTTAATCTACAGATTCCCCTGTCCATCTAACTTTTATTTTTTCCTTAGAATTTTATTTCTTAAATAAAATAGGTTATATGTAATTAGTGTACAAATGATAGCTTTGTGAATTTGTGCTCTTATATTTGTTTCATTTTTTTCACCAGTGTATCTTTTTAGTAATGTAGAAGTGGAGTTTCTGGGTCAAAGGGTAAATGCATATGTAACTTAACAGAATATTGTCAAATATTGCAGTATTGCAAAATAGTGTCTCCATAGGTCTCATACCACTTTGCATTCCCACCATTCCTGAAAGGCATTAGTGATTTTGGAGGCTGCTAAAGCTCTAAAATTATAGAAAAAGTATTTGATGAGACCTCCCATGTTTCCATGAGCCTTCTCCTTTCCAGGCTAAATTTATTCTAGTTCTTGCACATTTGATAAATAGACCTGATGTGTCCTCAGCCATTAATAAAATTCTTAAACAGAAGTGGCTTAAGACACCTTGACAAGTACCAAGACACTTCCTTCCAGGATGACATTGGCTGGGCAACTTGAACTCATCAAAATGCCCATCTATCATTTCTCCACTCCGCTTTTATGAGATTGTATCCAATGCACAAAAAATTAAAATTCACTTGTTATCTGTGTCTTTCCCCTCAAAATGTAGTATATGAACTAAGACAGTGACCTCAGATTCCTTGAGCTTGTATCTTGTCTCCATCAACTGTGCTCCACTGGATCAGTTATTTAAACCTCTCTGCCTCTGTTTTATTGTTTGCTATATGGGGTTTTTTAAAGTACCTGTTGTGATGATTACAAAAGATAATACACGTAAGGGATTTAAAACAGCATCCAGCAAGTAGTAAGTCTTCCCAAAATGTTGGTTCTTAAAGAAAAGCTACTGGGCTTCCCTGGTGGCGCAGTGGTTGAGAGTCCGCCTGCCGATGCAGGGGACACGGGTTTGTGCCCCGGTCCAGGAAGATCCCACATGCCGCGGAGCGGCTGGGCCCGTGAGCCACGGCCGCTGAGCCTGCGCGTCCGGAGCCTGTGCTCCACAACGGGAGAGGGCACAACAGTGAGAGGCCCGCGTACCGAAAAAAAAGAAAAGCTACTAATCTGATAACAAGGTCCAAAAAAATTACATAATTTAGCAAGAATTATTGTTATTGAATGTGCCCTGGAGGATTTCTCCTGGAATTTACACATGCTTATCTCTAGTCTCTGAAAACCATCTCTAGTCTCTGGAAATTTTATCAGTTAGGGTTAAGTTCACTGCATAAGAGATACTCCAAAATAACATAATCAAATAGAAGTGTGGTTTTTTTCCTGAAATAGAAGAAATCTAGAGGTAAACAGCTCAGAGTTAGGTATGATGGCTCCATGGAGCCATCAAGAATCCAGGTTTCAGCCTTTCTTCTTCACTATTCTGAGCATATAAGTTAGACTCTAAAAGGGCTTCATTACAGGATGGCAGTAGACAGAACAGCAAAGAGACAAAAGGACCACTCTTCCCAGCTAAGTGATCTCAGTCAACCCGGAAGTCACATTAATACCAGATCTTATATTTCACACTAGCACATTAATAACTGGCTGTTATAATTCATTGGTCAGAATATAGTCACATGGCCCTAGCAAGCTGTAAGACAGGCTGAGACGTGTATGCTTTTTTTTTTTTTTTTTTGGCCGTGCCATGCATGATGAGGGATCTTAGTTCCCCAACCAAGGATCAAACCCATGCCCCCTGCAGTGGAAGTGTTGAGACTTAACCACTGGACCACCAGGGAAGTCCTCGTGTATGCCTTTCATGGGATGTATTACCCCCAGATGAAATCAGAGTTCCATTACCAAGGAAGAAAAGGAGACTGGCTGTTGGGGTGATCAACTAGGTGTCTCTGTCACAATATTTTTGCATCTTTTGATACCTCTCTTATTCTCCATGTTTCATTATGATTATCCACAGTGATGATGGGATCACATCAGCACCTTATTATAAGAACCTGGGATAAACCTTCTCCAAACTGCAGAACCAATGAAAGAAATGTGGTGACCCTAGCATTACAATAGGTGCTAAAGTTATGAAGATGAATAAAGTAGGGACACACTTCAGTCTTTTTGGAAAACACTTCCCCTTATAGGTCTGTAAAAATTGGTCTTCTTTATGCCCTGGTCCTTCCTTTTTCTAATCAAAATCCTTCTAAAAGTAGACAGTAAGCCTTCTCCTGCTGCACTAGTTTCTTTTGAGCGGTCTTTACTTTTTAAAGCCTCCAGTCATGGAACTGTACCTATTTTTCTCTGATAATTAAAAATCTGTATACTATATTATTCTCTATATTTTCCTCTTAGTTTATTTTGAACACTAAGATGACAGGGTTACTTTTTCCCACATTCTTCACCATTTCACTTTATCTTGCGTTTCTTCCCAGTCACTCAAACTTAAGCCCATGATGGTAATTTTCTTTTTCTTTTTTCTGCCTGCTGAAAGTTGAGCCTCATGACAAAGTCAGTTAACAATTCCTCAGAAGACCTGTGTTCATCAGAAAGAATCTTTCTCCCAATATTAAGATGATCACATTTTAAAATTCAGCCTTGAACATGGTTCTGTCACACCGTCTACACTTACAAACAACAGGGGAAAAACCACCACTGTGTGCATGGGGTAAAGAAATCAGACCAGGTGATCATTATGTGATAACGTATGAATAATAGATGGTATAATGAACCAAAAATGAGCTTGGCAAAACTCCCAGTTACTTTCCATCAAATAATTTCTATGATCTGCTTTGCCTGTGAAAAGTAGAACGAACACATTATCCCACATTTACCTGGGGGTGGAGTTGCTGGCACAAATCCAAAGACTGGAACAGTAACTCTGTGCTTGGCTTTACACCTTTCCAAGGTCCTTGCCCTCTAGAATGTACGTGTCTGTGGGAAGGAGCCCGAAAGCCTGATTATGCTTCATAGACTGGACCCCCATGTCCCTGAGTTTCCCAGCAAACATGCCTGGGAGCCCCTCTGAGAGTTGTAGAAGTTCAGCTCCTGGGAAGAGCAGATGAGTTCCTGGTTTCCAGTTAGATGGTGTGGAATGAGTACACAGACAAACTGCATGAGAACAGGTGGTGTATCTCCTGGCTACATTACCCTGTGCCATCCTGAGGCGGACCAGGGGAAGGAGCTGACCTTCAGAGGTCCAAGTTTGGCATGAGGCACAGTCAATATATGGGAGAGAAATCACACAGTTACAAACGGGAAACCTGGGGCTTGTTCCTCACTCCATATCCTGCCCTCTACTGCACAGTGGGGCATGGCACCTGCTCAGCTTGGACCAGTCATCAGGCACTCTAAAGAGTTACAGCATGTGTCCCTAAATCTTCTGAAAATGAATCTATGTGTGAAACAAAATAACACAGCACCGGTCATGGCGAGCACAGAAGAACCATGACTGGAGTTTCATGAGTATTCTGGTCTGGATATCAGAAACACGAAATTGCCTACAACACCCCCCAGAAGGAAGGATCATTTTTTTCTCTGCCTCACTCTGGAGCTGGGACATCTCAGCTCATCTTCTCTAGCCCCTGCACTAGGATTTGTACCATCAGCTCCCGTGGCTCTCAGACCTTCAGACTCAGACCAAATTACACCACTGGTATAAGCCTAGGTATTGGCTTACAGATAGATAGAAGATCATGGGACTTCTTAACCTCCGTAATCATGTGAGCCAGTTCCTCATAAGAAATTAATTAATTAATTAATATATATTAAAGAGAACTAGCCCTCCCCCACTTACTGTCCATATGACCTCGGCAATTCACCTGATCTCTCTGAGCCTTAGTTTCCTCACTGATAAAATAAAGAAGTCAGATGATCTCAAAGCTTTTCCCACCTTTCAAACCTATGAGTTCTGAATGCTAAGGTCCTTGGACTCTCCCAAGTTCTTTACAGCCACCCCTATAACTCCTTGCAAACAAATATTAGCACAATTATAACCATTAGCGTTTCTATAATTTACATGCAATTCAAGTAAGCCAAGCACACTGGGCTTGGTGCCACTTACTGTAACCTATTGTCACCTATTACAGTTATCTCTGTCCATAAAGTTTCTGCCTTTCTCTCTAAAATCGACAACACCATGTATTTCAGAGCCACAGGGTAACAACCTGGATTTGAGAATGGAAGTGTACTGGAAGTCAGCCAAGCAAGACTTGGATACTAGTTCAGCTCTGAAATTGTCTAAGGGCCTTTGGTTTCATCACTTAGGTCTTGTGTGCTTCATTCTTACCAGCTGAAAGTGGACATAACAAAACCTTCACTACCTACCTCATAGGATTGCTGTGAAGTGCTGAATCCTAGAAGCTGACCCACCAGACCAGACCTACACTCAATCACCTTCCACCAGGCACCACTGCCGTAAGTTCACCCCAGACCAGAAAATCCCTTCATTCTTGTTAGGGAGGGCTGACATTACTGAAGGGTTAGAAATCCTATTCTTATCCCAGCTTACCTTTGCAGCTTAATCTCTTGCTGACTCTTAAGACACACTCTCTAGCCTATATATCTAAGATATATATATATATATATATACACCTAGGACATAGTAGAAATTGCAAATTAGTAGTTTTATTGTAACAGTGATCATGTTTAGCATTTTCACACCTTTGTTTATGTCATTTCTCCTCCTGAGTATCTTTTTCTTCAAAGCATAATTATACAGCAAAATCCAAACTTCTGTAGAAAAAAGTGAACGTTCTGACCTCTCGTGTTTACATATCTCTGATAAGCAGTTTCTACACCTATGTTTATTGTGGTAGTTTTGCATGTGATATTTTTTTTTACTATGCATATGCTCCTGGAGGTCACCAGACTGTGTCTGATATATTTTTAAATAGAGTCCCAATGCCAGCTAGCCTACAACACTTCTCATAGAGAAGTCAATAAATACTGAATACATAATTAATAAAGAGTTAATGAAAACAGACCCGTGAGCCCAGAAATCATTTCTTGGCTGTTTAGCTTGCTTGATTTTGCCTTGCCATTTGGCTTAAGAAGGGCAGAAAGGGTATTTTCAGACTTGCCTAAAGTGGGAGTTGCTATGTACCTGATGTCATTAAACCCGTGGCCCTGTCTGCCCCAGAGTCCATTCCATTTCTGAGCATGTCTGTTGGGCTGAAAGCAAAAATCTTTGTAATAGGACTAGACATTTTAATAGCCCCTGGGGAAATAAAAGCACTTCTTGAAGGTTATTTTTTCTGAATAAAAGTAGTCTATGCATAGAACAGCTAGAAAATATGTAGTCATTACAAAAAAATATATTATTCTGTGCCCCTGAAATCATAATACTGCTAAGTGATGTTTATTGGATTTTCATCATATGCTGCATCATCAGAGGTACTGTCTCACTGAAGCTTCACGATAACTGTATTGTAGAAATCATTACTATTTGCATTTTACAAATAAGGAACTCGTGATAGAGAGATGGCAAGTCAGTTGTTCAAGGTTACACAACTAGGAAGTGATGGAATAGATAACTACTTGGTCACGACCAGAGCTCTCTACCCGGACATAAACATTTGAAGAATTTCAAAACAAGATGACTTCTCTATTCTGAGACTCTTAACCTTTGGTCTCCAAGGTATCAGAATATGAAAATGGATAGGAGCTTTCATGGTCACGGTGCAGCCTCCATTCAATTAGCCTTGAACTTAGACGCTTCTCTTTCTCTCTTCCTCTCTGTGTCTCTCTCTCTCTTTGATTTTCTTTGGAAAAAAAAACTGAAAGTAAACTTGGTCTCCAATGGTTTTCATCAGTGGTCGCTACAGGGCTTTCCCAATGCTCAGGAAAAACAGGTCCTTGTGACCTTTTGCCAGGGATTCTCTGTGCATGACTCAGGCATCAGCAGCAGTCAAAGCCCAAGCACAAGGATGCCTATTGGCAGGTTGCACTGCCCCAGGGGGGGAGCGGGGGCTCCTGGCTTGCCTGTACCTCTCTGCCAAATGCTTGAGGTGCAAGGTCCTTCATAGCACTTTCCTCCTCCAATATAGGCACCAAGAAGCCCGTCAGTAGAGCCTCCCACCCAATAAAGGAAGTTGAGAGGCAGCAGCTAATCAAGCCAGGTGCCGGAGAGCAGAGAGGGAGAGAGGACTGAGGTGGGAGGGGGAGCACGTAGGGTGCTACAGGGAGCCGGCCCCTTCTCCCCATTCGTAGTGCACTCTGTTATGAACAGGACGTACAGATGGGAATTCCTGTCAATGAAAAGGCCACACACATGGCACAGCAAACCTAACTAGACGCTGAATCTTCCGCAAAAGGACCTCAGTGTGACTGAGTGACCTTTAAACCATCACACCATGACAAACTGCTCCAATCTGGTTCAATCACCTAGCTTTCCCTAACGAGTGGAAAGTTGAATGCACTGTGTCTATTCTCCAAACAGCCCTGCAGGATCACTTATATTACAACTGTTTCTTTTCTACTTTTACCTGACAGCTTCATCTGTTACTTAGCCATAAGTAATGCAGACTTTTGTGCATTTCATGCATTTTATAGATATTGGCATCGTTGGGCATTGTTTTGTTTGTGTATGCCTCTCTCCAGCATTTTTTTTCACTCCCTTTCTTAGGCTGATATTTCTTTCTTCTAATAACACAGGTGAGACACACAATATTGATCTGACTGCAACACAGAACCCTCCTGAAATACTGGGAGCCAATGACCTCGTACTGCACCATACAGTAAAAGTTAGGATAGCCTTAGCAAAAGGAGTCAGTCAAGTGTTTTATAAGACAGGAAACTATAAAAAGAGTGTTCTTCAGATTCTTCTCTCACTATAATCCATTCAGGTCATATTTTATTGGGGCTTATTACCAAGTTAGAGAGTGATAAGTGTGGAAACCGTGGAAACGTCTTATGGCCAAATTGATGTTGCTTCGAAACCCTAGTGACTCACGCTGCAGAACACTACACATTATCCATTAAGGTGCCTTTCTCGGACTTTTGTAGCAGGGCCTTTTACAAGCTCATTCTAGGTTCAAGTTCAGCCACAAGCTCACTGGGAGAGTGGGTGTGATCTCTGCTGTAAAAGGTACTGCAAGTCACTAGATTTTTTTCAGAATTAAGGAAAAGACACCACAAACTGCACATTATCCTTCATCGACTTTATTCAATTAAATACCTTGAGTTATAAGATATATTTAAATGTTCCTAAATGTTTAAGACATTTACAGTACTCCCTTTCTCTCTCTCTTTTAAACCCAATGATTCGCCTCCACTTTTTTAAACTTCAAATAAGAATATGCCTTGTCAATGTCATTATACCCATGAACATGTTAGATTTCATTATTCTACATCTGAAAAAGAATAAATAAATCCCAGTGGGTCATTAAATTTTGTAAGTTCCCCAAACCTATAACAGATAAAAAGTCGTACCCTACTTCAAAGTGTCAACAAAGCAAGTTAAAACAAGGATTCTCCGTTTATGTATAGTCCTGAAGGTTAAATCTATATCTTATCTAATTTATGAAATCAAAATAGAGCATTAAATAAACAAACTTTCAGGTTGTTGACATATAAATGATAGTTTTATAATTCTGATTATTATTTTTTGTCAGAATCAATGATGGAGGATTTTTGCAATATAAGTGAATAAGGGTAGGGATTTTCAAAATAAAGCATTAAATATTTATTGGCTGTGTACAAAGTACTTCTTAGTCAGGTGATGCCATCTTGCAGAGAGCTGAATATTTTCCAGGTTTGCTGGCAACATGTTTTAGAGAAGGGGAGAGAAATCAGCAGATCTCTGACTTTTCTTGGGACTAGACTCAACAGATTTTTAAACCAGGTACATTCAGCTACTTAGGTACATGGAAACTGCTCTCAAGCTTTACTGAATTGCTGGTTCATACACAGGAACTAAATTAGGTCTATAATTTCAGATGCCCTTTTTTAATGACTCATTTTTCTGTCAATAAAATTGACAACAGAGACCAGTACAGTTCCTTTGCCCACCTCTGAGCTGCCCTGTTGAGTCATGTGACACAGTCCAATGTCGCCAGATATAGGCTGTCACTTTCTACTGGTGTTTTCATGGAAATAAGATTAGAAAAATGGAGCCTGCACATGCCCAGGGAGGTTTTCAGCGGACATGAGGGATGGCATCAATCATTCACCAGAAGGTCTGAGATTTTCATTGATAGTGCAGACCGTATATGTGTAACTAAAGATGAAGTATGTTCTTTTCCTGGTAAAAGTCATCTCCTTTGGTGGGGGCTTCTTTACTGATGTCAGAACCCCCTAAAAGATTCAAATAGCTTATCTTCCTTCCCTTCCTGAGACTAGAGAAGAATTTCTAAGATGAAATAGGGAAGTTAGGCTTAACTATGAGTTGAAGTCACATAAAGAATTTGCAAAATGTGCTCATCACAGGGGAAAAACTCTAATGATCCTTTTTTTTTTTTTTGGCGGTACGCGGGCCTCTCACTGTTGTGGCCTCTCCTGTTGCGGAGCACAGGCTCCAGACACACAGGCTCAGCGGCCATGGCTCACGGGCCTAGCCACTCCGCGGCATGTGGGATCTTCCCAGACCGGGGCATGAACCCGTGTCCCCTGCATCGGCAGGCGGACTCTCAACCACTGCACCATCAGGGAAGCCCTAATGATCCTTTTATAATCATTTTCAAAGGAAAAAAATGGATAACCCTCAGCTTTATTCTGACATTTTCCCCCATTGATGCCAATCATTTATTGGCTAATGTAACCAGATAGACTGTACTCATGAATATTTTGACACTTAAAGACAGATAACAAAGGAACAAATGTATAAGCTTGCCAAAGAACATAGGGACATGCTGAATAAAAGTCACCTTGGTGTTAATACACGCCTCCACTTTAAGAAAAGTGAAGAGGCCCAGAGAAAACTATGAGAGTTGAAGTGTAAATGTGACAATTTATATAAGATGTAAATTATTAATACATTTTAAGCTTTGTTAAAATTTTTAATTAATGTAATTAAAATATAGAAGAATACTTTTAGAAATGATGCTGGTTGTTCAAGAAAAGAAATAAAATAAGAAAAATAAAATACTGAGATAACATTTTGCCTGAGTAAATTGGCAATGATTTTTTTTTTTTACTTTAAATATCATGCTCATTAACCAGAGCATGGGAACACTGGCAATTCTCATTCTTTGTTGTTATGTATGTAAATTGCTAGAAATCCTATAAAGAACAATTTAGCTATATCCATCAAAATTACAGATGCACCCTACTGTTTTACCCAGAAAGTTCCAATTTTAGGAATTAATTCTACTGATATACTCCCACGCATGCAAAATGTCTTTGTGCAAAGATATTAATTGAAGTCCTGCTGGAAATAAAAATAACAAAAATTGGAAGCAACTGAAATGTGCATCAGTAGAGGGTAATTAAATATATATCTTTAACTTATAAATATGGACAATGAAATGTTATATGGCATCTAAGACAGATAAGGCAGACGATTATGTAAAAGTTCACATGGTACAAATATAATTACATAACCAAAATGCAGACTAATGTGTAATACATAATTCTATTTGTGCATATATGCTTATCAGTGCATAGATTAACCCTAGAGGTATACATAAGAAACCAACAAAAGTGGCTATATGGGAATAAAAATGGGGAAACTTCTAAATTTATATCATGCACAAGTGTTACCAAGAGGGAGGATAAAAAAGAACAGAAAAGGAAAGAAAAAAAGAAAAAAGGTAATAAAATAACTCAAGAGAGAAAGAAATAACAAAATTAATTCTCTGTGTACAATTTAACATGGCTAATAAAGTGCTTACTACGTGAAAAGCAATAGGTCTAATTTGGTAATTATTCTCTCCATTTTTATAGGATTTTAGAGTTTGAAAGCCTTTTCCCAGAGTTGATGCCAAGAGATCTATATTGCAAAACTTGGACCCATGCTGACTCATTGCCTAATAGTAAGGAGTCATTTTTATCTTTTTATACTTTTGTATCTGACTCTTTGTACAATGATTATAAGACTTTTACCTTCTTTTCAAATCAAATGTAATGCCAAAAAATAAATCACAGAACTGAAAATTTTTTTAGCAAACATGCACCACAGTTCTAAAAATTGTTTCCTTAGGACCCTTAGAGAAAGAGTAGAATATTTTCATGTTAATCCTTTCATTTCAAAGAATTATTTTCCTAAACCATTTCTTTGTCTTGTATTTTCTCTGATTTTCATCCACAAATTTTAGCTACTTCTGTTCTCACTTGAGTTTTTGTTGACAGACTTCAAAAATAGCATTTATTGGGATTCCCTGGTGGCGCAGTGGTTGAGAGTCCGCCTGCCGATGCAGGGGACACAGGTTCGTGCCCCGGTCCAGGAAGATCCCACATGCCGCGGAGCGGCTGGGCCCGTGGGCCATGGCCGCTGAGCCTGCGTGTCCGGAGCCTGTGCTCCGCAACGGGAGAGGCCACAACAGTGAGAGGCCCGCGTACCGCAAAAAAATATATATAGCATTTATTTAGCTCCTTTTGCCAGTGCAGTGAGTTACTTAACTTTTTAACCATGCACAGTCTAATCCATGTAACTACAGTGTGCCTGCCTAGCCACTCCTTGGGTTCCCTGGAGATACTCTGTCTCCTTATAATCTCACCCTATTTTCCTTTCAGATTCCCACCAAGCCAGGTTCTCATTCAGACTGTTAGTTCTGCTAAGGCTAGGAGCGTTGTCAGCTCTAATTAGATTCTATTCCTCACTACAAGCCTATTGTGGAATGTGCTTCCATAATAAAATTTAGTCTGAAATAGACTGTGTGCTAAAGGTCAAGCTAAGATAGCCTTTGGCTTCCCCCTAGATTCTAAATTGATTTTCTAGTTCATGAATCTCCTCTTTTATATTTGTTTGCTGGATGGCACGACCTTAGTGGAAAAGAGTTCTGATAATCCACCCATTTAGCGCCATTGTTTCTGGTGGCTTTACTTGGGATGGGCTGGATTCTGGGAGTCTAAAATCCTTGCTGCCCTAAAATCAGGTAATCAAGGTCACTGTGTCTCGTTGTCAGAGCCTCCTCTGATACCTTTTCCCTTAATCATCTATGCAGACCCTTTCCCTTTGGTTAACACAGAGTTCTACTCTTGGGTTTGTCATTGACACATGTCTGTAACACTGGCATCACAGGGGAATGGGGCAGCTCTTCAGAATATTGATTTGCAAGAGAAAACTAGGATCCCAGTGAGTTCTCGGAGATTATAGTAGAAGTGACTCTCAATTAACAGGCTTTTAAGTACCTATTTTGTAGACTCAAATAGCATATAGTGTAGTTGGGGAGATGAGTCATGGACTCATGATTAGGCTAGGGAAAGCAGTAAATGCCATGTGCCAAATAAATGGTACATAAATTAAAGTATCATGGGAGCCCATAATCAGATAGCAACCACCTCCAGCTGGGATAAGCTTGGAAGACTTTTTGGACAATTTCGATTGAGTTTTCAAAGATAGGAAGGATTTAGGCCACTGAAGTGAAGAGATACTACTGAAGGAGGAAAAGGCATAAATCAAAAACAAAGTATGAAAGAGGTTTGGGATGCACTGAGCACACACATTGGCTGGAATGGAGGTGTCTCGCGTACGGAGGTCAGAAGGCTTGTCATACTCAGAGACCTCTTCTTTAGGAAACTGCCCAGCCCACAGCCTTCTGCTCAGGGAAGAAGCCCCAGCACCACGCCCCGCCCCCCTGCCCCCGCCTTTATGTTTTAATTGCATGGATGGGCAATCACTGGTGAAACTGGACTTGGGCAAGTGACTCAGAAGCAGCCAAATCAATTAGCACAGTGATGTCCTGAAATGCTAGCCTCTGTCCAGAAGAGATGAGAGTGCTTAGCTGAGTTATTTATACCAGCTGCCTTTGGATTTTTTTTTTTTTTTTTTTTTTTTTTACTGCATCGGAAGGCGGACTCCCAACCACTGTGCCACCAGGGAAGCCCTACGTTTGGAATTTGAAGACTGATCATATGACAGCAAAGGGAAACAAAGATGACATGACAGAGGGACCATACAGGATGATGACCCTTCATCCACTCTTCTTATATCTTTTTTTTTTTACATGTTTTAAATTGAGATATAGTTGATGTACACTCTCCTTATATCTTGAGTTTCTCTTTGCATCTACAAGGAGTATCCCAGGGCATCCATATTTGAGATGGGGAGGTTAAGGATTATGGGGCAAGGCCCTGGCCTTAACCATGGCCTTGGAATTTGCAGAAAGATCCATAATGCCTCAATTCCCCCACCCCTATGGCTGAAGAAAATGTGAAAGTGGGCTAACATGAGGGGAAGACGGAGGTAGGATGGAAGCCTTGCTGTCTTTCAACATATGAAGCTTCTTTCCAAGTTTACAAATTGCAGGATTTAATCTGTTCATAAATAGCATTACCTGGAGGTAGACATATCTCCATTTTCATTCAGAGAGAGAGTACAACCCCCAAATCTGGAACCTGAGTGCTTGGAATTGAACCCCACCTTCCCCAGTATCAGCTATATAACCTAGGGCAAGTTATTTTGTTTCTCTGTACCTCAGTTTCCACATCTGAAAACAATAAGGAGGAGGATAATAATCATATCTGCCTTATAAGGTTGTTATAAGAATTAAATAAAGTACATGGCACACAGCAGGAGCTATATAAACACTGTTATATAAACTTAGCATATTTTTATTTCCAAAGATTCTATGTAAGTTCAGTGGGTATTGTATGTCCCCCAGTGTAGGCCCCTATGGACTTAGGTAAAACACTTAGGATCATTTTCATAATGAATAAATGATATGATGGTATAAAGAGTCCTGTTTGGGTACCATCCTAGCATAATATAACAAAAAGATAAATTAAAAAACAGGGTTCTAGAATTTCTTTCTTCCCACAATACTGAGCAGCAGGGAGAGAAAACTATGGGACTTTGTGTGGAGAATAGGAGGCCCATACAGGGACACAGTTCCAGGTCATCACAGCACCCACTGCATCTTCTCTGTGTGCCCATACCTAAGGTTGTGCCATGCAGCATGTTTGAACTGAAGGAGAACATTGCAGGGGACTCCATGCTTTCTTTGCAAGGAGAATACAAGGGCCAGCAATACAGAGATTACATCAATGAGGCATTTTTAAAATCACTTGCTATTTGAAATTCTCTGAAACAAAACAAGAACAAAAAACAACAGCAATACCTAAAATGCACGCCTCAGCAAACTGACAATCACTGCCCTGGTACTGACTGTCCGGGTAATGGGAGACGGCAACGGGACGCTTGGAGCCCTGCAGCTCTGAGGTGGAGAGAAGGTTCTTTCACAGCAACTCTGGAGAGAAAGAGAATGAGAGAGCAGAAGACAGTGATCAGCAGATTTCCGATGATGGCTGCGAGAGACAAGATCTCAAATGCACCGGATTTTAACGCCAATCTGCTTTCCAGTCTCATGTAACTCACTTGAGTCTCACATAGGTCTGTCTTTCTTTTCAGGCTCCCAGGGGGAATCGTTTCTGCCTTTAGATCCCTTTTAGCCTTCTTTTGTTCCCACACACCTAAGGTCTAGCAAAAGCCTTACTTCTTGAGCATTTGTCCCAGGTGTGCTCTCAAAACATCCATTGTCTCGATCTTAACATCGCAGATCAAAGCAAGATCTTTATTTCCTTGAATCTGCTCTATTTTAAAAACCTCCTTCCTCTTCTGGTTTCAATTGTCCACAGTCTATTCAAAACACTTGAAAAGACTTCATCTTCCCAAGCATCACTTTATCACAATATTGCCTTTTCTTAGAATCCTATAGTTGCTCTTTATTGCTTCCTGAATCCCATTAATATCTAAGACTAGGGGCTTCATTGCCTTCCAACTGCTGGACCTCCCATCCTCTCACATTTTATTCCAACCCTGACTGCCATGTTTTCTATTACTTTCCCATTCTGCTGCCAGCAGAGAGTTTTTTATCCTCCCTCTCATTCCTCATCACACATGTGACATCTTCCCTTTGAACACAACTGTCCTACTCTTTGCCCAACCATGTCTTGAAAAATCTTCAGTATGATGGCTTTCACTCAAAACTTATAGCTTTCCCAAACAGTAAATAATTTTTCTTCTTTCTTCCTCAATTCCTGAGAATTCCACCATTGTAAACACAGAGGAGGATGAAGACCATGATGGTAACTTTGATGAAAAAAATAATAACAGCTTGTGTATGGCTAGAATTTTGCAGTTTGCATAGCAATTTCACACAATCTTATATTGTTGCTGTTCCTGTTATTATTATTTAGTTAGCAGAAACGATGTCCAAAACTCTTTTCTTCCTCACATCTCTCTATATTTCACACAGTGCTTCATATACATGGAGTAAAAGAAAGCTAGAAGGATAGACTGAGTTTTCATTGCATAGTTTTAGAAAATAATTTCCCCATGATTCCTTCTGTTTTCTCACTTTGCAAGCTGGGATGATAAATAATTTGCCACTCTCTTCCCTCTACCAGGGGAGCTTTGAGGATTAAGGGCAGAATTATGAAAATGATTCATCTTACAAAGTGACCAAGAGAAGAAGTGGAATTCAAGAGAATCATGGCCCAAAGGGTCACGATTTGGGAATCATGCCCCACCCGGCATATTCCTTCTGCCTCTTTCCTATATCCATTCCAGCTTTAAGAGTATGAAGTAGGCACAGCAAAGAAAAGCTATCCCAGAACTCTTGAGCTTTTATCCTAAAAATCAAGACACACACTGGCCACGAGTTAAGCTGGCCAGTAGATTTAGCAGAAATATATATTTCTGCCATAGTATCTAATTTTGGCATAGTATATAATTAACTGTGCACATAATTCAGACCCCTGAGGCAACTTCCAAATAAATGTTCGTCATTTCCACAGGCATTAACACCTATTACTTTGCAGAGAAAAGCTCCAAGAAAAGATAATCTTGGTTTTGCATCGCTAAATCAGCACTCTGAAATAAAATATTTGCTCTATTTCGGTATTTATTGAGAAATGTTTATATTCTGGGTATCTTTTTTTCTAAACTACTGATTTCTTCCTCTTAATTTTGCAAAGTATTTAACATGCAACACCGTGGGATGCCCCTTTTGGAGAACAGAACAACCTTGCAGAGCAGTCAATTAGTGCCACTCGGGGCATTTTTACAGCACTCTACCTTTTTTGTGCTTTATGCTTTTTCAGAAGCTACTTTTTATTTTAGGGCAATGAAACTAGACCCAAGGTATATTTAGACAACCATAATGAGGGTTTATCACAACTGGGGGAAAGTGAAGAAATGTAGTAGAGGAAAAAGGAGGGAAAAGGTAACCAACACAAAACGAGCACAGACACGGCACCTGATGTGATGCTAGGTATTTTACTTTAGTTATTTACACGGTTAACATTTTATTTTGAAATTTCTGAAAGAACAGTCCAATAAATACATATAATCTTCACTTATATTCATTGATTGCTAACATTTTGCCCGATTTGCATGCCATATCTGCACTATATATATATATATATATATATATATATATATATATATAAATAGAGAGAGAGAAAGATATATATGTATATATAGGACATATATATGTTTTATATAATACATATATATGTAGAGAGACATATATTTATGAGAGAGAGAGAAACACATGTACACATACACATACTACCTGTGTGCATATATATGGCACATTTTAAAGTAAGTTGTACATAACACTTCACCTCTAAATACTTCAGCATGCATCTCTCAAAAAACAAGGATGCTCTTCCACAAAATCTCTGTATCATTATCACACTCTTTGGCCATATTAAGTTTGATCTCTTGGATATGTGTCAATTGTAAGATCACTTGTAATTTCTCAATTGTAAAGATACATTTTTCCTTACAATTCAAATGTAATATGGGGGGGAGGGCAGTGCTACTTTGAGAATATCACTTTCTTCAACAATGTTTCATCTGTTTTAAGCATCAACTGATGACCCTGAATTATAAAAATATGATTCCAATTTTACCAATGAAGAAACCAGGTTTTACCTTCTTTATATTAACTAGCTAACATGTAGCTGAGCCAGCCTTCAGACCTACCCAGGACTATAGATTCATAATCAGCTGCCCTCTGGGGTCATGCTGCCTCGTTAAGATCTTGGTAAAATTGGCCCCAATTCCTATAACACAATTCAGAGAAAACGCATTGCCTTTTTTAAGATTCCTGTAACTTCTTCCGGGACTTTCACTGTCAGGGATACTCCAGCCTCCTGGCCCTGATGAATCGGAGCTTCCTGTTCCATGCTAACCCAAAGGCTGAGCCCAGTTTTAGTTTCTTTCCTTGATTTCTATATTAAAAGAGCTTCTGAGTGGGTAGTAGACTTTCGTGAAGAGATGTTAAAGGAAAAGATTTACTTTGCCTCTTCACCAAAAATCTAGAACTGAATATTAGACATTTCTATTCTAAAAGTCATTTGTCTCGTCTCCATGTCCCTAGCCTCACCCACCCCAGCTTCTCAGTATTCTTCTTGATGTGAACACAAAGATTAACTTCCTCTCATATTTTTATGGAGAATAATTCAGCACTCCCCAAGCCTTATAGTAAACTCCACTGTTCCTGCTTCCCTATGCGTATCCAGACTCAAAGATTTAAATTACACCTGATCAAAATGTGATCGAGCATTGAGCTTCCAATTCTTTCTCAGTCATCCTGAGGGGGACTGGAAGAGGTAGAAGGAGTGGAATTCTTGTTACATGATATCTTAGGAAAATCAACCAATTAGCCTAAGGCCTTAAAATAAAGTCAGAGCCTCGTTTATATGCCTTTGAGTTTCCATGGAGATAAAACATTAACTGGAATGGGCCACTGTGAGGATGGTAAGAGGCTGACAGTCTCAGTAAAAATGATACAAGTGTTGGGTTTCAGATTTACGGTAACTGGTTTGGGGCTATACATGGAGTTACTCTTTCCCACAGAAGAAAGTGGCCCTTACATGCATAAAAAGAATAAGAGAAAGGGGAATTTTCATAGAGATATAAAAGAGTAAATATAGATACTTGGGAAGCAATACCCAGCTAAATGAGTTATCTTCTGCCTTTCAAAGAATCAAGACAGGATCTTGTAAGAAGAGAGAAGCACCAAATGTCCCCAAGCCAGACGGAAACCTCCACCATGTCCTGTTAACATATGAGAAAAGAAAGATATTCAAGATGGTAGGAGAATTAGCAATAGTCGTCTTAATTTTGTAAATATTTTTAGAATGCTTTATGAGATTAATTTTTGTTTGTTTGCTTGTTTAACCACGAAGACTATAATACAGGAAAAAATACCAGAACTTTAGGCAACTTCTATGCATGTTTTAAACTTTGTACACACATCTATGGAGACTTTTGTGGGTGTTAAATATGAATACATTTTATTCAAATGATATTGCCAAAGTGTTCCCCCAAACAGGACCTGTTCCCAAAACAACCAACTTTCCCAAAGCGCCATTTACTCCAGCCTTTTCTTTTATACTGTCCAACCTTGGGTCATCAGTCTGTGAAGCATCCAGTTCATTTCACATACAACCTTTTACTGCTTTGACCTTGAGAGCACAATGTCAATGTCTATATTCTGTTTTGGAGTGGAAGAGACTACAAAAGATTTTGCAATAGGTTACCCCATCAGCTTGTCACAGGAGAACAAACACAACTTGTGGCAAGGGACAAGGTCCCTGGTTCTATCTGCACAGCTCTGAGAGATGCCACTTTGCGATGATGTTGCTTTGCTTCCCTGCAGCCTGTCCATACCCACTATCCACCTCCTTTCCCCTCCCAGTTCTCATATCTCTTTTTTGTCAACCATTGGCTGCTTCCTAGCTTTTTTTTTTTTTTTTTTGTGGTACGCGGGCCTCTCACTGTTGTGGCCTCTTCGGTTGCGGAGCACAGGCTCCGGACGTGCAGGCTCAGCGGCCATGGCTCACGGGCCCAGCCGCTCCGCGGCACGTGGGATCTTCCCGGACCGGGGCACAAACCCGTGTCCCCTGCATCGGCAGGCGCACTCTCAACCATTGAGCCACCAGGGAAGCCCTGCTTCCTAGCTTTGAAAGAGTTTTCTGCTCTGCGGTCAGGCCTGTGCCAGAGTTAATAAAAGTTTCACCACTGCTGTGCCCCTCTGTTCACACCATCTCAGGAGAAATAACTCAGACAACAACTGTTCTGAAGAGGAAAATAAGAAAAGCCAAAGAGAATTAAACTAAACGTAAGGCACTTGTCTTTTGAAGATCTCCTCTCCTTTGCCAGGATCAGGATGAACTATTTCTTCCCACAGCACCCCTCCTCTTCTAATCATTGTTATCATCTCCTGTGGACAGACCTGCTTCGTTGTTTTCTATGTCTAGCTTCCAGAAACCATGTGGACTACAAAGAAATGGCAGAAAGAGCGTAGTGACAAAGTCCAGTCTCATCCAGAGGGATGACTCTGAAAGACTGAGGAGAAGATGTAAGAAAAGTGTCAGGAGTTTTTCTGAAGAGGAACTTCAGAAAAGGAAGTAAGAATAGGCAAAGGTGGCATAAAGCTGGGGAGATGCTGTTTGCTGCTGTTAACAAATTGAAATGGTTCCAGGAGTCACACGCAAGACATTTTTTGGTTCTTAAGGAAGGTTCTATTTTTTTTCTAGGAGTAGAAAATAAAAAAAATTATAAAAATTTTTCAAAAAAGTTCAAAGGAATCCATTAGCCTGATAAAAAGATCCAACCTCTTTTATACATTTAATTATCAAATTATAATTGCCCTGAAATAATAAAGAGTAGTTCACAATTTTTTAATGCTTGGTATGAGCTAGGCATTATTTAAGTGACTTGTTTGGATTACTCCCATTTTATAGACGAGGAAACTAAAACTTAAACAAAACAATTTGCTCAAGTTTCCAAACTTGCATAATTAGTAAGTGGTGAACCCGTACAAACTACCGCAACTACTCAGGACTCCATACTTTGAAGCGGGATTAGCCAATACAGGAAAATGCCAAAAGGAAGATTCAGGACCATGGAGGATCAAGAGTTACACAGTCTTAATATTACCTATGGCTCTACCAGATCCTCCAAAATCAACTTCCGGTAAATTTCATCATAACTACTTTTAGGCAAATCAAATAAAAATGTCCAAAAAAAAGACATCGAGGGCTTCCCTGGTGGCGCAGTGGTTGAGAGTCCGCCTGCTGTTGCAGGGAACGCGGGTTCATGCCCCGGTCCTGGAAGATCCCACATACCATGGAGCGGCTGGGCCAGTGAGTCATGGCCGCTGAGCCTGCACGTCCGGAGCCTGTGCCCCGCAACGGGAGAGGCCACAACAGTGAGAGGCCCGCGTACCGCAAAAACAAAACAAAACAAAACAACATCGAGAAAGGGAAGGAGAGTTTTACCAGTCCTAGGAAGCCAGAAGGCTAGCCAGCTATTCTCCCATAGCTGTGAATGCACTTGACCAAAAGAGATTCATCTGCGAGGTGGAAGAGGGGTGGACAGAGGGGCCAGGGGTAGCAGGAATAACTAAAGGTTGTTTGCTAGAGAGAGAGCACTGCAGACTTGCCAGATGGTGAAAATGCTTACTTTGAGGAGGTCCCATTTGAATGAGGTAAAAACAGAAGTAGGAGCTCTAAGGACAGCAAAGCAAAGCTGCCTCTGTCTCCCTAGAGGAAAGGACATAGGGAACCCCTTGGTGCTGCCCATAGGTAGCAAAGAGTCTGCCATTATAACTGGAGCATTTCAGTAGAAATGCATATGGGTTCTTAAGTGTTTCCAGATCCCTGCTTCATTTAAGCCTTCTAGGGTAAGTAAACACCAGCAACACTTTCCAGTCAAACTGGCAAACATTCTACCTTTCTGTTTGTTGACAGTCAACAGTTTGTCTTCGATATATCTGATGGATCAGTGTTGAGAAATGGGACCTTGGAGAATCAAGGCCTTTCGCCTTGCATTAATTCCTCTGCCTGGTCAATAAGAGAAATAACAGTGCACTGCTCAGAACCCTGCTGCAGATAAATTAGATAATGTCTATAAAGGATAATGAAGATTAAAATGGTGCATGTACCATTGTCATGAATAATGAACACATTAGCTATACATTGTTATCCCAAACATACATTTTGAAGCTTATCGACTACGAAACCGGTGACATTTTAGTAGATGTTGGTTCAACTTAAAAGGAGGCCGTTTTGAAAAATGATCGACTAGATTCAAATAAGACTTTTAAATAATTTTCATATTTCTATTAACTGTTCATTTAGGATCACATTGTACATGGTCACTCATTATCACTAGGCCATTCTAAGCTTTTCACAAAAGGATTTCAAATAGTACTAGGTTTTTTTTTTTCCAACCCAGACAGTAATGACCCTTTTTTTTTTTAACATCTTTATTGGAGTATAATTGCTTTACAATGGTGTGTTAGTTCCTGCTTTATAACAAAGTGAATCAGTTAAACCCTTTCTTCTTAAAAATTTTTTCAGAAAATTGGAAAGCATATTAAGAAAAAGATAAATAAACCCTATCTCTGAAGTTCTACCCACTCTTTGGACCTTGTAAGTCCTCCTACCACTGCCATTTACCCAGCCACTGGCATGACTCACCTGATGTGCTTCTCCCAGGTAAGCCTCACCAGCTGCTTGCCCCTCCATTTAACTGCCTAACCCACCCCAATTTAAATGCCTGGATCCATGATGAATCTCTTAAATTTTGCTTTGTGGTTATGTGATCAATCAGTCAATCTATGCTAGTGAATTCTAGAGTAACTAATACATAAGTAACAGCTTGCAATTTTTACCTGGGACCTCATCACATGATGGTTGTTCCTAAATCTCTGTGTACATAACAGAGGTTGCTGGAGATGTAACTGCCTCGGTATGTACTGACCCTGTGACCCGCTCAGTCCTCACTACTCCAGAGCATCCTCCGCGCTCACCTCCCTTCAGCCCTCTTCAGCTCTTTATTTATTGTGCAAACTGTAAATCTGTTGTGGCATGTCCCTTGGCACTTTCACTGGACGAGCTTCTTGACTAGAACAAATTTTACACTAATGTCCTCTCTCTGGCCGCTAGTTGGGAATTTTATCATTCTGAGAGACAGAGCCACAGAGAGAGAGCCAGAAACAGAAGCTCCAGTGACTCATTCCTGAACAAAATCCTAAAATAAGCAAGCTTTCCAAATGTGCATAAAATTTCAACTGCATCTGTACGTCCTGCTTATCTCTGGTACAAGGAAGCTTATTTAAATTGCCTCCAGAACTTGCCCCTACCCTCTAATAATATGGACAGTGCCAGTGCAGGGTGGCAGGGCAGGGGTCCTTGCAGAGAAGGAGAGAGAATGTTTCGGAGGGCAAACTGGAGAATCCACCCCTTAGGCCCTGCTGCTGACCACTTGCAAATGCAGGGCTGAGTCTGGGGCATCAGAGGGGAAGGTGGGGGAATTAGGTGGCAATTAGTTACATGGGATTCATGGTGGAGCAAAAATCTTTTCCTAAATAAAGTCTTTAGATGAAAAGGATAATTTTGGGAAGGAAGTTTTTTCATCCACAGTGTTACATGAGCTTATTTAAGCAGAAATTCTTAACCTGGGCTCTATGGAACCCCTAAACGTTCCTGAGGGTATTCTGCAATTCGATGCAGAATGATGTGCTATGTGTACTGCATGAGAATAATTCAAGACTACAACTCTGAAATATTTTCAGCCTCAAAGAATAATTCATGACCTCAAAACATTTATAAAACTGAATTATAAACTGTAAACATAAAAGACCCAAAGAGAGACATTCTGAATTACTGCATGGAAATACTGTACCTAGGCAGTGATTTATTCAGGTATGGTAAATGATGACCAAAGTAAGTGAAAGATACTATTTACTTATCATTATTATTATTTTTTATATCACCTTTTTGTATGCACAAACCCAGTGAAAGTGGGATGCTTCATGGAGGACAGAGAGAAAACAACAGGATTAACAGTGCTCTGAGATCCAGGGATTCATGTAAACTTTCTAAGCTTCTTATTTCAACTCTAAGATAAGAATTCGATCTGATGACATTTCAAGTGAACTTTCCACTCTAAACTTCTATAGCAAAGCCTTTATCCATGCTATAATTTAAATATTTGTTCTCAAAGGTACAGTCAATACAAAACAAAATTTTAAAACAAAAACAAATACGTAAATTTTGTGTTCTTTTAAAACCTCTCCCAAAATTAAGACACTTCCTTGTCAGAAACCACACTGGAATATCTACAGAATTTGTCCAAAAGCACAACTTTCTTATGATTTGGTGACAGTCATTGAAAAAAGAATTGTAGTTTGCGGGACTGCCTAATTTGTTGATAACTAAACACTAGCAGTTATTCTTAAACTTCAGCCTGCATCAGATTCACCTCAAGGGCTGATTGAAATAGATTTCTGGGTACCACCCCCAAAATTTCTGGTTCACTGTGTGGGTGTGGAGCCTGAGAACTCGCCTTTCTAACATGTTCCTGGATGATGCTGAAGCTCTTGCACCAAGAACGACAGTCTACCCTGCACTACCTGCCACCCTGCACAAACCTCCACCCTGCACAACCCTCCACCCTGAACTACCCTCCATCCTGCACAACCCTCCATGCTGCACTACCTCTGCAACAGAAGGTTGTCTGAGCCAAGGAACATCCCATTTGATTGTCATAGAGGAAACAGACATGTCTTGTTTTTTATCTCTGAGAGCAGATATATAACGTTTAGAAATTCCTAACTCTCTCATGAAACCTTGCTCCCGACATCCACATATAGACTCATTCTCTGGTAACTCAGTAAGTTTCATTGACTTATTCTGACTTCTGGGTGGCAACAGCTCTAATCTCTCAGATTTCCCCAAAGAGAAAAAAAGAGCCATGTGCACATTTAAAAGAAAGGAAGAATGGAAGGAAGGAAGGAAGGAAGGAAGGAAGGAAGGAAGGAAGGGGAGAGAGAGAAAGAGAGAGAGAAAGAAAGAAAGAGAGAGAGAGAGAAAAAGAAAGAAGAGAGAGAAAGGGAGAGAGAGAGAAAGAAAGAAAGAGAGAAAGAGAGAAAGAGAGGGAGATTTTAATTTTAGAACAGGGTTAATACCACTCACTGAGCCTTAGGTCTTGACCAGGTAATTGGATGCCTTGTCTTAGGAGGCATGAAATGAGTAGAGTCCATGCCTCCAGGGAATACTGAGAAGTAGACAACACATGCTTGGGTCATATCTGTGCCACTTATTCATTACAACTCATTTAAAATAAACTGGGATTTTTTTGGTTGTTGTCCTGAGCTTGAACTTAATATTTTCTTAATGTCTGTTATCTACTTCTGCCAAAAGTGCTACTTCTTCCAGGGAGGAACCGGAAGTACAGCAGATGAGCAAGGGAGACTAAAGACCGGACAGAGCCCGGGTCCTGCTACATTTTTGCTATGTGACCTTTCTGAGCTCCCATTTCCTGGTGGGTAAAGTGGGAACTACTTATATTGCCACGAGTCTTGGGAGAAAAATGTGCATTTTCTTTTCCTTTCAGTTCCCTATAGGTAGATCTTCATTCACCATGTGCTTCATCACCCACTTTCAAAGGTCCCAATACACATCAGAACTATTTGGATGACACTAACGCATAATATGTCAACTTTCAGAGATTATATAAACTCCACTATCTTACATATCTGTAAGTGACAACCATGATAATTTATATTCTTAGACACAATGCTAAAAGTCTTATTAAAACACCTGCTAAATTTTCAATCCGTAAGTATGGCAATATCACCTACCCAATTACCCTGTCGAGCCTACGATGTGTAAGGCATTAGGCTAGGCCCTGTGGTGCAGGGGTCCCCTGACCAAGACCGTCAGCATCACCTGGGAACTTATTAAAAAGGTGGATTCTTGGGTCGCACGCTACAACTACTGAATCAAAAACTCTGGAACGGGGCCGAGCAATCTGTGTTTTAACAAGCCCTCCAAGTAATTCTGATGTTTGCTAAAGTTTGAGAATCACTGCCATAGGAGATTCAAGAAAGTATCAAACAATCTGATTGTAATGCATGGGAGATTAGACAAGAGTTCAAACAGCAACCGCACAGAGCAGTACGTAGCAGCTGTGTGAGTGTGACAGAGCTTGGGAGTTCCATGGAGGGACAGGGCACTTCACATTGGAGCATTAACAGAGGCTTCACGGAGAGGGCGTAGTAGAGTGAGGACTAAAGAATTTTAAAACGCAGAGCGATGCGGAAGGCAAGACAAACTGCAGAAGCAGCCTGAAAAAAGCTTTGGAGGGAGGTTAATGATTAATTCAGAGAAGCTCTTGTGATGAACCAGGTGAAGCAAAAAGTTGCTACATTATGGAGAATTTGGAACACTGTGCTAGAAATGTACTCCCAAAGCAGTGGGAAACCACTGCAGGTTTTTGAGGAGGAAAGTTACTCAAGCTGACCTGTGTTTCAGAAAAAAAGCTCTGGGAGTGAGGTGAGGGATTTGGCATAGAAGAGTTTAGAGGCAGAGAATGATGTGTTATAGCCCTTTCGTGAGGGACTCTGAATTCTAATTTAAGATCCCCAATGTTGTTTAAAAACCACTGCATTAGAATAGACTGTTTCGTTTAAATGAGAAATGCTGTCATCTGATCACATTTTGATCCATACCATGCATTGTTTCATAGCTCTAACTCATTCGATTAATTTAATAAATGCTCATTTGAATGCTTTTTCTGTACTACAAAACAAATGAAATTCAGTAGTATGGTGTTTCTTTTCCCAAACCTTCTTGTTAAGCAAAAGGATGCTTTCAAGTCAGGGATCTTGTGCTTGTGCATCATCCTAGCTTCCTCTTTTCTGGGAAGATGACACAGCCTTCCTTGTTTATCAGCACATCCAGCATGTCTGTCGGTCCCTTCCACTTTTCACAAGATGGGTCCTGTTCAGAACTTCCCTACTGGGTACAGCAATCGTGTCTCTCAGGAAGTTCAGTCCATACATCACTGGCAGGTCAACCATGACCTCGCCTCTTCTTTGCTAAAACTGACCCGCTCCAACTCCCAGAAGTCATCCTTCAGCAGGGAAATATCTATGTGACTTGGTAGAACCAATCAACTCAGTGGAACTTGACGGATGGGTAGGACTTGGTGGGCATAGGGGAGGGAACACAGGTGTTTGAAACACGCTGGAAATTGCATTTTTTGTTTGTTTGTTTTTTAACCTGACTTCTTGTAAGCCGTAATGTTCAGTGTTTAGGTACTGATGACCCTGTTTTTAAATCTCAGCCAAACTACTTATTTTGAGATCTCCTGGGTTTCTTGTTTTCTCTCAGTTTATTCATATTCAAAATGGAGAAAATCCTTGGAGTTGTAGTGAGATATGATGGTTAGCACAGGAACTATTATTATCATTTTTTAATTGTTGCAAGCAAATTGAAGTTTGAGAAAAAGTATCACTTGATCATTAAATTAGTTAATAGTAGAGAAGACACACATCAGCTGTTATAATTCAGTGATGCATATTTTATTCTAGATATTTAAAAGGAGAATAGGGTGTATTTTGTTCAGGTAATACAAAGGAGAAAGGTTTTAAGTTTCTAGTCAAGGAGCTGAGGCACAGAATTCTTCTTAAACAGCAATACACACTAACTTTAGTTTTTATTGCTTATGTTTCTAGTATAGGGAATATAACACACCAAATTATGCAGAAAGTAGATTTTAGTTTACTCCTGTAAAATGAATGAGAAGCATAGTTTGGCTCTAAAAATAAAGTTTTAAAATTGCTTTCAAATTAAATTTTACTCTGGAATCAGAGTACTTTAACCAACACTGGTTAAAGTTGTCACCGGGCTGCGGTGACAACTATTCCATTTCACACTGAAAGAGTTAGAGCATCAAAAGAGAAGGAAGTAGCTTGAATTCACATATCAAATGAGTGAAATCTCACAGAAGAACTAAAACTGATTCTTGAGGCAGAGGGAGAGATGATAGGCAGAGCACAGAGGATTCTGAGGGCAGTGAAAATACTCTATATGATATTATAATGATGGATACATGTCATTCTACATTTGTCCAAACCCACAGAAGGTACAGCACCAAGAGTGAACCCTAAGGGTGAACTATGGACTTTAGATAATTATGATGTGTCAATATATTTTTATCCTTGTTAAAAAATTGTACTATTCTGGTGAATGCTTTTGATAATGGAGGAGGCTATGCATGTGTGAGGGGCGAGGGTATCTGGAAAATCTCTGTACCTTCTTCTCAGTTTTATTGCAAACCTAAAACTGCTCTCAAAAAATAAAATTTGAAAAGAAACTGACTCTCTCTTTCCTTAGGATGGAGCTCGGGCTGACTGGGCCATAGGGATCCCTGAGGGTGGAGCAGAGACTTCCAGGAAATTCAATCACAGAAGGGAAAAGAGCAGAGAATTCTACAGGAAGTCAAAGCCTGTTGAAATAACCAAGATGAGGTTTTAGAATTATTCACTGAAGTGTAAGAATATGAATGCTCATACTAACACACAGTGTATTTCCAGCACACGGTGGGATAGGAAAGGGTGAGAACCACAGAGAAGCACTCACTGTGAACTCGAAAGTGTGCAAAACCACAAATCCATGGTATAAACCCCCCTCTACTGTATAAAACATAATGGATCACAGCAGAATATCAAAGACATTTAAAAGATCTAGAGTGATTCCAGGCCCTTGAGACTAGACAACAACCCGATATGAACTCATATTAGACTAAAAAATGTCTCATTAGAAGCAGGGGTGACCCATCATGGAATCAGAGAAAAGGGAGTCAATATTTAAAGCAAATACTGAAAAGTCAAGAGTGGGATTGGAGACCATAATACTTGAGGAGCATGAATACATATGGCTGTGTAACATTCAGGACAATCATCAGTGGTGAGGTAAAAACTGAGAAGACCTACAGCTAGATTGGTCAAAGGCTGAGATTCAGCTGGGCAGGTAAAATGGGAGGACAGGCAGGAAAGGACATTAAAAGAAAGTGACTAAAGTGATTTACAACGGGGGTCTAAGTTGGATGAGAGAGCAGTGAAAGTAGGAGGAGTTGATGGACAAAAAGCCAGGAATCGTGGAGGGACTCAAGAGTGATGATGCTGGAAAAACAGAACCCTATGGTTTTTTGTTTTTTGTGTTTTTTTTGCGGTACGCGGACCTCTCACCGTTGTGGCCTCTCCCATTGCGGAGCACAGGCTCCGGACGCGCAGGCTCAGCGGCCATGGCTCACGGGCCCAGCCGCTCTGCAGCATGTGGGATCCTCCCGGACCGGGGCACAAACCCGTGTCCCCTGCACCGGCAGGCAGACTCTCAACCACTGCGCCACCAGGGAAGCCCAGAACCCTATGGTTTGAGAAGCATAGGGCCCTGTGATCGGAGAAGGGTCTTGCTGAGTATGGGATCATAAGAATGAGGCATTGAACTGAGGAAAGTTGAAAGTTATTGGATCTGGAAAGATGAAAAATTCAAGAGGCCAGGGTGTTGCATGAGGAATCCAAGTGAACCGGAAAAGTAACCCACGATGGAGTATAAGGCTGTAAGCTAGGTGCTTCCAAGAATGAGAGGGAGACCGAGGAATTTGGTAAAGGAGGTAAGGAGAGATGGGGATTTAGTTGGATGTTCCAAGTCGCCAAAGAGCAAGGATTTTTACATGATAGAGAAGGACTCATGCCTGAAAGTAGGCTTGAGAATGAGGAGTACGCTACCCAAGTTACTGGAGCCGGGGAATTGGGCCACCTCCATTTGGGGGAAACAAGGTCCTTAGGGAGAGTCAAACACCAGCTAAGGCAAGGTTGTGCAGGGAATGTTCAGTGAAGGGGCTGAGGGCAAGGGGAATTGTGGATATAGGATAAGAGTGGACACAGAAGAAAAGTGGGAGAGGGAGGGGAGAAGAGAAAAGTTGGGTATGTAATAGGAAGAAAAGCACAGAAGTGTTTGGGGATGAAAAGATGGGAGAAGACAGAGGAAAAGGAGCTTACACTTTGGATAGTCACAGAAGTAGCAGGGGCAGGAGGCAATTTTTACATCCAATCCCCAGTGAACTGAGGAGATACTGTCAAGGAGGGATGGGGAAAGCCTCCAGGGAAGGAGTAAATCATGACCTGTGTTGATAGGACTTTTAGGGAATTGGAGAGGTTGGGCTAGCTTTGTCCCAGGAGAGACATAAAAGGTGGGGTGGAGTGGGGAGAGTTAAAGTGGGGCAAGATACTTTTGCTACTGTCTGCCCTTAAATAACCCTGAGCGCAAAGACAAGGTAGCTGAATGCCTCCATCAAAGAAAGCTTAACCCCCTCTCCGTTTCCTCCTGGGTTTCACTACGCTCAGAACATTTCCTCATAGGAGTACACTACGAGCCACTTGGGTATAAAACAATACAGATCGGGCTTCCCTGGTGGCACAGTGGTTGAGAGTCCGCCTGCCGATGCAGGGGACGCGGGTTCGTGCCCCGGTCCGGGGGGATCCCACATGCCGCGGAGCGGCTGGGCCCATGAGCCATGGCTACTGAGCCTGCGTGTCCAGAGCCGGTGCGCCGCAACGGGAGAGGCCACAGCAGTGAGAGGCCCGCGTACAGCAAAAAAAAAAAAAAAAAAAACAATACAGATCACAGAGCAGTGCAAGCAGCAAAAGAAGGAGGGAGTCTTACAATATGTCCACAATGGTGTAAACGTTTTAAAGTTGAGCTACCAGGGGGTCAGTGTATTGAATCCAGGGGGAAAAAAATACAGTATGTTGTTGTAGCTCCCCATAAACCTACAAAGCAGCACCTCTTTGTGTAGTCTGCATTCCTTGGAAAAGATAGTGGTTCTTTTCATATGTGCTTCTGTTCCTCTCCTTAAAGCAATATCTTACAAAGTGCAGACTTTCTGAGAAGAGATAAGAGGATTTGGGATTGTCCCGAATGCAGTCTGTGCACACTCTTATCTGCTCTTATCTGCTCAGATTATCTGGCCTTCATTAACTATTAAATGCTAACCTTTCCTATTCAACAAGAGGAGACTAATTTTCACAGCCTGATGAGAGAGATGTGGAGGTCCCTCAAGACCACGTCTTTCACATTTCCGCCTTCTGGAAGATACGCCCCCAAAAAGTTTATTAAACACTACTAACCATTCTCATGACTGTATCTGCCATTCTCTTAACCTGGAGCGAGTTAGCGAATTTGATGTTCTCTGCATCTGGAGCAATTGTGTCTACAGTGCTCAGGGAAGAGGGTGGAAATGGTCCTTGTAGCTACTCTGGCCCTTTGGCCGGCCCGGTTTGGCAAAGCCCTTCTGGATAACTCTCACTTTGCCCTGGGGGTGGCCGGGTGTCCTGAGCTGTGACTCAGTCCATTTTCTTTGGCATTTCACTTCTTCTCAGTTGTGTGTTTTCCTCTCCTAAGTCTTTGAACATGTAACATTTACAATTCCTGAAGCAAAATTAGATGACATCATCCGGAGAGTTAGATCTTTAGAAAAGTGTCAGTAAAGTGTTCCTTTACTTTCTAGTAATCTGCTTATAATTTTAATTTTTGCAGATTAAATTCTGAGACCCAGGGCTGACTTAATAATTTGTTGTCCCTTCAGACCGATGGTTTAAAAATATTTGTTCAATATATACTAAGGAGAGGAGTTATATGTGCTGTGGGGTGAGGCTGATTAGCAGGGGTGCTCCAGCTGTGCTGAGCTGATCTGAGTAATTCAGTCCTCATCCCAGATGAGCTTAACACTCCACAAATGTCTCCTTGCCCTTACCTGACCCACCATCCTCAGAATCAGGTTAGAGACTTTTTTATTGTAACCTGAGCATGACTCTTGGAAGTCTTTATTTTCATCCCCAGAGTCTTATCAAAGTAATTCTTGCAACTCCTTTCCCCTAGAGGAATTCTGGTAAATATGATTCCTTCTTATTCCCATTGATGTCTCTGCACCCAGTGACCTTTACCTCTCTTCATATATGGATGAGCTGTCTCATCCTTGGACTCAGCCTAGCTAATAACTAAGGTCCCAAAATATACATAAATGTACAACTTTGATGCTATGGCAGTGATAGAATAACAAGGGAATACTGTTATATGTGACAAAGTTATGGCCAAGATTGGAAACCAAACTAACAGAGATTTTAATAATTTTTTAAACTTTCTTTGTCATTTAATTTTTTAATGCTTAATTCCAATTTTGGAGGAATTCTGAAAATTTGCCAGACAATTAACTGAGAGGGATGTTTTTGACAAAGTGTATTTTGATTCCAGCAAAACACTGGGCAAAGTTTTTGCTGTATTGTTAGATGAGATGGTTAAGGCTAGGTATAAACAAAAATATAATATATGGGTAATGTTTTTAATTTTTATTTTGGAAAATTTCATGCATATGCAAAAAATACAAGATGGTAGAAAAAGCCACTAAGTACCTGTCACTTAACTTAAACCATTTTCATCCCATAACTAATTTTGTTTCATCAGTTCCAGAACCTTCCCCACTATCACCAAGATGAAAAAACACCTCAAAAAGCTGAGAAAATAGATTAACCAAATAAGTCAGATAGAGAAAGACAAATATATATCAATTACTTGTGGAATCTAAAGAAGTGATACAAATGAACTTATTTACAAAACAGAAACAGACTCACAGACATAGAAAACAATCTTACGGTTACCAAAGGGGAAGAGGGAGAAGGATAAATTAGGAGCATTGGATTAACAGATACATACTACTATATATAAAATAGATAAACAACAAGGACCTACTGTACAGCACAGGGAACTATATTCAATATCTTGTAATAACCTATAATGGAAAAGAATCTGAAAAAGAGTTTATATATATATATATCTAAATCACTTTGCTGTACACCTGAAACTAACACAGCGTTGTAAATCAACTATATTTCAATTAAAAATTTTTTTTAAAGCTGAGAAAATACATTTGATATTAACAAGATAAAATACTATCAGTGTAAACAGAAATTTCTCCTTTGAGAATTTTTAAATGTGTGTCATTTAATTTAATTGATTTTAAGGATAAAGAAAAAGTTTTAAAGAAATTTGGGAGAAAAAGCTCTGAGTGGGATAGCTCAATATAAACCAATTCCTTGAGAAAACTGCTAAACAAGTGGACACCATCTAAGCTAAGACAAAAAGTGGTTTCCAGATCAACTAGATGATCATGAACTCTTGTCTTATGGGCCCCCACTGAGATACTGTCTTTAACTCTGAACACCACATGTTAAGAAAGATAATGTACAAGCAAACCACATCCTGGGAGAGCTACAGAAAAGGTATCCAAAAGTCACAGGGGGAGCAGGTAAAGAAACTAGGCATGTGTCATTTGAATTAAAAATAATTAAGAAGTTAAAAGACAAGAAAATTGCCTTCAGTCACTGAATCAGTGTCTGTGGAAAAAGGACTAGTTTTGCCCATTTAAAGATATGCTGAGTATCTTGTGACACTTTGCAGGCTTCTGTTGGTTTCATTTGGTGACAAATTTTAGACTCTTTCATGTCCTTTACTTCAGTATAAGCTTAATACCAGGCATACTAAATACCATCTTTCAGATGCTTACCGTTCTCCAAATGACGAACAGATCAAATCTAAATGTGAAAAGTTCAGTCAGTATTGGGCACGGGAATGAAAAATTTAAACATCCCTAGCAACTGATATCATAGGATTCTGCTAAGGTGGGATGAGAATCATTTTTAATAAGAATAAAAAAGAATAGATCCTGGAGACATTGCTCCACAAGTCAAACTTTCCAGAAAAGGACAGGCTATCAAGGAAGGGAGAAGGGAAGTGTGGTTCTTAACCACCACATTATCATGTCCAGAGCCTCGCACAGAGCTTGACAGATGTGTTCCATAAATGCTGGTTGAACTGACATGCACAGGGCAATACGCTGCATAAGGGAAAGATGCTGAGAAGACCCCGTAAAAGAAGACCCCCTGCTATTTTACTCCCATCCTCTCCAACGTCTGCAAGTGTCTGGGAGTTCAACTTTGGAACTCATCCCTTCACCTTTTGAATATGATCACAATCAAAATGCAAGTGCTTCTGGAACAAGTCATCACCCAGGCAAAGTGGTCGCACAGTATGTAAGAAGGATGGGCTCAGAGTCTGCCCAGTTTGGGTTTAATTCCCACCTCTGCCCCTTAGCAGTTGTGTGGCACTGGACAAATCTCTTAATTTCTTTGCACTTCTTTTTTTATATGCAAAAAGCTGGATTTTTAAAAGGATTAACAACAGGCAGTGTTTAACTGTCACACATGCTCAAGTAAAGGCAGCTGATATTAGTACTATCTCTTATCTGAAAATTTTGAGAGAGAAAGAAAAGAAAGACCCTGAGGAAAGCAGGACCCAGGGAGGGGGCAGGAAGGCAGGACAACCAGAAGAGGAGGGAAAAGAAGCCCCTTCAGTTTGGGGCTGGGGCCAACAATAGCCTTTGTGGAGGTCCCACCCCTGAGGCAGGTCACTCCACTTCCCTCCCGTGTTACCCGAGTCATTTCGTTATATGGCCACCCCTGCCCCCCCAAATTGCTTCCCTTCTCCATACACACCACTTGGTATAACCACACTTGTGGCAGAACCTCCCATGCTAAAATTGTGTATATACCTTTAAATCAGTACTGATTCTTTAAATAATGAGGGTTTCTTCCTGTGAGATATAAGGGAGTCAATGAGATAAGAGAACCAAAAAAAAAAAAAGTCAAAGAAAGAAGCCAAGACAGAACAGGACATATTTAACATCTATCACTTTTTAGAACAGAAAGTATAAAATGTGATTTCTAGATCTTACTGTGAGGTGAAACCAGATTCTTCAGGACAACTGAATGGTTTTCAAGCAGTCAGTGAATTAACTTCAGAAATTGTAACTATTCTTTTGGAAACAAGGAAAAAAAAACTTTAAAGGACAGCAAGAGGGGTATAAAATGTTCCAAACACTTTTCTATTATTGCTGTTAAATATCGAAATGGGGAATCAAAAAGGTTATCAAATCTCAGAAAGACTTCAGACTAGAATTGACTCTCACCTGTGTGGGTGTGGGCTGGAACTTGGTCAGCAGAGGAGTTCCCAGGTCCCCCTGATGACCAGCCTGGTGACACTCTGAGGGTAGTGAAACCAGTGATCTTCAAGCGCTTTCCAAAGAGTAATGAGACTCATAATGAGAAAAAAATGACCTCATCTATGTTTAAGCAGCTCCGATTTGCTTCGTCCCACTCACTGTGGGCAAGCTGATCTGGGGTCCTCCTGGGGTGGGAAAACAAGAGCTGTGTAATGGGCCGTCCACAGGGGGCTGCACCAACACCAGGCGAGCAGCCTACTTCAACACTAACCTGGTTGGATTGCTCCAGCCGTGGGCGAAAGAAACCCCTCCTAGGAGGCAGGGCAGGCTGTAGGCAGTGCCGGTGTGGTGACTGTGCTGCCTGTTCCCGATGCCAAATGGCTGGTGGTGTGAGCGCTGCGTCTCCTACCCTGCGGGCAAGGGGAGTACTCAGCCCACGTGATAACACTGTAGCATCTCTGCTCTGAGCATGCGCTGTTGGGCTGGGATGCGTTTCCTCTGTACATTGACCATCAATCTAATGCTAAAACCATCTGATATGGCTGGACAAAGGTCAATTCCTCTGTACTCTGGCAGGCACACAGTTACTTTATTTTCCTCATTCCTCCCGTTCAAGAACTCTGCAAGAACCCAGGTGGAGCATCACCGGATTGGTAACTGAAGTTACGGGTCCATATGCTGTTATAATATTCGATTTTATTTATAAGGTCTAATTTAAATACGAAAATGTGGACTATCAGATGAGGTCACATATTAATATTTTATTCCTTGGATTTATGACAAGAATATAGTCTGTAGGGAAAAGTACCAATTATTTTTTACAAAAAAAAAAATCCTGAGGTATTTCTAGGCTCTGTCCCTAATAACACTCTTTCTTTCTGAGCCTGCCACAGTTCCTCCTCCCTAACCTCCAAAAGAGACCCATCTGATCAGCTACTGGGTTTAGCGGGTAAAAATATCTAGCCCAGGGCTAGGCTGGGTTCCCACCTAAATCCACCAATTACCGGCTCTGGCACATTGGGCAATCTCCTGGTGTGCTGGATTTTTCACTGTCAAACAGGATTTCTATCAGTGTTGTGGAAAAAGAACCTAACCTAGCACTTGGAAATCTATTTCTTGGCCTGCCAGGCATAGGTCTGTCTCTGGCTCTTTGCTTTTTGCTGCGCACATTTGCAAACCTTGCTCTCTTTTCTCCAAGTTTCAACAGAAGTGTCATGTTCTCATGAGGCCTTCCCTGGCAACCTTCTGTAAATTGTAACACTCCCCCCCTCAGCGTTCTCTCTCCTCTTCTCTGCTTTATTTATCTCCTTAGTTCTTATCGTCCTCTAACAAACAGAATGTTTCACTTACTTATTGTCTATAATCCTGACTAGAATGGAAGCCCTTTGAAGGTAGGGAGCTTTGTCAGTTCTTGCCTGGTTTGATCGCTTGCATTATCCATAGTGCAGACAACACACATAACACTTTATAGTATTTGCTGAATGAGTGAATGAAAGGGTACCTGTAAGCTAGTCTTACTATTAGTGTCCTTTTTTCACTCATTGCCAAAAGCTCTGATGCGGCTACCTTTCTGCATTCCCTGCTTGTGTAATAGCTACAAAACACTTTCTTCTCCTGCTGAGTGATGAGAGGGTATTAGTTAACCATGCTCATGTAATGTTTGGCAGAAACTCCATTTTACCATGGACTCTCACACTCCCAGGAATGAGAACCTATGTCCTTGGTCATGTCTGCAGCAGGAAGAAGTCAGTTCACCTTTTTGTGCATATCGAGATACAACAAGTAGGAGCAGGCATTGTGTATATGTATGCATCTCTGGCAACTGATCCAGTAGAGCATTAATACTGCTTATAGAAGTATGCATGTAGCTAGGCTACGAGGCTGTGATGCCAGTTAACTGAGAGAAAGTAAAAGGCTTGATCAACTGAGCTTTGAATGTGGGCAGACTGCGAACAATGTGATTGGATTACATTGTGCAAAATCGTGGCTGCAGCAACAGCTGGTCACAGGACGGTGTCATGTATAAAACACTGTGAGTCCTGGAGTCCGTTATCAGCTTTGTCACTGATTGTCATAACTTTTGAGACGTTTGCCTGAGCTGGGGTCAGTAGTGAATGCATCTCTACTGATTCATCACAGCGCCCATCTCCATGAACACGGTGCCTTCCCTAAGGTGTATCCTGGCACACTGGACCATGACACTGTGTATGTAGTGGATACATTATGATTTGGATGAACAACTTGGAATGGTAGGAAGAAAATCTTTACTCCAAGCAATATTGGCTTGGCATTTAAAAAATGTTTGTTGTAGAGATAATTTGGGAAATGTAGTGGTAGGGCTCTCCACGAGATGGCACTCATCGTCTTCCTTACCTTTTATTTACAGTTTTGGACATATTCTTACAGAACAGGTATGTATATATGTGTGTGTGTACATATGCACATATATGCATGAATATGTGTATATATACATACATGCACACATTTATTCACATATGCATATATGTGTGTATTTATCTAACGTTTTGTAATTTACCTAGATCATTCACATTCTTGACAAAAGTGTCATTTACTTTGGCCCCTTGGGGCCACTGGGACAGGGCACTTGTTGGCGGGTATAGAGAGGAAATCACTGCCTTTGTCCTCTTTATTTCCACTCCATGCTCTGCTTATGCCAAAGGATGAAAATGCAAAGCTGGCTTTGAGCCTAGGAATCTATGAACAGCAGGCAAGGATGAAGCACAAAACCATCTAGACAGAGAATAAACAAGAATGTAATGAGATAAGCTATTTATAGAGAGGCTACTATTAGGTTGTTAGGGGACTGAGCAGGCTGGTAATTTGGAAAGCTGGACACTTTTTAGAAAAAACATTGAGGTTCCCTTCCCCACAGGAAGAACCTTGCTCCTGTTAGCATCTGAGGCCCAAGAGGAACTGTCTTTTCCTTTGTTGGTAAGTTCCAATATGAATTAAAATAAGACTCTTTTTACTTGATGTTCTCCTACTAACCACTGCAGTCCTGTGCTCTAGTTAGAATACTCCACCAGCAACAGACTGCACTGTGGATTTTGAGGTCAGAGACTCACAGTTACAGTCAGCGGGAGAATTAACTAGGGCTTAGGATTGTTATGAAAGAATTCTGTTTTCATTACATTAGCACTACGAGGGGGAAAAGATCAGGAATTCAGAATCTATAGAAAAGCGTTATCAAATCATCTCTGGGGGAAATACAAGTTTCTCAGCAACAGTGACATCAACACACATCAGCACACTGGAAATTCAACTCAAATTGACCTTGTGAGCACTCAAACCAAGTGGCCACTTGGGAGACAGAGGTGGAAAAGGCACTTATACCACTGTCTCATGCCACCTGCCTTAAATAATGCAGCCAGTCCCTTCTGCCTTTTCAGGAGCCTCTTCCCCACTAGGAGGAAGTTCTGCCCTTTCTAGTTACATGCATTACTTTTCCTCTGTGTAAATCCCTAACATCATGGCTTATATTTGTAAAACGCTTTGTTAATTTCAAAATACTTTGAAATCTAAGAATCTTCTTCATGCTTTTCAACCACAATGGTATGGAGATCAATACGTTCATCCTAATTTTACAGATAAGAATCCTGAATAGGGGAGGTGACTTGTCTAAGGTCACAAACTAGACAGAATCAAGGTCTAAAATGGGAAGAACTTGGTCCCCAGACCCACAGCCCACTCTGCCCTTTTGCCTGATCATGTAAAAAGCCTGAAATTGACACATCATAAGAACTAAAGGCTCCATTTTCTTCCCTTGCACATGCAGGAGTAGTGTAAATTAAAGCTGTCTTCCCAGTGCATATTTTACACGTGATGCTTTCCAGCCTTAAATATTATCTGCTATAACCTCCTCGAGGATAGAGCCATGACCTCAGAGAAAAGATACAGTATATTAAGTTTCTCCTAGTCCTAAAACTGGATTTTCATTAAGGCCACTGCCGGATTCTTTTTTAGCACTGCCTCAGGCATACTGGAGTGAGCTTATTTTCCTGGTTAGCAAGGACATCATTCAAAAGACAATTTGAATGTGGTCATTTAGGAGGTTTTTTTTTTCCAAAGCTACTGTTTGGATAACCTGCAGGGAAATCTTTAAAATACCCTGAAAATAAATGCCATTCCTAATCTGGCAGACACACAACACATATATATAGAACAGCAGATAATTCTGAGTGCATGTGTGTGTCTTTGTGTGTGTGTCTGTGTATGTCTGGAGGAAGAGGTGAAGGGTCCTTTGGGAAATAGCCTAGAAACTCTTATTAATTCATAAGCCAGTAAGTCAATTACCTATTTTCCATCCCTTCTGCAGTAGATTTAAGGAGTCTGAGGATATAGAGACAGACCAAGAAAAAAATCTAGAAGTCTGGTATAAATACTATTCAAAGAAACCTCTGAATTTGCCTTCTTCAGGTATTTGGTTCTGAGACACCCAGAAATGCTTGAGACATGTCAGACCATCAAGACATGGCTAACTCGACTCCATCAAGTTGCTTTCCACTTGCTGTGTGGGCAACCAAAATGTCACTGTGCACACACACGTGTGCGTAGATATACAAAAGCCTCTCTCCCATTCTCATTCTGTGCACGTTTTCTCTGCCACATGTATGTTTAAGAGTATTTTTCTATTTGCATTTTTGTTGCTTCTTCTTTTTGAAAGGCCAATGGAAAAGGATTTAAAGGCAGCAGATTGCATAAAAAATCAATTTCACCAAATTGGCTTCAGTTTCCGTGTACGTGTACTTACGTGCATGCACACACAAACACACACGCATATTTACACACGTGAACTTCTTCCATCCCCCCGTAGTAATCTAAATAATTAATAGCTGCTTTCTCTTAGGTCCTGTGAAAGAAGCATTCTTAGGCATTAGAATCGCCACCATTCTTCTGCCAAAATGCAACGAATTCCTCTTCAAAGCTGTGACCTTGTTGATTTTGCTCACTGCCAAATTTCACATCATGAAGAAAAAGAGCTTGATATTAAGAGTGATTAAATTTCAGGGAGAGCTGACAGAATGGTGTTCTTCAAAACTAAACTCTGCCAGTTTTGATGTCTCTAATTTATCCCAACAACCGTTTAGGTCTAAATGCCTCAATTTTTTTTTTTTTTTTTGCGGTACGCAGGCCTCTCACTGTTGTGGCCTCTCCCGTTGTGGAGCACAGGCTCCGGACGCGCAGGCTCAGCGGCCATGGCTCACGGGCCCAGCCGCTCCGCGGCACGTGGGATCTTCCCGGACCGGGGCACGAACCCGCGTCCCCTGCATCGGCAGGCGACTCCCAACCACTGCGCCACCAGGGAAGCCCTCTAAATGCCTCAATTTTAATCACATTAACAGTATATTACAAAGAGACTGAACACCCGAAGAACTCCAGTTGCAAAATGAACTTGGCTCTTCCACATCCTCTCTGTTTGTAATGGTCAAACAGCTGCTAGCAAAGGTCATTTGCTGGAGCCAACCCTTTGGTAACTTCTCTCTGACTCCCTCTGCTTAGCCAGAGGCCTGGACCTGGGCATTTGTCCAGATACCAGAGGGGAAGTAAACACACCTACCACCCATCCAAGCAATAGCAAATGTACTGAGCTCCTAGTGTCGGCACTTAGCTCATCTCGAGTACTCACATTTTTCTTGCATTTGACTGGTGCTACAGACAATTAGCTGTATGAACTTAACCGACATCAATTCATACCAAGCCAGAGCCCAGGTCTGAATGGCATCATGCTCTAACCAGAGAGGCAACAGCAGTGCCCCCAAGAAACTGTGTGCTCCGGCTGCCCCTCCTGGGTCCGGCGAGATGTTAATGTATTAGGCCGTCGATGGGGTCATTGTGGAGATTTTTTCACACCGAGCCTGAGCCCTTGCCACTGTGCCGATTCCTTCGGTAGTGTACTCGCATAAAGCTTCAGGAAAGCGGAATATTTAATGCAGATATTTTATTTGAAGCCAAGTGCTTCCGTTCTCCAGGGTCTACTTTCTGTCACCAGCCTACATCCTAGGAAACAGAAGAAACATTGTTTGGCCCTGCACAAGGTATTTTAGAAATAAAGCAATGTCTGTCTGTAGGGGGAGGTGAATGCTGAAACTAAATAGCTACAGTGGTCTGCGGAGCAAACATAAATAAATGTACAGACTCTTAAGACCTTAGCACAGAGAATACAGTCATGAGCTGTTCTGACAAGTCCAAAAAACGTCTCTGTCTCTCCTCTTTCCTGTGATTTGGCACCTCCTTTACCCCATATTGATTTGGTCCTCATTTCCCTTGCAACAAAATTTGCCTTCTTATAAACATATCATATGATATTCTTTCCACAATGACTATTTCTAGCACATCTTCCTTCCTCCTAAATGATTTACAACTTTTTCTTTCATACACTTTATTATTCCTCCTGAAAAACCAAAATCAAAAACAAAAATTTGACCAGCACAGCATAGAATATTGAATTTTCCCAGTTATCCAGGGAATGAAGACAAAGATGGTCATGGAGTTCTGTGCGGACGGCCACCTTTACAAGATGAATACTCCCAGAGCTCCTTTCAGCTTGAAGTCCTCGTCTGTAAGTCTGTCTCATAACTGGATTGCTAATAACTGTTCCTCCCACATTTCCAGGTCCCTGTGGGTTGACGGGCTCCTTCCTACTGCTTCCAGTCTCTGAGTTTTCCCACATGATCAGCTACAGCTGAAAGCCAGGCGACTTCGAAGGGGAGATGCTGAATTCAGGCAACAGAATTGGGAGGAAGAAGGCCCATATCATTCTTGACACTTAAATCACACTTTATTTTTTAACATTGAAATTCTATCCAACGTTTCCTGGCTAGGCATTCCGTTCCATTTCAAGTGCTAAGCTCTTTCTCAAAGATAAATTCTAGATCACCTTATTCTCATCATCTTCACAAGGGTAAATGTTTCTGGTTGTAAAAGGGGCCATTTGAATAAAACATGTGTCTCCTTAGGTAAAACATATGTCCTCCCTATGGACTACATAGCAGGGTGCTATGTCCTTCTTCTGCTTTTCTCTCTCCTCTGGAGGAGTCATATTCTTTTGTTGGAAACCATGATTTTTTGAGAAATTAAAGCTGATTGAACTGTTTTCTCCTGATTATTAAGTGATCAGTACCCCAGATTTTCTGATTTTTTTTTCATTCACCACTACATAAATGAAATAACTTTCCTATAGTTTCAGAGATACATATGTGAAGATCATGCACACTCACTGAATGTGTTTAAATCAACCTTCACGTTGAGAAATCTCTCATTCCATCTCTGATGGAAGTGCTACGGTATTTCCATCAGAGCAGAGCAGTCCACCAACACCATGATGAACTCTTTGTCCTCTAGTTAGAAAAGACTGCTGACATTTGCACAGCATTCTACCTTTATCAAGGGCTTTCACACCCATGCCGGCATTTACAAGTTTGATATTATTAATATTTATACTTTATGGATGAGGACACCAAACATTCCCAAGTAGACACCTACTGATGGCTCAAGTCACATGACTTTACATTCAAGTAGACCTTGCTCTAGCTTGGGATCCATACAGACCCCATTCGAAACTGGTAGATATGTCCATACTTTCTTAGTTGGAGTGCCGTGAGAGAGGAGTCCTAATGGATGAGAAGCAGCAACAGCACAATCTGCCTTCACAACTGGCCAAGCATACACGTGCGCTTAGAAGTAAGTTTTGATTAAATGGTGCTACAATGATTGGCCCCCAAGTCTCTAACATTTATGATGATGAATCCTACACTGTGGTACACTAGTCTTTAAATTTTAAATTGAATTTGGGTAAAAGCAGTTACCATTCTTATTAAATTATTTTTGACAAAAACATTTTATAAACAAACAAGCATCTAAATAAATACTTGCTTTAACTTCTAATTTATGAATCATTTAAGAAATGCACACAATTCATGGCAATTTTTCCCCCTCTAGATGACTTTTATCTACACTTTTACATCTTCAAGAAAATTTTCAATAATTTATAACCACATTTTATAAAGTTGCTTTGCTGCTAGAGCCAACATAAATGTGTATGTGATTTATCGTCACAATATTTTATTTCTTTCTTTACCCATATGAGGTCTGGTTTCCCAAGAGGACTGTTCTACCATAAGTGGATAGTCTGATAATTCTATTGAAGTATACAAAAATATTAATATTTTTTCTAAAATAAAAAATAAATGTATTGAAGGCAGTTTTCAATGTACAGTTTGTTAGAGGTACACACAAGTGGTTTGTTCTCATCCTGAGAGGAGACCCAAAATATGGCCACCTGACTTGAAAAATAAATAAAAACTCCCACTGCTCTAAGGGGCCCCAATGCGGAAAGAAGTTTATACTCAATGCATTCAGCTAAGCAACAGCATATCATTAATAGAAACATTCTTTGTATAGAGCCATCAAAATAATCCCATCGGCACAGAGTTGTGGACATTAGAGCATCACCTGGATGAGCCACAGAAAGATGACACCCCACACAGACCAGGGAGAGAAGGATGGCCGGGGCAGAACTGCAAAGAAAGTGGGGTGCGGCCTAAGCATTGCTCACTTCCCTCCCCTGCCACCCCTCCCATGAATACTCAGGGGTCCTGCATCCACATGCCGCCCATGCCCACCTCCTAAACATCATCCCGTTTCTGCTCTGATTCTCCTCTCTCCTTTAGATGGTAGTCCTGGAGGCAACTGCTCTCAATTTTCTGGCTCCTTAGAAAACAGTCTATGCGATGAAGCCCTCCAAGGGGTTCATGATTGATCATGGGGTCAACTGATTCTTTGCCCCTGATCACAGACTCCCCATGAAATGTAGCGCTTTAGCCCAAAGTCTTAGCCCAAAGTGCTGACAGGGGTAGAGAGAATTTTTGACTGATAACCTTGGTAGCTGTGGTGTAGCAAGAAAGCTCTAAAAGAATCTGGAGGTCTGGGTTCAAGACCTAGCTTACCATCAAGCAACTTTCCTCACTTTAGATCTATAAGTCACTTGACCTGCCTGTGCCTTCATGTTTCCAGCTAAGAAATGAAGATTTAAAGGTTGTTTTGTGAGACAAAAAAGCAGACTGTCCATTATCTAGATTATTGCCAGCATTACAGGAGTTTAAAATCATTTTTGCAGCTCTCGTACATTTATTGTGCATGCCATAAATCAGCCACACTAGTATTGCTTTCATATATCAATGATATCAAATGTCCAAAGCAAATCAGAATAAATTAATTTTCACCTTTTTTTCTATTTCTTTCAAAAACAAAGATTCATATATAACTACTACTGTCAAATGTATGTTTTGCCCTTACAGTTTGGTCCTTGTTAAAGGACTAGGAAAATGCAGATGCATGCGAAGAGGAGCTTCTGTGTCCTGTGTCTCCCCACCCGCGCTGGTAGCCAGGGGCGGATGCAATGCACAGTGGATGCGGCAAAGCTTGCGCGCCAGGCAGCGGAGATTCCCCTGCGAGCTCTGCTGGCTCCCAGGCCTGTTTCTTCCCCAGCTGTGCAGTTCAAAACTGCTGACTCATGTTCTTGCTCCAAGCCTAACGACCATGAACACACTCTGATTTTCTTCTTCAGGCACATTTTCTTGGTAACCAGGCGGATGATGTGCTAATGCAAATTGGCAGACTTGAACTGAAACTACAAAAACTGGATCTGCCACGTGGAAGAACAAAGGACAAAAGAGACTTCAAGGCTGCCCTTTTGCATTGGGTTTCCATTTCTGTTGCAATGGCACACAGTAAGTGCTCAACAAAGATGGGGTATTGAGGGGAGGCCTGTGGTGACCACTGGGATTTTAAAACATGATGAGCAGTCATTCTTTTTATTTAAAATAAATTTCCTTTGAGTCCTTTTAGTAACCTTGCTTTCAGAGACTCTCTGCTAATTTTTCTTTTTGTGTGGAGTAGCTCTGGGTCAGCAGCCTCTACTGAATTCAGTGAGGTAGAAAATTCAAAATTCGCCTTTTCTCAAAATCCATCTTGGCCACAACCTGGCCGCATCTTGCTTCTGAGTCATCCAGCAAAGGTTCATTGGAGGTCACCCTAGTTCCGTGGACTGATTTGGAGCTTTAATGTATAGCTGTTGAAATAAGGTTTAATCTCTTCTTGTCAGCTGGCTGTATGATACAATAATATTGTCCTGTGTTGCTGAACAAGTGATTAAAGCACAAGAGCACAGCAAGTCCTGCTTTACTACAGCCGTCTCACAGGAAAGCACAGAAGATGCTGCAGAAAGAACGAGCCTCCTGCAACATACAGATATTCCCAGAAAGACAATTCCGAATCCAGCTTATTAGTGCCTGAGTTTTCATTGCACTGCTGAGTAGAATGCCAGGGCTGTGGGCTCCTGCTTTATTAAGGCTCTCTTCTGACTGAGACTCACCTATTTTCTGACCATGGACTTGGAATTTACTGTAAAGTGAGTGAACTGATGTGAACCAATCGAAATTCTGCAAGCAAATTCAGCTCAGATTTGCAGTTGTTGTTTCTATTCTGAAATGAGCTTTTTCTTTATTATCCAGGAACTTGTCAGTTTGGTGAGTCAGGGTGAGTCTATTTTAACATGTTAAAATTAGTAATAAATAGTAAATAAATCACCTTAGGTAATTTCATGCCGAAAGCCAAACCTCCCGCTGATGAAAAGATGTTTGGTTTCAACTGGAAAGGTCACGTCTCCGTTACTCTGCTAAGCTGATTTTAAAAGTGATATGGCGATAAGCATAGAAGAGGGTGGAGAAATTCCTTACAAAGCAAAATGAAGATGAGGACTTTTTCATCACAAAGGAGTAAGATTCAAAGCAAAGTCCTACAAAAGAGGTCATTTTAAGATACAGAGAATTAAAGGCTGGCTAAATGGGTTTAAGTTTTTTATTAACAGCTTATAAATGGTTGTTTTCTTAATCAGTTAAGCACCTAGAACAATCTTGAGGTGGTTATTACTACTCTATAATGAAAATACTAGAAATGAGAATTTTATTTTCTCTTCTGTACTGTAGAATGCCAAATCTTAATGTCATCCAAACTAAATGCCAACTTTATCTTTTGAAGTGATTCAGAGCCAACCGTCTAGCCATAAACCTATACTGTTTATAAGGATGGTCGTCAGATTAGTCCCAGAGCTCTCACTGGATAAAGATCCAGGAGGAAGCAGCCACAATCGCTCCCAGTCCCCAGGGCTGTCACTCAGTGGCACTGCGGGCAGTATCTGAAGGCCAATCACCATGAACCTGGAGTGTTCTGAGCACCATCCACAAGGAGTGTCCAGAGTGAAAGCGTCCAGACTGGAAGTTGAAAGGAGGAAGTTGTATTAGAGTTACCATCTCCACTATACAGATGAAAAAAGTGAGCAAATCGGTACCTCCTCCACATTCCAACAACCAGCTGAACTAGAATCCATCTTTTCTGCCCTTGTGCCTTAAGTTGGACATCCATCAGACCATGCCACTTCTTTTGGGGAAGGGAAAAGAAGAGATAGAAAACTGGATAAACAAGCACAAAAGCTGAATTTTGAGGTTAAAGAGAAAGCCAAGTTGACACAATAGGAGTAATTTTCCAATGATCTGTTGTTTGAAGATTGAGGAGTTCTTCCAGGGAAGAACCAAGAAATGAATTCCATTTAAAAAGTAATGTTTGACTCAGAGCAAGGATATTGAACAAAATTCTGAAAAGTTGATCCCGACATGTATTTCCTTCTTCTGGGTTAGGAAAGGAATTAAATTCCTTATTCTTCCCCACTAAATGAAAGGCTAATTCAGTCCTTCACAAGTGTGTTCTCATATCCCAAGTGGTTGAACAGCAACAGCTGATTAACATGGAAATGGTCAAACACCATGTGTTTCATAAAACAAAAAAATGACTAATAAAAGAAAAATGTCTTGGATTGAGATTTTGCTTGCTTTCAGACAGAATATGTGAGAAAAGAAAGAATAATAAAGGCCAAGATTAGGAAAAGATGGCAACAAGAGAGGACAGGGCAGACCTAGCCTTGGCCTAGGAGCACTGACCTCTCTGATCTTGCCCTTGACAATGGTCACCTTGAGATTCTCTGTGCCCAAGTCCAGTGAATATGTTGTTCCCTGAAAGCTCTTGTTCCCATTAGAGTATTGGAGCTGTGGCCCAGCTCCATTCAGGAACCCCCAACCCAAGCCCAAGTTTTAAAAAAATGTAGAAATGTAACAACTGAAACTGCCCACTAGGTAAGGGTTACTAAAATTAACTCTGGGCAACTGACCAAGATGTGGGAAAGAGCAAGTACTTATTGAGCATTTTATTGAGCAAGTACTATATGTCAGTTATCATACCAGAAACTCTACCTGTTTTCTCACTGAATGTTAAGAAGCATGTAAGATCTGGAACTATCCCCATTTTACTAGAAACTGAGAATCAGGGAGGTTCAGTTCCTTCCTCAAGATCATACAGTTATAAGTGAAATGACTGGGATTCATTTCCAGGTGGGTTTTAATTTCCAACGAATAAAGACACAAGTAGAATTTCAGCACATATAGTACTGTATGCAAATATTTCAAAATGCATGATGACTAACTAACATCTTTGTTATGAAATTGTAATGGATTATCACAGGACAGAACTTAATAAGGCAAAATTTTCCATTAACATATCTGTAATTTTAAGTACAGTGAAATATCGACAAGTAATTATTCATGAGCAGAGTCAGAGAAGAGGAACACATCAGAATCACTTGAACAACCTGTTCAAGCATGTCTCCCATGCCTCTCCCCTCCCCAGCCCACTTCACTTCTCTTGGTCAATGTTATTGGGATAATGTGTTCTTATTTCTTAGAAATGCTGGGACAAGAAAGATGTGACACCACTTTGTAAATGTCCACACAAGCAAATGTTTCTATGCTTCTTCGTTATCCTTTATACTTCAAGTAAAGAAATTTCTAGATGAACACATTCTCAAGTTTTTTAGGTCATTATATGTTTTGGTAGTTAATTCATATCACATACAATTTTACATGTAACCAATATTCTCACAAAATATGAACATTTACATCTCTCATTTGCTTCACTGACATAGTCTGCATGTACACATATACTAACAGCATCACTGATGTCCTGATTAGATCAAAAATAGAGAAAATTAGTTCAACAGAAAATACCAAAATTCCTAAAGACAGTACAGGAAGTGATTTCAATGGATCTGGCTACTATCATCATCTATTCACTAATTTATTCATCTATTTACTACCAAGTACCTGCAACATGCCAAGTGGTTGGCTTTTACCAGCTAAAGTAGAATTTACCCCCTTATTGAGATAATAATTATTTACTTATGTTGGAGAAACCTCTTTCAGAACAAGGATGCACTAAATGATACTGAAGATGTTCTGAAATATTAGAGTAACTGTTGTTTTACTCTTGAGTGACTCTGTTTATTGGAAATAAAGCATTCATGCTTTTCAGGTGACACTTTCCAGATGTCAGCAATTAGTAATAATTATTAATAATTATTTAAGTCACTATCACTTATCTTGCTATGTAGGCTGAAATTTGAATGATATTGGGTTGTTTAAACTCTAATGAAAACATGGACCAAGCGTAAATGGTCCTTATGTTTGGAGTCTAAATGGGCCCTTTAGACTCCAAACACCTTAGTGGTGCTTTTTTGGGAAATTCATAGTAAAACTCATCTGTAGGTGAATCTATACCAGTAGCCTGCACTATACTACCCAGGACACCAGAAGAATGAGAAGGCACCTGGGAATGGGAATCTTAAGGCCTGCATCCAAATCTCAGTTTGCAAGTTTTGGAACCATAAAGAAGTCACTCATCTCTCTAAGTTACAGCTACTTCATCTGTAGAGAAAACAATGGCTTTGCCCATATCATTGGGATATTATAAAGATCAAATAATCTAGGGTTTGTGAAAATGTTGCAGAAACAGTAAAATGATATATTAATATAAAATATTAATTTTGTGAAAATGCTTTAGGAACATTAAAATGAAATATTAATATAAAGTATTAGTTTTGCTATTAGACCTTAAAATTTTATTTTTGATTTTATAATCATATTTAGGTTTATTTAATATAATCTACTTGCTCATTATAAACAATCTACAAGATTCAGAGAGGAAGTAATCTTGTATAAAGGCAAGAACTCAAGGCTGGAATTGGCTGAAATTGAATCTCTGTTAGAGAACTTATTGGCCAAGATCCCTTGGCCATGTTGCTTCTCTGAACCTGTTACTTCATCCATAAAGCATACATAACAATACCTACTTATGTTAAAGGATAGAATGCAAAGCATGTGGTTCAGTTGCTTACAACATAGATTCAATTAATGAGAATTACTTGTAATACTACAAAGTTATAATAGTCTTTGTTCTCTTCACTAACCATAGTTATGAATGCCCATATGACTCAAGGATTGTATCATATTCTTCTAGTTTTGTGGTCTCTTTATTTTGCTTTTCTCATCCCCTTCCAGAAGCAGAGGATTTGCAACTACCGTAACTGTTAGGTGATTAACAAGTTAGTGTTACAGTTATTTTTTTGTGCTAGAGTTTATATGCCACTGAGATACCTGAACAGTGAGTCTGGTTTGAAAGATAAAGCAAGGAGAGGGTCACGCATGGTGGGAGACATGTTCTTGTCAAGGTGACTCTTATCAAGGTTACAGCCTTACTTTTTTGTATTTTCTTTTTCTTGAAATGAGTATTTTGAAAATATTATCCCACCTGGAAGAATCTGGTAATTAGTAAAAGGAAGGCCTGTCTGAGAAATAAAACGCTGCTGCAAAGAATCTGACTTAGTATCATGACTTTTAATCATTTTTAATACAGAATTTTATAGCTCATCAAGGGGTAAGCCAGTCTATCATAAGAAGTTGTCTTTTTGTTCATTTTAGAAATGTCCCTGCTGTTATTGTGTGTATGCTTTTGAAAACTCAACACAGTTTAAATGAAAGAGGGCTGATGCTCTGTTCTCTTCCTCCTCCTCCTGTCCAAGTTCATTGTCTTTTCCCTAAAAGTCCCTCTCACAGTTTTACCAATTCCTTCCTGCAACCCATATTAATGAGTGTCATAGCTTAGAACAATCATATTTTCTTATTAAATTTATAGTTCAGCTAATGTGATGGGATGATCTGCATGCCAGAATCTCTTAGTTTCTTTTCCTTTCCTTTACACAACTGCAGACTGGAACCAAATGCTCAGTCAAATATCTTTCTTATGTAACTAACTGGAGGTGAGTGTTTTCCGGTTGCTCTTTTCTCTTTCACCATTATTCTCTGTCTCCCTCTGTATTTATAGAACCAGCTTTAATTATAATTTACCAGGGTGCTGAGGGCACATCAGTGATTCTCCAGATGGCTCAAACCAACCCGTGAGAGTACATTTCATTTCACATTTGATCTTAGAATAGCCAAAATGTTCCTAGCAAGCACTGACTAAGCAGTTGACCTGTCTATTTGCAGTTAGTTTCCATTTACCTGCCTTCTGATCACAAATACTAATATTCCTTGATATTATGGGCCCCCTACACATCTCTCTATATTTTCCCCTTTTAGATTTTCCTTTATGCTTAAGCTGTGGATCAACAGGAGGGAAGCCTTCAGTTTAATATATATATACATATTTCATTATTTAAACAAGCTTTTCTTTCCAACATATGTTACAGCTTCTGTAATGAAGGTCTTAAACTTAATGTCAAAGAGTGCTGGGTATTTATTCTAAAAGCATTTCTGAGAAAGTGAAAAGCATATCTATAAATAAATGAAGAAAAAAGAAAGATGGGGAAGAGAAAGGTATTATGTTTTACATGTTCTTCCATTTCCTCTGAACAAATTCCCTGCTGAAGTGTTTAAAATAGTTATATAATACCAATTAGACTACTATAACCAAGAACTCATCCCATCAGTACAGATTCTGCATTTCTTTAATTCCAAAATAATAGCAAGTAAGTGCTCCAGAATGATCCTAATAAGGCAGTGATGGTAAAGTGTTTATTAGAAATGGTAATTTGTGTATATATACATATATGTGTACATATATATTATATATATATTATATATATACATTGTAGGGAGCAGTACAGGATAAAAGATTCTCATCCCATTGCCTTTTCTGGTCTAAAACCAACTAAATAAAACAGAATAATATATTATTATAGGTGAAAATATTCTTTCTAAGTTTATTTGAACTCTCAAAATTTTTTTATTAGGCCAAATTAGAACTATGGAAATGGAAATACTATGACAATTCTAACAGAATTTAAGAATGTTAGGATGTTTATGTTCATTTGTAAGTAAACATAAAAGTTTTAGTTTTCAATACTATTCTGAGTATTCATGGTAATTCTACTCTACCATTTACTCACTTAGTTTTTCACCTGACTGCCTCCTGTGTCCAGCACTATGAATGTGTCTTGGGGGTAGGAGTAGGTAAGAGGAAAATTAAAGGAATGTTGAGAAAATTTCAGACAGAGAGTATCAAATGAATGGGGAGATGAAGCAACCTGCTTCATATGGTGATTATCTTAGTTACTTCCTGGCATAAGAAGAGGGTCACAGTTGATGTAGATGGGGAAACAGAATGTAGATGGCTTTCTATGCCATACTCCGGAACTTGGATTTTTGTCCCTTTTCGGTAGGTAAATGGGAAAAATGATATAATTTGAGTGGGTGAGTATCACATATTATTGAATTTCCTTAGATATTCACAATAGCTGCAGTGTGAAGGGTGTCATGAGAGGGTGTGAAACTACAGACAAATACATATTAGGAGACCATAGCCATAGTCAAAGATGAGAAGGGCCTGAATTAAGACTAGAAATGTAGTAATTTAAAAAGGTATAATTTAAAAGACTTAGAGATGATTAAATACCAGAATTGAAAGAAAGATACAAGTCTAGGGTGACTTGGCTTTTTGGCTTGAACAGCTTGGTGAATTTCCAAAATGAGGACTGCAGGAGGAAAAGTAGGTTTGTGGAAGATGATGAGGTCAGTTTGGGACATGCTGTGAAACACGTCTCAGAGGCAGATAGTTGAGACTCATAAGTCTTAAGCTCAGGAAGGAGAAGCCTAAGATGGATAAAAAGATTTGTTTGTCAGATCTGAGAGTCATCAGCATAGGTGACTATTGAAACCCAGAGAGTTAGAGCTTGCCCAGAGAGCCTCACTGGATGAAAAGGCCCCAATAGCAGAGCCCTGGAGAACACAAATACTTAAACCATTATTAGAAGAAGAGAAATTAAAAAAGAAAGATTTTTTAAATAGGAAAGAGGACTACGAGAAGAGAGTCATGATTCAGAAGGGAAGGGAAAAAACAATTTCAAAATTAAATAAGATGAGGACTGAATGATAACACTGTCTTTGCCCATAATTATGTCATTGGTAACTTTGCCAGAGCTAATTAGTATAGTAGATTGCAGAGGCTATGACCAGTAAAATTTAATATGCACCAATTTTATCAATAGATCAAGTCATCACTTCTAAAAATTATACAGAAATAAGTTATTAAAAAGAATAGTTCATTTAAAAATGAAAAAGTGTTTGCATATGTAACATTAAAAATTGATTTAGAAATTATATTTTCTAGAAGAAAATTCCTTCACTTTAAAAAAAATTCTGATTAATTATATTTGGGGAATATGAAGCCCCACCTTTGGCCATCATGGATCAACTGATGCAGGACTAGTTCTCCTGCTGTACACAACTAGAAAGCTAAACAAAATACATAAAATAATGTTTTCAGACATTGGACAGTAGGCAACGTAAGGCAGTGTCTCTAAGGGAAGGAAAACAAGAAAAAGGTAAGTCCTGTGATGACCTAGGCTTTCTGGCAATGGCAGAGGCAGAGGCAGCAAGATGAATCCTAATCAGAGAAGATTTGTAGAAGTTGAGGTGTTTGGAGTGGCAGGACAGAATAATGGAGAGAAGGGAGTACACATAGCACGAGCTCGAGAAAACTGCACAGGGCTATCCTTGAGACTTTGGTGTACTACAAAATTGTCCATGCCTAGGGACACTTTGCAAGGTTACAAGATAACTACCAGGGAACTATAAAGTTAACAACTATTGGAGCTTGCACAGAACTGGACTACATTTAAGTTTCAACCAATCAGAGTGAAGAGACTTCAATGCATACTCTGAATATTCAGTAGAGATCAGAGAAAGGCCATGACATACGATAAGGCCTAACCTCACTGGACAGTAAAAGATGCTCTAGACCAGCCCAAACTAAGCTTAAAAACAAACATTGAAAAGATCTAGCCAATTCCCAAGTAAGTAGATTTCTGACCAAAACAAACTCAATACTCTTTAAAGGAAGACAATAAAATCCAGAGTGTCAACAATTAAACATTCAAAATGTCCAGCATCTGATTAAAAAACTACTAGATATGCAAAGAAGCAGGGAAACATGACCCATAACTATAAGAAAAATCAATTAATAGAAATAGGCCCAGAAATTACTGAGGTAATGGGATCAGTAGACAAGGTCTTCAACGGTTTTATAAATACATTCAAGGATTTAAAGGATGAACAAAATGAGAAGAGAAATTGAAACTATTAAAACAATCAAATGGAATTTCTTGCATTGAAAAACGCAATAAGTGAAATTGAAAATTCACTGGATAAACTTAAAATCAGATTAGATACTGCAGAAGATCACTGAACTTAAAAGCAGAACAACAGTTAGACTTTAAATAGAAACACATTGAGATTTATACCAATAACTTTGATACTTTAGACGAAATGAAATTCCTTGAGAAACCTAAACTGCCAAAGCTGACATAAGAAAATCCAAATTGTTCTGTCGATTAAAAAAATTAAAGAAATTGAAACCTCAATTTAAAACCTTCTCACAAAAACAGAAAAATGTAGGTATGGATGGCTTCACAAAATTTTACCCAATCGTACATATGTTCTTTAAGAAAATAGAATAGGCAACACTTCTCAACAATTACAAGACAGTAAGAATCATTTCAACACAGACTTACACCAGTTCTTAAGAAGAGGAGATCTTGGGAATTCCCTGGTGGTCCAGTGGTTAGGACTCTGTGCTTCCACTGTAGGGGGCACGGGTTGATCCCTGGTCAGGAACTAAGATCCTGCATGCTCCGTGGTGTGGCAGGGGTGGGGTGCAGGGGTGGAGGAAGAAGATATCTTTTCTGGATATTATGATGAGGAATAGCGCTATAGAGAACCTGAGAGTTAAACCTATATTTAAAGGATTTCAATAGGTGGGGAAAGAGTCATTCTAACTTGGGGGAATGACATAATATGATATGAAGCAAGGAAGCATATGTGCGTGGAACAGTTAGTACAATATGACGATATCATCTGGGTTCATTTCAGAGACTTTTAGGGCTGGGCTTAAAACATAGATGATGTCATAACCATGGACCAACTTCAGTTCCAAGTGAGAGAGTTTGGATTTTATTCCATAAGTATTTGCTAAGTCAATGAAAGTTTCTGAGCATGAGAGTGGCACAGTCAACTAGAAAGTCTGAAATCTTGATCTCATAAAAGCTATTTGGACTGGAGGGAAGAAAGTTCAGTGACAGAGAAAATAGAAAAAATCCTGCAATGGCTTGGTATGGTTCTTTGGGAGTGGAAAGAAAGACACAGTGCCCAGAGGAACCTCAGGGTAGATTCAATGGACAGTAGCCACAAAACTAATCACATTTTCTAAATATTAAGATTAAAAATGTATAAGCTACTGCAGACTATACTTTCTAAGCTCAGACAGAACCTCAAATGGGGTGGAATTTTACTAGTAAAACCTTACCTATATGAGAAGATAAATATTATTTCCATTTATGTTATGTTCTTGGTCTTAGAAATATAAGTTCCATTTATGCCAAGCTTCATGAAAATTATATTTTAGGGAAGAGTCATGAAGCTCTCTCCCACAATGTTTAAACATGAAGCTAGTTTCAAGTAAATTTATAATGGGAAGCAACTGACTTATATACACTGTACGTTCACCAGATTTTAATTGATTCTAGGGAGTCTGATGATTTGAAAATGATCAAGGCTGATTAAGTCAGATATATTTGATGTCATCCCTAGTTTTATTTTTTTTTGCTCTCAACATGGAATATGACTAATGCATTTTTCTCTCCTCAATTAACCAAAGTTCATGTACACAAATCTCTGAGGTAGCTTCTAATCCCCTGTGTTTCTCTAGTGAATGTTGTCTAGGACAAAGGCAGACAAGAATTTGGTATGTTGTGATTTAGCAGCAGTAAATAAACCACAGTAGAGAAAGCAGCAATTAACATTGTAAATCTGTTAATACCACAATTGATATAAAAGAAGTTTTATGACAACCAGTCTGGAGAAAAACTCGCTATTTCCATGTTAGTTTTCTTCAAACAAAAATCAAAACAAACAAAAAGTGCTTAATAAATAAATCGTTAAGACATGCAGGACTTTTTGAATATTTTAAGTTTGTTCGTTTGGCTGTATATAGAGAACATTCACTCGCCCATTTGTCCGTTTATTCACCAAGCATATGTTGAACATTGCTCTCTCTTGGACACTGCAGTGGTTTGAAGTGAGTGAGATCCAGAGTCCGCCACAAAGGGAAGAACAACATGTACTCATATGACTCCAAAAAATTACTATAGGCAATACTACAAGCAAAAGCTTCCCTTAAAACATTTCTCTTTGCTTGCAAACAATGATTCTCAAACATCGTGGAAACAAAAGACTGCAGAAAATCCTAAAGTTTCTGTTTTACTATTCATATCAAGCCTTATAAATATTTTCCCTGCCTGGTGCAAACGTCCTCTCCTTAAGAATTAATATTGCACAAAGCTAGTGAGCATTTACTGTCTGACAGATAAGATTGTGGTAAGACCTGCCCCTTCCCTGGAAAAACTCACAGTTAATTGTTGGACACCTCCTATTTGCATTGGAGCCCTTGGAAGCCAAGTGGGGAGGGTTATGAAAGTACCAGATGCTTAGCCTGAGGCAGGAGAGGGAATGGCCAATGGACATCCCACAAGGAGTTCTCAGTGCGGAGAGGGAGGTAGACATGTCACACAGGATTATACGTCACACAGCACGTGTTCTAAGAGAGATGTGTGCGGGAGTCAAAGAAGGTTCATAGGAAGACTGAATGACTTTACCAGGGTGGGGAGTGAGGTCAGAGAAAAGACATGTCTGAGGAGACAGCGCCTAAAGAACAGGTGGATCACCAGGCAGCAAAGGGGTTATAGTTGATTTCCAAAGTGTTCAAAAGGGTAAAATGCTCCAAGCATTTTAAATAAGGAATAAAACATTTTATTTTACTATTAAAGATAAAATATTTCAAGAAATTATCCAAATAACAGACTCTTTTCTGCCATGAGTTTGAATTGATAACAGACCACCCACAAGGCACCAAGAGTAATGAGAAACGGGGGGAGAGGACCTCTCTGCAGGAGAGAGCAATTAATGAGCTCCTGTCAGGCAGTACTGTTTTTTGCTTACATCTTTTCATTGAGTTTTCAAAACAACGCTGTCTGGTATTTTGCCCATTTACAGATGAGAAAACAGAGAGCATATCTGTCATCAGTAAGAGGTAAATCTAAAATCTGAATCCAGAGAAGTTTGTTTCCAAAGTTCATGCTCTTTATTAGAGGGCACTGTTTGCTTCATTCACCCTGACCTTTTCACTCGAACCTCTTCAGGAAATACAGATATGAAAGTTCCATCAAGGACCTAAAAGAGCTTCCTGTACCAATGCCCAGCAAACCCTTGCTCAGTGTTGGACAGTGGAACATTGGGAGAAAAGAGTCATGAGATTACCAAGTCTCTCTTCCCCCTGCATTCTCTTGGTCTTGGTAAGAGTTGGAGCAAGGTGTTCCTTTTGCTGCTGTATGTCTTCAGCTCTGGAGATCTGGATAAGGATCAGAGAACCAGGGAGGACAAAGGAAAAGGGGCTACTTAGGACTCGGGTATGCATAAGGCTTTAAGAGAAAGGGGAAAAGATCCTGGGGTTTCTATATTGCCCAACTGAGTTCTCTAGGGCAGAAGGTAAAGAAAGTCTCAAAGCAAAAGCCCCAGGTAGGAGAAAGTCTGAATTTACTGGTATTAGCACCTAAGCACAACTGTAGTTGGCTGGATAAAGCACAGGTCTCATAGAGCTGAGGGTTCCATGGTGTACATCATCAGAGGTAGGGACTGTTGCAGCAGCAGAGACACATGCAGCCAGTCTTCCCAATCCTTCCTAGCATCCTAAAGAGAACTAGAATAATGGAAAGTTCAGGTCTTTGGAAAGGAGACCTACCCAGCTGGAACATCAGAAGGGAGAAGGAAAAGTGTGCATCGGAACCAGTACTGAGCAGAGATCCAAAGAAGTGGTAAATGTCAAGGAAATTCATGAGAGTGATGCCCATCTGCCCATCCCTAGTTAAGGGTAGATTGTTTTCATTCCCTCTGATCTGGGCTCTTACTCTCCTTTCTCCAGCATTCTCCTCCCTCTCCTCTTAACCAGGACCAGGATTCTGCTCTGAAGTCTTCAACAGCTTCTTTTTGCTTACAGAATGAGCCAGGCTCTACAATGTGGCACATTCAGTATGCTCTACAGTGCGGCACAACTTCTTTTTCCTGACTGGTCTTCTACTCTTACTACAGGAACTCTCCACCACATTAAATTTGTATGTATCCCATTCCTAAACAATTTTTCTCCTATCCCACCCTCATGTTTTTTCTCTCTGTATTACCTCTATGCAAATGCCTCTCTTTTATTTCCCACTCTCTTTTTCTCTCTGAACCTTATTCACGGTATGGAGCACACAAAAGTTGTCCCATGGAACCTGCAGTGGGGTTACACATTATGTCTTATCTCCTGTATATTTTGTAAACTCTCGAAGGCCAATAAAATATCCATATAACCCATTATTCCAGGGCATAATTCCTTGTATATAGTAGGCAGTTAATATGTAACTCATAAACGAAAATATTAGAAAGAAATAATGACTAGATTAACTAAGTGAGCTGAAAGGGTCATTTGCCAGCATCTAGCCCAATGCCTTCCTTTTAGCGATGAGAAACTGAATCCCAAGGAAGTTAATGATCTTGATCTGCACAATAACTAGTTGAGCCACAGCCAGGACCAAGAGTAATAGCTAACCTCATTTGATTACCTACCATGTATCAGGCTCAGCTATAAGACTTTACCTGTTTTGACTTTTTCAAACTTTTAACAATAATATGAGGTACTTAATAGCTCATTTGATAGGAAAATAGAGTCACACAAAGACTGAGTAATACATGCCAATCAAATAGCTTTGTAAATAGCAGAATAAAGATTTGACCACACAGACTTATTCCATAGTACTGGTATTTAACCATGACTCCACTCAACTGAACCTCTGTTAATCTAGCCCCCATTCTTCTATGCCATTCCATCTCCATTTGTTAGCTCAGTAGGGCATAAAGATATTGCCTGACCCAGGTTCTTGCTATAAAATGAAAGGCTTGGAAAAATCACACCCATATAGGCATTCACTGGTATCACTGATAAAGCTAATTAAAACATGAGGTTGGACGAGGGGTAAGAGTAATCTTCCTCCCCACAGATACACCAGAAATACATCTACACGTGGAACAACTCCTACAGAACACCTACTGAACGCTGGCAGAAGACCTCAGACCTCCCCAAAGGCAAGATACTCCCCACGTACCTGGGGAGGGCAAAAGAAAAAAGAATAAACAGAGACAAAAGGATAGGGACGGGACCTGCACCAGTGGGAGTGAACTGTGAAGGAGGAAAGGTTTCCACACACTAGGAAGCCCCGTTGCAGGCAGGGACTGTGGGTGGCAGAGGGGGAAAGCTTCGGAGCTTCGGGGCCCCGGAGAAGAGCACAGCAACAGGGGTGCAGAGGGCAAAGCGGAGAGATTCCCGCACAGACGATCAGGGCCGACCGGCACTCACCAGCCCGAGAGGCTTGTCTGCTACCCCGCCGGGGCGGGCAGGGCTGGGAGCTGACGCTCGGGCTTCGGGCTTCGGTAGGATCCCAGGGGGAGGACTGGGGTTGGAGGCATGAACACAGCCTGAAGGGGTTAGTGCACCACGGCTAGCCAAGCGGGAATCCAGGAAAAGGTCTGGACCTGCCGAAGAGGCAAGCGACTTTCTCTTCCCTCTGTTTCCTGGTGCGTGAGGAGAGAGGTTTAAGAGCGCTGCATAAAGGAGCTCCAGAGACAGGAGCGAGCAGCGGCTAAAAGCGCGGACCCCAGAGACGGGCATGAGACGCTAAGGCTGCTGCTGCCGCCACCAAGGGGCCTGTGTGCGAGCACAGGTCACTATCCACACCCCGTTTCCGGGGAGCCTGTGCAGCCCGCCACTTCCAGGTTCCCGGGATGCAGGGACAACTTTCCCAGGAGAGCGCACGGCGGGCCTCAGGCTGGTGCAACGTCACGCCAGCCTCTGCCGCCACAGGCCCGCCCCGCACTCCGTACCCCTCCCTCCCCCCGGCCTGAGTGAGCCAGAGCCCCCGAATCACCTGTTCCTTTAAGCCCGTCCTGTCTGAGCGAAGAACAGACGCCCTCCGCCGAACTACACACAGAGGCGGGGCCAAATCCAAACCTGAGCCCCGGGAGCTGTGCGAACAAAGAAGAGAAAGGGAAATCCCTCCCAGCAGCCTCAGAAGCAGCGGATTACAGCTCCACAATCAACTTGATGTACCCTGCATCTGTGGAATACATGAATAGACAAGGAATCATCCCAAATTAAGGAGGTGGACTTTGAGAGCAAGATTTATGATTTTATCCCCTTTTCCTCTTTTTGTGAGTGTACATGTATGCTTCTGTAGCAGAGTTTGTCTGTATAGCTTTGTTTCCACCATTTGTCCTAGGGTTCTATCTGTCCATTTTTTTGTTTTTCTTTTTCTTTTCTTTAAAAAAATTTTTTTCTTAATAATTATTTTTTTATTTTAATAACTTTATTTTATGTTACCTTCTTTCTTTCTTTCTTTCCTTCGCTCCTTCCTTCTTTCATTTCTTCCTCCCTCCCTCCCTCCTATCTATTTTTTCTTTCCTTCCTTCCTTCTTTCTTTCTTTCTTTTTCTTTCATTTTCTCACATTTATTCTGAGCCGTGTGGATGAAAGGCTCTTGGTGCTACAGCCAGGAGTCAGTGCTGTGCCTCTGAGGTGAGAGAGCCAACTTCAGTCCACTGGTCCACAAGAGACCTCCCAGCTCCACAGGCTATACAATACACTACTTAATAACGAAGTGATCACTGAACAAATCAAAGAGGAAATCAAAAAATACCTAGAAACAAATGACAATGGAGACACGACGACCAAAAACCTATGGGATGCAGCAAAAGCAGTTCTAAGAGGGAAGTTTATAGCAATACAATCCTATCTTAAGAAACAGGAAACATCTCTAATGAACAACCTAAACTTGCACTTAAGGCAATTAGAGAAAGAAGAACAAAAAGAACCCCAAAGTTAGCAGAAGGAAAGAAATCATAAAGATCAGATCAGAAATAAATGAAAAAGAAATGAAGGAAACGATAGCAAAGATCAACAAAACTAACAGCTGGCTCTTTGAGAAAATAAACAAAATTGATAAACCATTAGCCAGACTCATCAAGAAGAAAAGGGAGAAGACTCAAATCAATAGAATTAGAAATGAAAAAGGAAAAGTCACAACTGAGACTGCAGAAATAAAAAATATCATGAGAGATTACTACAAGCAACTCTATGCCAAAGAAGTGGACAACCTGGAAGAAATGGACAAATTCTTAGAAATGCACAACTTGCCAAGACTGAATCAGGAAGAAACAGAAAATATGAACAGACCAATCAAAAGCACTGAAATTGAAACTGTGATAAAAATCTTCCAACAAACAAAAGCCCAGGACCAGATGGCTTCACAAAATAAAGATGTAAAAACAAACAAAATAACAGGAGGTTAGTTCAATCTAACAAGTAATGTGATTCCAGGTGAGAAATGAAGAATAGACCTTACTTAACAAATTCAGTCTTTTAGTCTCTGCTATTTAGTCTTCCTCACAGTAGGTAATACACAGATGCATCCTTTGCCAGGACATGACCTGTGCTATTTTATTGTTATCTACATGAAAGGGAAAACAAATTATACTATATTGGTAGTGCCTGTGGAGGTGTTGGGGGTTATGTTTTTGTTGTTGATGATAATGGTGGTGGTAACAATATCTCAATTCCAATTTTTTTTCTGTGTATGAGTATGGTTATTTTCTAGAGCTTCAGAAACTAAAGCCCGTCTCAAGCAAGACAATTTTGAATTGTTTTATGCTTAGTCTTCCCTGCTAATTAGATTGCAGTTTATAATTTATTATAGTGTTCCTTTTTCTCATTTACTGTATTTTTGTGTGAGCTATTTCCATATTAGAATTTTGCAACTTTCTCAAGGAAATATAAACCTTGCCTTTCTGTTAATTATAAGAGCAACTGTGACCACAAGATAATTCTGGAAAGGCAATTATGCAGTGTTTCAATTTTCTCCAGATTTGTACACTTGTAGTTAAAATCCACAAGTCTTGGAGGTTATCCTATCCAGACCCCAACTCATTGGGAAAATCCTCTTCACAGCATCTTCTTTAGATGGCAGCCTCTGCTATCCCAGTGCAGCTCAAGAGATTCTCTAAAAATACAAACTTGCTCCTGTTTCTCCACTTACAGCCCTTCTGTGTTTTCCCGTCCACCATCCTTAACCTGGCTTACCTCTTCATGCTTGAACCCTTTCCACCCTCCAGCTGCATCTTGCACCACCTCAGGTCTTAGCAATCAACACACCACCATGCTGTAATTTTTGCAATTGAAAATCTAGGGAAAAAAATTCAATACTTCTTCCTCATGACCATCCCTCAAATATTTAACTGCAGCTATTGGGTATTACCAAGTTTTCTATTTTCCAGGTTAATTTCTCTGAGTCTGGCCATTCTTCAATCATTATGACCTAATTTGTCCATGTCATATGATTGCAGAGTCATTATATAAATTATCCTCAGAAACTGATAGAAAGTACAGGAGGTTCCTCAGACTTTCTCTTTCTTTTTCTTTTTTAAGTTTTCTAACAGGGAAAATGTCTGTTCTGGGGTCATATATGTGATTTCAAGGCTTAATACACTTTCAAAAAGGATTATAAGAATATTTTTGGATGAAAAAGAGCTAACATGGATTCACCAAGAATATGTAAATCTGATTAAACTGAATCCAATATTTTGATATGGTCTGTTCTGTTCAGAGAACAATGAACTTTTACTTTCCTTATTCTGGGCACTAAGCTTTATTTATTCAAAACTAAATTTCATAAGCCTTTTCATCATCCACATCCACTCAATTTGCACTGGCCAATTAAAATCTTACATTAATTTTCATTACTTTAAAGTTCCCCAAATTCGTACTTTGCATTTATTGTTTTAAACATAGATGTGGTAATATATATTCATTTCTGTTGCATCACATCTCATTAATTTTAACTCATTATTTTACCCTATTGAGGTGTTCATCTTTTGAAATCCCATGTTTATATCATTCAAAATTTGAATGAGTTGGCTGTCTTTGTCATCATTCAAGTTATGGATAAAAAAGGTAAAAAACATATACTTAGCAGGTACCTGGAAACCTTGGGCCCAGGAGCCAATTCTTGCTAGGGACACAGGCCCGGGCAGCCATGGGAAGCTAAGGATACAGCATTACATTTAGTCTTCATGCCTCCATAGGCTCCTCTTGGCTGTGACAATTTTGCATACTTTCCTCACTTTTGATGACCTGGACGATGTTGAGGAGTACTGCCCTGCTCTACAGCCTCATAGTCTTCAGCTTCAGTTGGCAGAAAGGAAAAGAGACAGTGGAGCAGCCACTTCAGATTCATAAAAACCACAGCTTAGAGCTGTGTGGGTGACAGGGTCTTGGTGCTCTGGCCGGCTGTCAGACCAGAGCCTGTGAGGTGGGAGACCCAAGTTCAGGACATTGGTCCACCAGAGACCTCCCAGCCCTACATAATATCAGTCTGCGAGAGCTCTCCCAGAGACCTCCATATCAACCCTAACACCCAGCTCCACACAACGACCAGCAAGCTCCAGTGCTGGACACCCTATGCCAAACAATTAGCAAGACAGGAACACAACACCACCCATTAGCAGAGAGGCTGCCTAAAATCAAAATAAGTCCACAGACCCCCCAAAACACACCACCGGACGTGGTCCTGCCCACCAGAAAGACAAGATCCATGCTCATCCACCAGAACACAGGCACCAGTCCCCTCTGCCAGAAAGCCTGCACAACCTACTGAACCAACCTCACCTACTGGGGGCAGACACCAAAAACAACGGGAGCTACAAACCTGCAGCCTGTGAAAAGGAGACCCCAAACACAGTAAGTTAAGCAAAATAAGAAGACAGAGAAATATGCAGCACATGAAGGAGCAAAGTAAAAACCCATAAGAACAAACAAATGAAGAGGATTTAGGCAGTCTACCTGAAAAAGAACTCAGAGTAATGAGAGTAAAGATGATCTAAAATCTTGGAAATAGAATACAGAAAATGCAAGAAACATTTAACAAGGAACTAAAAGAACTAAAGAGCAAACAAACAAGGTTGAACAACACAATAAATGAAATTTAAATTTTGCTAAAAGGAATCAATAGCAGAATAACTGAGGCTGAAGAACGGATAAGTGACCTGGCAGATAAAAGAGTGGAAATAACTACCACAGAGCAAAATAAAGAAAAAAGAATAAAAAGAATCGAGAACAGTCTCAGAGACCTCTGGGACATTAAACACACGAACATTTGAATTATAGGGGTCCCAAAAGAAGAGGAGAAAAAGAAATGGACTAAGAAAATATTTGAAGAGATTATAGTTGAAAACGTCCCTAATATGGGAAAGGAAACAGTCAATCAAGTCCAGGAAGTGCAGAGAGTCCCATACAGGATAAATCCAAGGAGAAACACTCCAAGAAATATATTAATCAAAGTATAAATATTAAATACAAAGAAAAAATATTAAAAGCAGCAAGGGAGAGCAACAAATAATATACAAGGGAATCCCCATAAGGTTAACAGCTGATCTTTCTGCAGAAATTCTGCAAGCCAGAAGGGAGCAGCAGGACATATTTAAAGTGATGAAAGGGAAAAAACTGAAACCAAGATTACTCTACCCACCAAGGACCTCATTCAGATGCAATGGAGAAATGAAAACATTTACAGACAAGCAAAAGCTACGAGAATTCAGCATCACCAAACCAGCTTTACAACAAATGCTAAAGGAACTTCTCTAGGCAGGAAACATAAGAGAAGGAAAAACCTACAATAACAAACAAAAAACAATTAAGAAAATGGGAATAGGAACATACATATCGATAATCACCTTAAATGTAAATGGATTAAAAACTCCAACCAAAAGCACAGACTGGCTGAACGGATACAAAAACAAGACCTGTATATATACTGTCTATAAGAGACCCACTTCAGACATAGGGACACATACAGACTGAAAATGAGGGGATGGAAAAAGATATTCCATGCAAATGGAAATCAAAAGAAAGCTAGAGTGGCAATTCTCATAACAGACAAAATAGACTTTAAAATAAAGACTCTTACAAGAGACAAGGACACTACATAATGATCAACGGATCAATCCAAGAAGAAGATAAAACAATTGTAAATATTTATGCACCCAACATAGGAGCACCTCACTACATAAGGCAAATGCTAAAAAGAGGAAATCAACAGTAACACAATTAGAGTAGGGAACTTTAACACCCCACTTTCACCAATGGACAGATCATCCGAAATGAAAATAAATAAGGAAACACAAGCTTTACACGACACATTAAACAATATAAACTTAACTGATATTTATAGGACATTCCATCCAAAAACAAAAGAATACACTTTCTTCTCAAGTGCTCATGGAACATTCTCCAGGATAGATCATATCTTGGGTCACAAATCAAGTCTTGGTAAATTTAAGAAAACTGAAATTGGATCAAGTATCTTTTCCGACCACAACACTATGAGACTAGATATCAATTACAGGAAAAAAGCTGTAAAAACTACAAACAAATGTAGGGTAAACAATACACTAGTTAATAACCAACAGATCACAGAAGAAATCAAAGAGGAAATCAAAAAATACCTGGAAACATATGACAATGAAAACATGACGACCCAAAACCTATGGGATGCAGCAAAAGCAGTTCTAAGAGGGAAGCTTATAGCAATGCAATCCTACCTCAAGAAACAAGAAACATCTCAAATAAACAACCTAATTTTACACCTAAAGCTATTAGAGAAAGAAGAACAAAAACCCCCAAAAGTTAGCAGAAGGAAAGAAATCATAAAGATCAGATCAGAAATAAATGAAAAAGAAATGAAGGAAACAATAGCAAAGATCAATAAAACTAAAAGCTGGTTCTTTGCAAAGATAAACAAAATTGATAAACCATTAGCCAGACTCATCAAGAAGAAAAGGGAGAAGACTCAAATCAACAGAATTAGAAACGAAAACAGAGAAGTAACAACTGACACTGCAGAAATACAAAGGATCATGAGAGATTACTACAAGCAACTACATGTCAATACAATGGACAACCTGGGAGAAATGGAAAACTTCTTACAAAGCACAACCTTCTGAGACTGAACCAAGAAGAAGTAGAAAATATAAACAGACCAATCACAAGCACTGACACTGAAACTGTGATTAAAAATCTTGCAATAAACAAAAGCCCAGGACCACATGGATTCACAGGCGAATTCTATCAAACATTTAGAGAAGAGCTAACACCTATCCTTCTCAAACTCTTCCAAAATGTAACAGAGGGAGGAACACTCCCAAAATCATTCTACGAGGGCACCATCACCCTGATACCAAAGCCAGACAAAGACGTCACAAAAAAAGAAAACTACAGACCAATATCACTGATGAACACAGATGCAAATATCCTCAACAAAATACTAGCAAACAGAATCCAACAGCACATTAAAAGGATCACACACCATGATCAAGTGGGGTTTGTCCCAGGAATGCAAGGATTCTTCAGTATACTCAAATCAATCAACGTGATACACCATATTAACAAATTGAAGGAGAAAAACCATATGATCATCTCAATAGATGCAGAGAAAGCTTTCGACAAAATTCAACACCCATTTATGATAAAAACCCTGCAGGAAGTAGGCATAGAGGGAAATTTCCTCAACATAATAAAGGCCATACATGACAAACCCACAGCCAACATCGTCCTCAATGGTGAAAAACTGAAAGCATTTCCACTAAGATCAGGAACAAGACAAGGTTGCCCACTCTCACCACTCTTATTCAACATAGTTTTGGAAGTTTTAGCCACAGCAATCAGAGAACAAAAGGAAATAAAAGGAATCCAAACTGGAAAAGAAGAAGTAAAGCTGTCACTGTTTGCAGATGACATGATACTACAGAGAATCCTAAAGATGCTACCAAAAAACTACTAGAGCTAATCAATGAATTTGGTAAAGTAGCAGGATACAAAATTAATACAGAGAAATCTCTGGCATTCCTATACGCTAGTGATGAAAAATCTGAAAGAGAATTTAAAGACACACCCCCATTTACCATTGCAACAAAAAGAATAAAACACCTAAGAATAAACCTACCTAAGGAGACAAAAGACCTGTATGCAAAAAACTATAAGACACTGATGAAAGAAATTAAAGATGATACAAATAGATGGAGAGATATACCATGTTCTTGGATTGGAAGAATCAACATTGTGAAAATGACTCTACTACCCAAAGCAATCTACAGATTCAATGCAATCCCTATCAAACTACCACTGGCATTTTTCACAGAACTAGAACAAAAAATTTCGCAATTTGTATGGAAACACAAAAGACCCCGAATAGCCAAAGCAATCTTGAGAACGAAAAAAGGAGCTGGAGGAATAAGGATACAAAATTAATACAGAGAAATCTCTGGCATTCCTATACGCTAGTGATGAAAAATCTGAAAGAGAATTTAAAGACACACCCCCATTTACCATTGCAACAAAAAGAATAAAACACCTAAGAATAAACCTACCTAAGGAGACAAAAGACCTGTATGCAAAAAACTATAAGACACTGACGAAAGAAATTAAAGATGATACAAACAGATAGAGAGATATACCATGTTCTTGGATTGGAAGAATCAACATTGCGTAAATGACCATACTACCCAAAGCAATCTACAGATTCAATGTGATCCCTATCAAACTACCAATGCATTTTCCACAGAACTAGAACAAAAATTTCACAATTTGCATGGAAACACAAAAAACTCCGAATAGCCAAAGCAATCTTGAGAAAGAAAAATGAAGTTGGAGGAATCAGGCTCTCTGACTTCAGACTATACTACAAAGCTACAGTAATCAAGACAGTATGGTACTGGCACAAAAACAGAACTATAGATGAATGGAACAGGATAGAAAGCCCAGAGATATACCCATGCACATATGATCACCTTATCTTTGATAAAGGAAGCAAGAATATACAGTGGAAAAAAGACAGCCTCTTCAAAAAATGGTGCTGGGATAACTGGACAGCTACATGTAAAAGAATGAAATTAGAACACTCCCTAACACCATACACAAAAATAAACTCAAAATGGATTAAATACCTAAATGTAATGCCATACGCTAAAACTCTTAGAGGAAAACATAGGCAGAACACTCTATGACGTAAATCACAGCAAGATCCTTTTTGACCCACCTCCTGGCGAAATGGAAATAAAAACAACAATAAGCAAATGGGGCCTAATGAAACTTAAAAGCTTTTGTACAGCAAAGGAAACCATAAACTAGGTGAAAAGGCAACCCTCAGAATGGGAGAAAATATTTGCAAATGAAGCAACTGACAAAGGATTAATCTCCAAAATATACAAGTAGCTCATGCAGCTCAATATCAAAAAAACAAACAACCCAATCCAAAAATGGGCAGAAGACCTAAATAGACATTTCTCCAAAGAAGATATACATATTGCCAACAAACACATGAAAGGATGTTCAACATCACTCATCATTAGAGAAATGCAAATCAAATTACAATGAGGTATCACCTCACATGGGTCAGAATGGTCATCATCAAAAAATCTACAAATAATAAATGCTGGAGGGGGTGTGGAGAAAAGGGAACACTCCTACACTGTTGGTTGAAATGTACATTGATATAGCCACTATGGAGAACAGTATGGAGGTTCCTTAAAAAACTAAAAATAGAACTACCATATGACCCAGCAATTCCACTACTGAGCATATACCCTGAGAAAACCATAATTCAAAAAGAGTCATGTACCAAAATGTTCATTGCAGCTCTATTTACAATAGCCAGGACATGGAAGCAACCTAAGTGTCCGTCAACAGATGAATGGATAAAGAAGATGTGGCACATATATACAACTGAATATTACTCAGCCATAAAATGAAGCGAAATTGAGTTATTTGTCATGAGGTGGATGTACCCAGAGTCTGTCATGCAGAGTGAAGTAAGTCAGAAAGAGAAAAACAAATACCACATGCTAACACATATATATGAAATCTAAAACAAAACGAAATGGTTCTGAAGAACCTAGGGGCAGGACAGGAATAAAGCAGCAGGCATAGAGAATGGACTTAAGGATACGGGGAGCGGGAAGGGTAAGCTGGGACGAAGTGAGACAGTGGCATTAACATATATACACTACTAAATGTATAACAGCTAGTGGGAGGCTGCACATGGCACAGGGAGATCAGCTCAGTGCTTTGTGACCACCTAGAGGGGTGGGATAGGGAGGGTGGGAGGGAGGCGCGAGACGGAGGGGATACGGCGTTACAAATATACGTATAGCTGATTAGCTTTGTTATACAGCAGAAACTAACATAATAATGTAAAGCAATTATACTCCAATAAAGATGTTAAGAAAACAACACCACATAGTTTGAGGGCAGCCGATATATATTTAAAGTCACATTTCATTATCTCATTCATGAAGAAATTTAGAGGCTGTAACAAATATTCTGTAGTCAAGAGTATCAAATCACTTTACATATTCTTGGTGAATCCATGTTAGCTCTTTGTGATCCAAAAATATCCTTATAATCCTTTTTGAAAGTGTAATAAGCATTGAAATCACATATATAACCCCAGAACAGACATTTTCCCTGTTAGAAAAGTTAAAAAAGAGAAAGGAAGAAAAAGTCTGAGGAACCTCCTCTACTTTCTATCAGTCTTTGAAGATAATTTATATAATGACTCTGCAATCATATCAGCAACTTCTTCATTATGAGAGAAATATGATGTAATCATCTCCTTACCCAGATTGTTATTTGATATTTTTCTTAACCACAGTGACTCTGGTCTTCCTAATGTGAAAATTATTCCTCTTAATAGAGAAGATGGAAGTAAAACAGGAATTAGATATCTAAAGTCTAAATTGGTTCTAATGTAAGTTTACCCATATTTTCTCAAATCACACTAAATGAGAGCTGAAGAATGCTCAAAATTATTGTTCAAAAAAACCATTATTTTTCTAAGTCAGTCCCCTCCAGCAGAATTTCAGCAAGCCATACCCTGTCTTCCATCAGCTCCAAATTCCCCCAAACTCATTAAAGAAGGCCCTATGAGTTTTCCATGAGCTTCTGAATGTGTGGATGGATGAATTCCTTGATTTTGAGTGGGCAAGGATGATCCTTTGCCAGGGCCATTCCTGCTTTCATGTCGTTCCTTCTCCTCTGTTGCCCCTATTCATGATGCCCCAGTCCCTGCGTGCCCCCCCAAAGCCTTCTGCTCCCCTGCCATGGGCTGCGGGTTCACAGCCCAGGTCACCATGCTTTCTCCTGCTCCTGATACGGGCTACTCTAATGTCACTTGCTGCTTCCTTGCCTTGTCTCCTTGACACAAACAAGTCACTTTGCTCAAGTGGAGGAACGCCTTTCACTCACAACAAGCTGTGCGTGAGTGTGCTGTGACTTCCTCCTCTTTCTGAGGTTCTAACATAAATCTCTGCAAGTGAAGGTGATGACAATCTGAGTAGTATACACCCAGGCATACTCCTCCCTTCTGACAAAGACTCTTTTTTTTTTTTTTTTTTTTTTTGGCAGCACTCTCCGGGATCTAAACTCTCTACTGCATTGGGCCCAGGATGATCCAAGATAATCTCTCTACTGCATTGGGCCCAGGATGATCCAAGATAATCTCCCTACCTAAAGGCCACCTGTTTACCAAACTTAATTCTATCTGCAACTTTAATTCCCTTGCCACGTAACTTACGAGGCCACTCCACCTGCTATCCAGTGGACCACATCTATCCATAGGAAATACCCATGCCTTGCTTGCTCTGACAAACAGAGTGCTGGCTGATACCTGTGCAGACACATTAATGCACTACCACAAGCCATTTCAGCTTTCTTGGACATGACCAGGAAGTAAGCTCTATTAACATTCAACTTGAAGGAATACATTTCTGAGTGGTCCTCTCCACAGCACCCAACTTGGAGTGCTATTATATCTCTCCTTCTTCCTCTTGGAAATAATGACCTTGTAGATGGTCTCTCCAATCTCTGACCCTTTCTTATGATCCTTGGCCATGGCTGGTGAGTCCAAGTCACAAAACCATTTCTGTAACATTTTCTGTGTAAATCCTGCATAAGGAGATCTATCTTAAGGCTGTTTCAGTATTTAAAATTTATTTTATTGGCACCTTGGTAGAAATTTTATTTTTAATACCCTGTTACATGGTCTCTTCAACTGTTTAGTATTATAAATGATACTGCAGTGGATGTTCTTGTACTTACATAATTTCATAAATATTCAAGATGTTAGATATGTCTAAGAAGTGGAATTAATGGCTAAAGGGTCCTCATTTTGACTTTTAATGGATATTGCTAAATTGATGTTTATATTGCTTTATATTCCTACATACAGGTATATACTAATTTACACTTCTAGAAGCAGACAATTGAGGGAGACTGTTTTTCCACACTACTACCAACAGGACATGATGTATACCTTTCATGCTTTGTCTATTGCATTGATGATAAATTTTTTTTATTGCATTTCTCTTCTGATTAGAAATGGATATGCTATGATCGTGAGCTATTTGCAATCATAGGTGTTTCCTATGTGTTTTTATGTTTTAGAATGTAGAACGTTCTGCATCCAAGTAGCATGAAGCCAAAGTGTGGGTGCGACTAATACTGAGAATCTTCCCGAGGGAAAGAATTAGGGATGTGAGGCAACAAGATTCAGTAACCAGAGCCGTGAAGCCCCAGACTCTGTTGACACTTCCTGATCCTTAGAGATTCTACTTTGACCATGTACAGCTTGAAGAGTGATAGTCGTGAAGCTCTCATGACTTTAGTGCTCTTTCTCTCTTAGTGGAGGATACAGAAGCAGAGGCTCCATTCAAGAAATGTAGAAGTCTCTCTTTGATTGGGGCTCAATTTGATAAAGGGAGAGTTAATATTACACAATCCTGAATTAAGAAGGAATATTCTTAAGAATGCTGACATATAAGCAATGCTTAAAATGTGCAGAAACTCCTAATTACAAGTTTGTTATATTTAAGTGTCCAAAATGGATGAGAAAGATATACTAAAATAATAGTTTAGCCTGTTTTCAATCTAAAAACATTAAGGAGTCTATAAATATCAAACTAATATTGACGCCTTCATACAAAACCTTAAACTTTGTGTTCTTTCTCGAGTTGGATAAAATGACTATATAATGCTCTCTGTTATTTCAGATGAACATTGACATTCAGTGCCCTTTCGTGTGGGATCTTACACAATTCAAGTTCTATACTGAGCATATAATTTATGTCCAATGACATGCTCTCTTGAACTGGTGAAGGAAAAAGAAAAGACATCTTCAATTCCTCCCCTGTGAAAAATATAGGGCTAGGAAATGAGAATGCAGACTTCAGGTATTTTGATCAATTTAGAGAATTCTCAGTTCTGAATAATCCAAATAAATGAAGTTTTGTGACAGTATTTAATGGTGATTAAATGTTGGATCGAGAAATAGCCCAAAGATAGAATAATTTACCATGTTTGAATAAAACTTTTATTTTAAAGGCTCTTCCCCAACCAGCATAACCACTTTGCTCAGATGATCTTTCCCACCCTCTTATTGGATTAGCACTGCCTTCAAAATAGTACAGGTCATAGGTCGTCCTCACTTTGACTGGTAGCGCAGGGCCATAGAAATGACCATGCAAGCTGAGACTACACAAAGTGATCCTAATAATCGGTGGGAAAAATTACAATTGTTCCATGACTTTTAAAAATGTTTGTCAAAACTGTAAAAACTCTCTTACCATAGTTCATAAATGTATAGGGAAATGTAAAAGAGAATAAAAGTAATATTTACTTAGTACATTGTAATTTAAAATATCAGAAACCTTGACGTTGTTAAGATCACCTTCACTAAGTTTTCACTAAGTTCCTCTGGCTGCCCATCCTTAGTTGCTCAAACGGGCCAGTGTAAACATTCCCCACATCCAGCTATTTCTTCTATAGCTCCATTTATGTTCATTCAATATGCTATCCCTTGTCTCTCTGTAGCATTTTCATCTTTCTGTTCATTATCCATTTGTGTAAAATGTCATGTGGGTCTATCACTGGGACATAAGGAAGCAGCACAACTACACGCTTTGCTGTCTGTTATGTGAACTGAATAACAGATGTGCAGTGATCAATCTGACAAATTTTGAAAGAAGTGATATGATTGGTTACTGATCTTGACAGGCATCTGTTATTGACATAGTGATTGTGGACTGAAGAGCAAGCAGGAAGTTTGCACTGATGTACTTGCTCAGTTAACATGCCATGGTAACTGAACTTCATGTACAAGGGAACTGTGCAAAGCAAGGACTGACTTGAAATGTTGTATTTATTTCTTTATTCCTAAGGTCTGTCTTTTGTTAGCAATCAAAAAGCTCCTTTTTCTAAGTGTAGTTTAAGAAAATGGCAGGAAAAAAGTGAACAAAATACTAAGATCTGATGAAAGATCATTCTTATGTACATCTCTACATTTTACTTTATCAGATGACTTACATAATATTGACTATGCCAGGCATTTTCTAAAAGCTTTACAAACATCATCCCTTTCAGCCATCTGAACAATAATGAGGTAGTTACTATTATTTTCCTTCTCTTAAAAATGAGAAAAAAAGAAGATAAGTGATATGCCTAAGACTACACAGCTTGTCAACGGCAGAGCAAGATTCAAACCTAAGCAGTCTGGCTTTGGAGGCTGTGTTTTCAACCACTGAACAATGCTGCCTCGTGTCATCAGCCTGTGTTGCTAATTCTGCAAAGTAACACATTATCAGGTCATTGCTCTTCCCAGTAGAGTTAGGCCTTTCTCATTTATTGTTGTAGTTTATGACTATAAATACAAAATTCAGTACATAAAGCTGACATTATTTACAACAGAGATTACTGAGGCTCCACAGAGCTTAGGGGAGACATTGTGCCATTTTTTTTTTTTAGAGGAGCCATGAGTGCAAAGGGAATGATTTGGAAGAAAGGGGATGTAGCTGGTGACATCTCAGAAATCAACTAGATCAGAAGGTCAGAAGATTGAAGTTCTGATCATGAATTTCTACATGATGGTAGGAAGAAACACCAGGGATCATGGAATGAATAAATTACTTAATCCATTTCTACCCAGATTACAAGGGTCTCCTTAGGGAAATATTCAAGCCAACTTTACTGAAATTTAAATGGCATAGATTTTACTTTGCTTAGCAAACAACCATCCACCTCTCCAACCACTAAGCCTGAAAATTATAAAAGTAAAATTTAATGAACCTGACAAACAATGAGAAGAAAAATAACTCTATAAAGTAAGCACAACTGATACAGCACTGCAAGTTCAAAAATATTATCCCACTTCTCTTGTTTAATGTCTGTTTGGAGAATACTAGTAATCAGATAACTTAATCTGCTTCATTGGCATTGTGGTTAAAGATTAAAGTGGCTGTTTATTTTTAAATCTTTTTGTGTTTCATTGCCACTTCCTGAATGTCTGCTTGGTGCCTAGCAACTGCCAACCATCCAATTTTCAGTGCTATCCTTTTCTCTCTTTGGCAAATAAAAAGAAAAAACCAAAAGCTTATGCAGGTTGTTACTAAAAATAACTTATTTCATAAAACAATATAAATGACCTAGAATAAGCCATTCATGAATACAAGGTCACGGTAAAAAGCACAAGTACAGTAGAGGGTCTATGTCTCATGGACTTTTTCTTTCCAGTTTCCAAGTCCAGTTCCACTAGCTGTGAGAATATTTTTATTATCTATACAATATATTTTCAGGTCCTGAGTGATTTCACCTAAAAGGAGGAAGAAAGGAGAGGATCCATATTGAAGAAAAATTAGCAAACTTGTGTGCAGGTATGGGGGAGCACAGTGAAAAGCATATGAACTGGAGAGAAGAGACAGGCTTATGTCCCAGGCAAGGGAACTAATCACTGAAGACAGCAGTTTCCCTTAAGAAGAGAGAATCGAGCTATATGATCTCTAAATTCACTTTAGGCTCAAAATTTGAGTAATACTACAAGAGTACTTTAATTATTTCAAGGTCATCCAATAAATTGTAACATTCATTAGTTCACACCACTCAGTGCTGAAATGCCTCCATTGGCTTCCCACCTCTCTTAGAATAAAATCCAAATTCTTTACCATGGCCTAAAGCCCTGAGGGATCTCTCTCGCCCCAACCTCTTCTCCATTCACACCACCATCTGTTCACATGCCTGGTTCAGTTTCTCACACTTGCTAAGCTTATGTCTGTCACAAGACTTTTGCCCTTCCTTTTCCTTAAACATCCTATGATCCACATCCAAGCTTATCAAGACTGCCACCTCCTTGTCCTTCAGATCTAAGCCCAGATGTTACCTTCTCCTTTTCATAGTGGCTTTCCTTGTCCAGCTGACCTAAAGGAGATTTCTTCCCCAGTTAATCTCTATCATCTACCTTGTTTTAGCTTTCTCTATAGTACTTAACACAACTTTCAATGATCTTATTCATTCGCTTGCTCTTTATCTACTTTCTCTGTACAAGAGCATAAACTATGGGAGGACAGGGATCTTACCCATCTTATTGTCCCATGTATCCTCTGGAACAGTGCCTCGCAAAGAGCAGGCGCTAAGTAAGTATTTTGAGAATAAATTAATGATCATATATAATTTACTGATGCACCACCAATGCCAAAGCACAATGCTAAATATGCTCTTTTTTTAAAAAAAAAAAAAGTGAAAGCAGGTTTATTTAGAGAAGTACACATTCCATAGATAGAATCAGTCCATCTCAGAAGGCAAGAGTGGCCTCCAGGTGCAGGGGTGGTTAGTATTTATGGGCTGGGTAATTTCATAGGCTAATAAGTGGGAGGATTATTCCAACTATTTGGGGGAAGGGGCGGGGATTTCCAGCAATTGGGCCACTGCCACTTTTTGGCCTTTTATGGTCGGCCTTGGAACTGCCATGGAGCCTGTGGGTGTGTCATTTAGCATGTGCTAATGTAGTACAATGAGTGTATAATGAGGCTCAATATGTTCTTAATGTAAAAGAGTGACCTTGATCACCTTCTTATAAAGGTGTCAGCATGAATTATTTATTATGTGTTCTGTATTTATACAGAATGAATTTATTAATCATTAATTAATATTATTTATTAATAATGGACTATTTGTTAATAAATATAATTATTAATAAAATATTTATTAATAAATAAATGTGATATTTATTATTTATTAATTAATAAACTCCCATAGTTTATGCTCTTGTACAGAAGAAAGTAGATAAAGAGCAAGTGAATGAATAAGATCATTGCAAGTTGTATTAAGTACTATATAGTTAAAAAAAGGTAGATTTATTATTTATTATGTGTTCTGTATTTATTTAAAGTAGCACTAAACTATAGTGCTAGTTTCCTAGCACTGCTATAACAAACTACCATAAATGTGTTGGGTTAAAACACCACAGTTATTACGTTATAGGTCTGGGGGTCAGAAGTCTAACATGAGTCTCATGGGGCTGAAATCAAGGTATTGGCAGGGCTGCATCCATTCTGAAGATTCTAAAGAATAATCTATTACCTTGCCCTTTCCAGCTTGCAGAGGCTGCCTGCATTCCTTGACTCATGGCCCCTTCCAGCTTCAAAGCCATCAATGGCCAGTTGAGTCTTTACCATGCTAATTCACTCTGACACTGATTCTCCTGCCTCCTTTTTTCACTTACAGGGAACCCTGCGATTCTATTAGGCCTACTTGGATAATTCCAGAATAATTCATCTAAAAATCCTTAAGGTAATCACACCTGCAAAGTCCCTTTTGCCACGTAACGTGATATATTTACAGGTTCCTGGAATTAGGACATTGACATTTTCGGGCGGCTATAACTCTGCCTGCCACCTTGTCATTTGGCCTGAATCTGGAAACAAATCACCCTTGTCTTTGGTAATCCTGTGGAAACCTCTTATCTTTCAAACATGTGCTACATGGTTGCATTCTGGAGAGGAATTCCCCATAAATGTATCTCTCATTTTCCCACCTCTGGGTGTGTGGCCTGAGGGAGTAACACTAACTTTGCACAAATTGAGCAAAGGGTTTAGACTGCCACCTTCTATGCATATAAACAGCCTAAAAATTAGCTGACTTAGCAGATGATGACATCTCTGGGCAGGCTAAAAATCCATTTCTGTTGCTGGCAGAAGGTAATTACAAGAAGAGAAAACACATTCCATTCTTATCACCAAAATAAGAAAGACAACACCACTGTATATTGTAAGAAGACAAAATTCAGTGAGAGTCAAGCAAATTGCATCATTATTAGAAGGATTTACCCTAAGCCTGGGAGATGGGGAGAGAGGAGCAGGACGATGGACTCTAGAATCGGCGCTGACTAAGGCGATTCTCCTCATTTGCCTAGGGTAAGTCAACCTGTACAATTAAGCAAACCCAGGGGCCTAACACATTAACTTGCCATTGATATATTCTCTCTGCCTTGGCACAGCTAGTGTTTCTGGCATTATTTATGAAGGCAGTCTTGCTATATTTGCACAGCATGTGGCACTGTTCATAGCAGGCTACTGATTATTGTCAATGAATAATGCCCCAGAAGCTCCTAACCCTTTGTGCTTATGCCTAATAACTAAACCAGCAATAGCTGCTTCTCTGTGTTCTGATTAAAATTACAGCACAGCCGGGCTTCCCTGGTGGCACAGTGGTTGAGAGTCCGCCTGCCAATGCAGGGGACATGGGTTCGTGCCCCGGTCCGGGAAGATCCCACATGCTGCAGAGCGGCTGGGCCCGTGAACCACGGTCGCTGAGCCTGCGCGTCCAGAGCCTGTGCTCCGCAATGGGAGAGGCCACAGCAGTGAGAGGCCTGCGTACCGGAAAAAAAAAAAAAAAATTACAGCACAGCCACAAACAAACTACCAGCGGCAGGATCCTTTTGGCATCAGTGACCACCACTGCCAAGTTACAAGTTCATATTTTTCCCTGTTATACTATAAACAGTGGTCACGGCTAAGACCTTTTTAAAAGGTGATGAAACCTAAATACGGATATCAGAATTTTCTGAAATCACATATGGCTTGAATTAACCCAGGCCAAAATATGTATCAGGCCTTGCTTGGGAATTTACCCATAAGGGATGTGGAGAATAACTGCAGAGAGATGGGAATTCCTACACAGTCATTCTTCTAAATTATTAAAAACTGCATGGAAATTTATCTTCTAACATTCAGAGACTTCCTTCTGCCAGCCCACCTTGTCAGAGAGCTTCAGAAGAGGCCTGTGGACCCCAAAATTTGCCCTTCATGGCTCAGTCTGATAAAGAGAAAAATCCCTCAGAGATTTCCCCTTTACCTCTTCCCAAAGGCCACGTAGAAACACTTTACCAAATGTATAGGAAAATTGGTTCTCCTTTGGCTAAAATACCATGAGGGTAATCTCTATGCCTGATGCCTCGTTTAAGGGTCTCTAACGAATATATTCCGAACTCGTGCAAGAAGCAAGCATTCAGAAAGACGTATTAACCTCTTCTATGAGATCACTAAAGGCACTGCTTAATTTATGACTCATGACTTACGAAGACAGTACAAAGTGCCACAGACACTAGAGAGGGAGGTAGAGCCAGGGCCCTGGACAGAGTGGTCCTGTTTGTCAACTGTAGTGATGAGGGACATCGCCACTAAAGGGCTCAGGACTGCCCACGCCTCCCCTGGACTTTCTCTGGCCTCCTCATATGACCAGGGCATGTTAGTTTCCTGAGATGCCAAAACAGATGACCACAGCCTGGGTGACTTTAAACACCAGACATTTATCCTCTCACAGTTCTAGAGGCCAGAAGTCTAAATTCAAGGTGTCAGAGGGCCGTGCTCCCTCTGAAAGCTCTAGAAGCAGTTCCTTCCCTGTCTCCCTTAGTTTCTGGTGGCTCCACGCATTCCTTGGCTTATGGCTGGATAACGTCAGTCTCTGTCTCCATCTTAACATGGCCTTCTTCCTTGTGTGCCTCTGTATCCAAATCTCCCTCTCCTTTCAGTTGTGAAGTCACCAGTCTGATGATTGCATCATTGAGACCCTTACCTAATTACATCTGTGAAAACCCTATTTCCAAATAAGGCCGCATTGTGAGGTTCCAGGTGGACAATCTTCCACAGTCTGGTTCCTCTGCCTGGGTTAGGCTACTGTGAGAAGAATTTGCATTCTCCTGGCTCCCAAATATTCCTTATCCTGAAGCCGCCCTGGTCCTCTGGTCCTCGCAGGAGGTGCGCCTCTCCTGCTCTGAGGCCCTGCTCTGTCCCAGGCTTTCTCCCAAAGGAATTCCCCAACAGAGCTGGCTCCATTCCATCACCCACCTTCTCTGGGGAGACAAGATGGGCCTCTGTCTCCGAGGTTCTCTTCTTCCCCCTGGAAGACTTTGCAATCTGCCACTCAGCACTCAGGCAACCTGAAGGAACTCAACTTTATTTAAAATACACTTTTCTTTTTCTCTATAAAGGTGATGCAGCCTTGTTATGAGATTATTTTTTTAAAAAATAATCAGAATATTAAAAAGAGAAAAATCGTCACTGATATCACCCATAGAGACAACCACTTACTGTTTAGATGAATCCCCAACAATCTTTCTCTATGAGATATGTTACACTTTTTAAAAGAGTTAGGACAAGACTGCATGTTTTGTTTCCCACCCCTTTGAATCTCAGATGCCCAGAACTGAATGAACTCATAAATTTAATTTTATGATATAATAAACACCCATGAAAACAACACTCAAGTATTAAAATTTCTTTTCAGCTTGCTCTTTTCACATTACCTATCCTAATTATTTCCTCATGTCATTAATAATCTCTAAAACACAATTTTAATGGCTGCTTATTATTTCATGTTGTATGTGCACTGCAATTAATTTAAATCACCCTACATTATGGACATAGAGACCAAGTCCAATTTTAATAAAATAATAATAAAGCAATGTATAACTTTATTTATAAATCTTGAATATCTCTGATGTTACATCAAAATACATTTCTTAATCAAAAGATAAAGATGTTTTTGATACATAAAACTAAACCTCTAACTTATAACAATTTATAATTTCACCATCTGGTTCATTACTCTCTTCAAACACTATTAACTGTGTCAACTTTGACTAACTCAAAAGACAATGTTATAGCATTCTCATTCACATTTCTTTGATTACTAGGGAAGTTAGAGATTCTTATCATATATTTATGAATCATTATACTTCTTTTGTAATGGCCTCTTCAAATTCTTTACCTATTTTTTCTATTGGGATATTTATCTTTTCAATAACTCGTTCATTCAACAAATTTTTATTGTGTGTCAACTACGTGCCAGACAGTTGGCTGGATCGAGGGAAGAGAATGTTGGGGGCGAGCGTGGGGATGAATGTGTGTGTTGGTTTCTGCCTTCATGGAAAATTATGTTCATTTTCTCATAAATTTATAAAATCTCTTTATGTATTAAGGCCATTAACACTTTGTCATATGTCACTAACATTTTTACTAATTCATCATTTTCACATATGGTAAGTATTATATTATGGAAGTTTGTGAGAGATTATTTGTAACTGGGGAGGCGGAGGAAGGAAGGAGTTTATTTTTTTAAAGAACCTTCTCACCAAAAATGTCTAGCTATTACTCTTCTCATTCTCTTGTGTTTTCACTCTTCGTTTAATTTTTCCATTTGGACTTTATTTTGATATATGACATGAGCTTTTAGAACCTCATTCTTTTCCAAATGGTAATTAATTATCCCAGTATCATGTTTTAATGATCTGCCATTTTCTCATTGTTTAGAAGTTCATGTTTACCATACATAATATTTTATAAACATCCAATCTGTTTCTAAGTTTTCTGTTCCATTCCATTGTTCTGTCTATTCTTAGGCCAAGGTCACAGTGTGCATTATTCAAGCTTTATAACATGTTTAGTATAGGACAGTGCAAATTATAGCATTTTTTACAAAATTTAAAACTCTCTTCTTTTTCCTCATCCAGGATAGCTTTATTACAAACACCAAATATATGAACAAAAACCTCCCATGGAGACTTTGGAATTGTCATAATTTCCCTTTAGACTGTAAACTATATAAAGTTTCATTCACCTTTATTCTCAGTTGCTAAGTAATTCTTCCTAATTATCTTTTACTCCACAGTCCCTTAATATACCTGACCCTCATGCCCCATCTCATAGGACCACACTAAACAGAACTGTCAACGCAGGTCATCTATTTAAAACTCGGTCTCATAGACCAGGAGAGTTGTAGCACCAAAGGAAAGTTGCTTAGACATTAAAAGGAAAAAAGACAGTTTCAAATGCAAATTGAATTAGCAATGTAAGTTAATAAATCAAGAAAAATAAAAATTCACTTAACCTTTCCTTTGTATTGATTTATATAGTACAAGCATTTTGAAAATGAAAGTATTTTAGATATTTTATGATTATTAAAAGATTTGTTGGCTAGCCTGGACTAATAGAGCATTGCTCTAGAGAACAGACCAAAATAGAAATTCCCTAACATTCTTATTTATAATAAACTCTAAGAGCTGCACTGGGTTCAGATAGCCATCTGCCAGAGCTTTTCCCTAAGAACACCTATGCAAGCTTTAGTTCTTTCTGAACCTTCTACTTGTCCCACATTGTTCTTGTCCCTGGCTGTCTGACCTGCAACATCTGTGCGTATACAAGGAAGATGATATACATGCTTACAAAAGTACAAGTTTTAGTACAGCATCACAAGCAAATGTATGTAGTTTCCATGAGTTTTGGAAAAAGAAATTAAACAATGAACTCGCTTACATTTTCCAGAGAAAGTTCTGGAAAATCAGCAGATACCAAACTATTTATTTTCTATAAAACTTGATAAAACTGAATAATTAGGGTGCTACATTTATTCAGGTATAAGCGATAACAGCTTGCTTAAAACTTTTTCAGTCCATTCCAAATAACACAACTCATTCACCCTTTTCTCTCTAGGCACCTAAAAATAGGTCAAATTTCTTATTCAAAAGTCCAAAGAAACTTACCTATATATGTTGTTATGCTCTATTCAAGAAGTGGGTTGAAGCAAACCAGGTACCTCTTGGATAAAGCATTCAAACTAATTCCAATGGAAAATAAAGGGCCACATAATTCTGCTGTGAGATATAGGATGAAGGACCAGCCATGAAAAGAGGCAAACACTCACTCACAAGCCCTTCTATGTGATGTGTATGGTTTCATATGTATTGATCTCAACCTTACTCCTTCTTTTTTTTTTCCTTTGGACATCTTTATTGGAGTATAATTACTTCACAATGTTGTGTTAGTTTCTGCTGTATCACAAAGTGAATCAGCTATACATATACATATATCCCCATATCCCCTCCCTCTTGCGTCTCCCTCCCTCCCACCCTATCCCACCCCTCTAGGTGGTCACAAAGCACTGAGCTGATCTCCCTGTGCGATGCAGCTGCTTCCCACTAGCTAGCTATTTTACATTTTCAACCTTACTCCTTCTTAAGTGGTTAGTTTCTCAATCCCAGCACCTCCGCCCCTCTGGTGTTGAGCATGAAACTCAGACTTTGAAAGGTGCACTGCAAGTGTTGAAGGACTACCCCCAGTTTCTTTATATATTTCCTTGGCAGCTCTTATGTAGCACCAGGAAACAGTCCCATCTCAGAAACAGTCCCATCTCAGAAAATCATCACTAGGGATTCTTCCAGGGGTCTCAGGACTTGAACATGCCCCTCATGTGTTGTTGAGGGGTGCTTTGCAAACAGTGTTGCTGAAAATATCTGTGTAAGAACTGAAGTTCTTACTCACCCACAGAATCACAGCGTTCAAGACCAAAAAAGCTGCCTCAACCATGCAGGCATCAGACTGAGGCTATAAACATGCAATGGTCACTGGACCCTTAATTCCAAGTAGGTCCTCTTCACAATTCTCTTTTCCACAACTTTTGAAATGTCTTATTTTTCCCAATTTCAAGGGACAATCACTCTATAACTGGCTATAATTTAATTTATATGTAAATTAATATTTTCATTTTCATTTATGTTTCAATTGAGGCTGAAAAAAGTCACTATGTCTGGTTTATTGAAAGCTAAAAGATTGAGTGTCTTCTTATGTAAACTAAAGATAGAATTCTAAATTATATTTATACTTTACAATTTAGTAAGCTGATTATATTAAATTGGACTTGTGACATTTTCTAAAATGTCTGGAGTTTTCTTACTCAGCACATTTTTAGTTCACATTTCTTATTAAGAGCTCGTGAACTTACTGTATCACATTTTCTTTTTTCTGATCCCACACTGAAGTCATAGTCATCACATATTTCTTGGCAATTCCAGGAGTTATCTGCTCCTTTCAAGACAGCCTTGTTGAATGCAAACTTTACTTGGACTTCATGGAATCACTTATTTCTTGTGATATTTCTGTAATATCACACCAGAGGAATGAGAATATTCTATGACAAAGATCTAGGGAAATAAAATGTTCTATGGCAAAGATCTAGGGAAATAAAATGTTCTATGGCAAAGATCTAGTAAAAGTTCTTACTTTCCCAAGATCTTTGTCACAGAACATTCTCATTCCGCTGGTGTGATATTACAGTAGAAGTTGACAAAACTTCAGTGACATAGAGACTCCAACATACAGGGTCATGCAATTAAGTTTATGTATAACACTGACTAATTAAACAAATGCTCAGGAACACATAATTTAGTATCCTTTTTATGCACTGACAATTCAAAATAGATGACTTGAGTTTAATGTTACTTATAAGCAGTTAAGGTTTTTAAAACTTTTAAAATAAATAAAAATATACCCAGAAATTTAGATAGGTCTTATAAACAATAATAACTAGCATTTATACAGTTTTTGATGTGCCGAACACTTTTTCGGTCCATTTAATCTTTACAACAACTCGAAGTCAGATACACTCGGCCCTCGGTATTTGCAGAATCAGTGGAGATGGAGGACTGACAGTGCTGCCATTTTATAAGGGATTTGAGTATTCGCTGATTTGGGTATCCGTGGAGAATCCTGGAACTAATCCCCTGCAGATACCAAAAGACAACTGTACTATTATCATCACTTTCACAGATGAAGCAGCTAAGGTACAGGAAGGTGAAGTAACTTGCCCAAAGTCACATAACTCCAGAGGCAGAGTCCAGATCCTGACTCCAAACTCATGTTTTTAACCGGAATGCAATACTACCCTTAAAACTTATTCCCAGGCAGTTTCCATTCAAGTATTACCCAAGAGCCTGACCTTGCTAAAAGTCTATTATCAGATGAGTTATGGACTAATTCACATAGCTATGCAGGATGGAATCCACAGTCTTGCAATAACATCCAAAGCTCCATCTTGGCCCAAAAATAACTGCCATGCAGAGGTCCTAAGTTACAAATGCAGGATTTAGCATATAAAAATATAAGAGGCCCAAGTAAATTTGAATTTTAGGTAAACACAACTTTTTTAACATAGGTATGTTCAGGCCTCTGATATGGTTTTCTGTTCCTATAACCCCCTCTTCCCCAGCCAACCGGCTGCCCTGTGATAGCAACTCCTCCAGCCCAGTGCCTAAGCCATGTGACTTAATGGACTGAATTACAGGACAGCCCCCCGTCCAAAAGGTTTAATCCATCTCTTTATATTTCAACTGAAGCCTGAGTCGCAGAAGGTAGAGTATTTGGATGCCAAAGCATCAGCAAAAATTGTCACAAATTCTGAAATGTCATTCTCACTCTCACCATTCTCCTGGTCCCCAGTTCTCAGTGCAGTGAAACATTCAGCACTTCACATTGAGAAGAATGTGTTTCTGATTCTACCACTTTCTGGATATTCAGTTTCAGTCATAAAACGTAAAGAGCAGATGGACATGGTCTTTGAACATCTGAGGACAGAATTTGGTCCTGGATGCTATGTATCTGATAGTCTTAAAGCCTACACTGGGGATCAGGCCAAAATGCATGATTTCATGTAAAATTAATTACCAGGTGAGCTTCTCATTACTGAGTTCACAGTGGCCTTGAAAAATATTGTCCCTCGAGGTATGCCAAGTCAAAATCATGCAAAGTGCTATTTAATTGATGCATTGAACTTAAAAGCAGCCAACTCCATCATATTAGCCCTGTGCTGGTCACATCAGCAACTGCTCAACAAATAACTTGTTGACTGATTGATTGAAGGGATATTGGAAAGGTACTGGGTGACTCTTTCTGCTGTATGACAAGATGTCCTTTGCAAGGATGAACCCAGCAGGGCAACAGAAAGCAATTGTGGAAGCTGCTGAAAATTATTCATGAGAGCCAAAAAAGAAGAGAAACACATTATCTGCATTCTGCGCTGGTTGTATAAGCACTGGAAATGGAGTTATCACAGCAGCAAGGACAGAGAAAATTGCACTGGATTGAGAGGAGGCTTGGATTTTGGTCCTCTGCCAATAACCCTATTGGAGGCCACGGACAAGTTCATTTACATTCTCTCTGAAGTTCAGTTAAACATTTTCTAAGGTCACTTCTATTCTTTAATTTTATAATTTTTCTTCTGACTCAGGTTTATATGTATTTAAGCATCAAGAAATTTCAGCTTTCTGTCTCTTCTCAAGTACTGATTTGCTGCTTTCATTCCTCAACTTTCTAAGCAGATCCCATACTTGAAAAATGTCAATTTCTTATGAATATCCCTACCTCTAATTGAGTTCAGCTAGCTAGATTAATCAGTATAGACCTAGAGCTGTCATACAATCAATCCTTCTTATAGGCATTCATTCTTTTAGTTCAGTGAATGCTGAAATTCTAGTCAATAAATATTTAATATTTATTAAGAACCGCCTACATGTTATGCACTGAACCAGGTACTGGTGAGAAGGTCTATTCTCTCAAACAGCTTATAGTCTTGGTAGAGAAAAAGAAACGCAAACAGAATTTCATCAAATTGTGGTACATTCTGTAACAGAAGTGTTTACGAAGAGCCGTGGTAGGCTAGAGGGAAGGTGACCATCCCCTATCTGAATCAATCAGAGAACTTGTTCACAGAGCAGGGACAATTTGAGCTGAACCTTGAAAGATGAGGTTGTCAGACAGAAGAGCTAAAAGAGGCATTCCAGGCAGAAAACACAAGATTATTCTGCAGTGATTCACACAACTGATAAAGGCTTGAGGGGAAAGGGAGTTGGAGAAGCCAAAGAGGCCACGTTGATAGCTAAAAAGTCTCAGAATGAAGAGAGAAATGAAGAATCAAAGTAAAAAAAATCATAAAAATATATTAAAATATGTATGTTTGTAGGGCAAAGCTTGAGGGGAGATTAAGAATATGAACCCCTGCCTTAGAGAAAATCTCACTAACCAGCACAGAGAACAACAGGATCTTTTACAAGCCAGTCTTCAGAGCAAGACATTTGGTTGTAGCATCAACCAATGATTCTGTATTGAGTTTCTCATTTTGCATAACAGTGGGTCTTCACAAGTCTTACTTCTTGACCCCCAAACTAAAGCTACCCTTCCTTCCCCAGTAATACTCTCCATCATGTGACCCCATCAATTACACCTTGTAAGTGCATCGTCTATAACCTGTTTATTTGCTTTGGACATGAAAAAAATATGGTTCCTTCCACAGATGCTATCATTTGAGCTTGTGTTTCTCTTCTCCAGTAAAGAATTAATCACGTGTATGCTCCAAACCTGGCAGTGCCTAGAGCAGTGTTTGGCATATCAAAGCCAAAAATCCCATATTAACATCTTGGAGCAGGAACCACATTTTCTCCTTATATGCACTAACCATCACAACATCTCAATTACCCAGGGGCCTTGTGACCCTTTGATAAATAGCGGCAAAATTTATTTCTTATTTGTATTACTCTTTGTATTTTAAAAATCCCTGAAGGATATGGCTCCTAAATCCTAATGAAACCTGTTTCCCCTCTCTACTAGAATGAGTTAAGGTGCTGGAATAGAAACAGATGGGGAAAAAAAGATATAATTAGGAATCAGCAGAACAGTGGCTTTCCTACTTGCATTGCATGGTTCCTTTCATTGAGTATAATGTATGAGCTTCAGTATAATATGTAATATGGTCATCAATTTTAATTTTGCCAGCCTTTCATTTGACTATTGCTGCCATTCCCATCTGAATCTTCAAAGGGCACTGTCAGGATGATTATCACAGCCACCAGATCTTTCTCCTATAATATCACTGAATCTGATCAACTTATTTTCTTTGCAACTTGGGATCACAGGTAGAAAGCTATTGCACTCACTCTGATAATCATCTTTCTCCAAAAGCACAAATTTGAGAAGCAGTGATTACAGACTGCATATTCTGTATATAACACATTTAATATAATAATTAATAATATGAATACAACCCATTTTAGACAGATTCTATTCCACATTGAAATGGCTATAGCACATGCGATTGAATACCCCCTGCCTCTACTCAGTTAAAGCAGAGTTTACATCTCAATTGAGGACATAAGAAAAGAAAGCATTCTCAAACTTGGCCATTTCACCAAAAAGATCTCTCTGATATTTAAATGTTTCACCTTAAAATAACTGTCCCAAGTACATATGAAAGCTAAGAGTCTCCTTCTTTCCTCTAATGTTGTGTTTTGCAGATTTTTACTGTACACAAGCCAAGTTTACGGAGAAATCAGTAGTTAGTGCTAGAATTCATGAAAAAAAATGTTATTCCAGTAGGTGTTTTAGTTCAAGGGAGATGCTTTTAACGCAAGTTTATATGGGCAGATTTGCTGAATTACCAACTTCAGCGGATGTTTATAGTCTCAGAGTTCACCTGAAATTCCCCAAGAAGTAAAAGGCAAGGCATTTTTTTATTAGGTTGGTGGTTATTTCCTTTTCTCTAAAATCTGAAGAAATTCACTTAGTGTCTGATTATTACTTTATCATCTGATGGATGTGCTTGCCCTGGGATAATAAAATATACAAGCGTCTTCCCCAGTTATACAAATGAAGTTATGAAGGAAAACTACGCAAACTGTGAGTTCTTGGTTTCCTACAGTAAAGTCAAAGCTTAATAGACAAAATTTCTATTTTGGCATCCTTGGTGGCTTAAATCCATGTCACTCATTATTTTCAAATTATTGTTTGAATTATTGTTGAATTATTGCTTTCTCACGTAATTAATAAAGGCTCCAAAATAAACATACATATTTGCATTATCTGTGCCTCTGAGATGAATTTATTATTGGAATTTACTGCATTTAATGGAAGTACAAAATCATCACCTAAATTCATAGTTTTGTGAATATAACTGACAATATATGCTATACAGTTCAATTCTTTTTAAACACTTTCAGACTCACACACATGCATACACCATGAGATTATAAATAATGGCATTTTGCATGGTAGGCAATTACTTTCTGAATAATCTGTGTCCATTAATATTCTCATAAGTTATTGTGTTTACAAACAAATGAAGACTAGCATAACTGCAATACTCACAACGAGTTAACAGCACGAGTCCCCAACTGACAGGTAAGACAGTAAGAAAGAATAGAATACTTATTCTTATTCACCACTGTACCCAATGCCTAGAACAGTGCCTGATTTAAAAAACATTTGTTTTAAAAAATGAATAAATAAATCCTCTATAAATATTAAGTGGAAAATAATTTTCTCCTTTTGAAACTCTTTTGTAGTAAAGCGATGTAGGGGAGGATATATTTTGGTTTAAAAGAAAACAAATTTGACTTACATATATTTGACACAGAAACAGTAGCCAGGTGGGCAGGATTTTAAGGTGAATATTTCCCCTTTACAGGAGAATCTATAATTACCTAAATGTTGAAAAATCACAGCGATTTACAGTTGCTGGAAAACCTTACATGCAGCAAGTTGTGGTAACCAAGGAGACCAGTGTGGATGGGCTGTCACAAAGGGCACAGTGAATTCAGGTAAGCATAATGAACTCAAACTGTCTTTGGAACATGTGTCTGAGGGTGACACACTTACCTGCTCATATCTAAGGACCGCAGTCATCTCTCTGGTTGAAGACACTTGGTCTAACATATCAGCTTGTGGAGAAAAGCATGCAATGTGCCTGGTTAATGGGAAAACATAGTTTTCCATGAAGTGTTAATTCTTGGCCAGCTCTGCACCAGATGCATTGTATGCTAACACCCCCATTTTCTCTCTTATGCTGAAAATGTCTGAGTTCTACAACTTTCCTTTTGTGTGTGATGAGTATGAAAACAGGGTGATGGAAACATGTGACACATTCATTCTAACAAAACAACTTCCTAGCTAAGTAACTCTTGACATAAAACAAGGAATTTGATTTTTCTATTTATCCTGCTCACCCTCAGCCTGGCCTAAGTCCAAAAGTCTAAGTAAGGTTGACTCTTTTGGTCCAGGGTAACTCTAATCCCCAGCCCCTACCCTTTTCTCAGACCTGCTCCAAGGCTCTTACTGGAGGTTTTATTGTGCTAATAAGAAGTTCTGGATGGATAGGGTCCACCTTTCAGATTTTTTAATGAAATCAGAAGATGTCTGCTCGTGGACTCAAAAACTTTTGTTTCATAACTGCTACAGAATCCCACTACATCTTGGAACCTAAAGATAGGTGTATGGGGAAAAAAGGAAGATAATGATAAAAAGGAATATTAAAGTGGGAAAAAGAGTCAGAGAGTTCACACTTCAGGGGTTTTTCCATCCTCCCAGCTATTTTTACTTGCTAACTCTGCCATCTCTTTACAGATGTTGTCTGGCTCTCTGCCAGGGCGGTTTACACCATGCTGGTCACACTGTCAACTCTGGCTCCACTTTCCCTTCCCAGTACTGCCGGAAAGGTGTCACTGGAAAAAGCTGAAATACTGTATGTGAAAGTCAAAAATGAAAGGACTAAGTGGGACATCTAGCCTAGGGGACGGAAGGCTAAAGAGAAGGCGTGTAATGGTATTCAGACAGGTACAAGGTGCCTGCTGTCTCTGTGGAACTATGTCTTCAATTAAGAATGAACTAAACAGAAACCTGAAGATGTCACCAATTGGAGGGACTTTAGAATTTATCCAGCCCAACATCCTCACTTTAAAGTAAAGACATTTATGGTTGAGATATAACCCTTAGAGGCTAAAAAACTGAACTTGACAATCCACATCTATCCTGCAAAGGAGACTGATGTAGTGAGGGCGTGGTCAGACTAATACTTTATAAGTGTGTTTTCTATTATGCAGGATGATTTCAGGTGGTACAAAGGCAGAAGTGTATTTTAATAGTTATGTATTTACTTCTCCCATATATACTTTAAAAAATAGAATCAGCACGGTAATTCAGTAATATATAAATTTCCTGTAAGTGAAAATAAACAAATCCTATGATGTGACAAAGAGAAATTGTTCTCTGGGAAATGTGGCCTAGTATTTGTCCTTGATCTTCACTCCACCGTCCCTGCCACCTCCTTAGCATTGGAATGGGGCTGAGGTGGAGGAAACTGGAGCTTCTTTGAGAGACCAACAATGAGGAAGATTTTCCTAACAACATAGGTCTTCATTTTTAAGGGCAATTGGATTACTCGCTGAGGTTATGGGAATTCCTCTAGATGTATCCCTGGAAATGATTAAATCCAGCCGTCCTTGAAACTATGAGACATTTGATGAAGTCTTCACATGTTTCGATCCGTAAGTGTCTGTTATTATTGAGAAAATGTGAAAAGTGGTAATACGGCCAAAAAGTAACAATACACTTAATATCTAACGTGTATCATGCGGCAGACAGATGAGGTGTAAGTTAAAACCTCATATTAGATAATCCTAACTTCCTGTCACAATTTTGGAGGCTGGTAGCAGGAAAATACGAAAGAAATAAACAGACTGAGAAAAAAATCTAGGTTTGGGAAACAGATTTTCATCATTATTATTTCTATAAACTATATGGACTAACATTCCCCCTAAATCAATCCAAGTGTTAAATGACAGTATTTCAACATTGAACTTCAGCCTCTTTGTAGTTAAAATGGGTGAAGAATAGGTGCACCAGAGTTAGGTCTTGATTCTTTTACCAAAGCTAAGCTTGATCTAGATACAGCCTGTTGTGGCACTTATGAAGACGTGGTCCTGTAAGAAAGTCAGCTCAAATGACTGCTTCCTACTGCTGAGCGTGGAAAGGAATCTGGTAGTAGCTTTGGACCACTCCGTTTTAGGGTGGCTGAATGTCTGTACCACATTCTCCAACTGATCTTCGGTGCAATGGTGTCCTTGTACCTAAGATTCCTGCTCATGAATTCTCTACTCACTCAAGTTAAAGGAATCAATATTGAAAGAAAAATAGCATTTGGTTGTTGATTTTCATAAATGACTCCAGGACTTTGAGTTTTGCAGGCCTGAGAGACTTGTGACAAACTCAGGAGATCTCCAGCTACTCTCAGAATATGATCAGAATCCAAAAGTTTCTGCTTAGTCACTTCTCAAGAACAGCAGTTGCCTTCTAAGATTTATTCCAAGTCTCCTGGCAGAGGATACACTGCTATGCTTTTTTTAAATTAGTTTTAGGCCACTAAATATAATTTATACCAACGCTCTCAGGCGAATTACTCCTGGAAAACTTTCCCATTACCAAGACAATGTGTCAACTGACTTCTAGAGTAATAACACAATTAACCTGTCAAAACACACCTTGAATCTATAGAAAATATGTTATGCTATTAATGATTTATATTTAACTGACTTTCCCATTACTAGCTACCGCCCTCTTTATTAATGTGAGACATAGGACAACTCAGGATCCTATGAAGTTAATAAAGGGCTTTATTTACATCTTTCGAGAAGGGATGCCAGGGGCTTCTTCTAAGATCAAAACTTTCAGTAGAGTTAGCATAACAGATTCTTGGATATGCAGTGGAAAAAATTATAAGTGAAAATAAGGATTCCGGAGTTAACCTGTAGCAACAAATTACACACACACACACACACACACACACACACACACACACACACACAAACACACACATAAACACATATGTTTATTATTAGGCAAAAGTCATCAATAAAATGTTGTGATCATGCAAATTATAAAGACAAAACCAGAGACATGGTTAAGTACATACTTTTCTCATTTTTCTTTGTACAATAGTCTCTAATTTGCAACAACAGTAATAAGTCAGGCTAATCGGTTTTCTTACCAAAATAATAAACATTGATTGAACTGAAGAATTTTCTGTTTGTGACTCGCTGTGCCTGCTTTTAAGCATTTTGAAAAGCAACATGCTTTTTGCAAAGTCATCATTTGATCCAGACGTTAAGCGGATTCTCTAGGTTAGATCATCTAGCCATGTAATTGAAACTTGTTTCACTTTACGATTCAGCTCATCATGTTTCTTTTCTACTATCTTTGATTTCTTTGACTTGATGCCAGTTGACATAATTATCAACATTGACTTCAACTGTGTATATGGATTTTTTCTGTTGGGATCTCACCTCCACACAAATCCTAAATACTGGAACGCCCCAGTATTTAATCCTTTGATTCTGTGGCTTTAAATACCTACTCTGCACTGTTGACTGGCAGATTTTTATGTCCAGCCCAGCCCTCTCCCTTGAAACACAGACCTATGTGCAATTGCCCACTTCACATCTTCGCCTAGGCATGCATTAGGCATCACAAACTTAATATGACTAAAACAAGTGGCCAATCTTCATCGTCCTGCTCTGCCCAATGTCTTCTCCATCTCAGTTCATAGCAACTCCACCCTTCCAAAGTCTTTGCCCCAAATCAGTGGCTTCATCTTTGAATTCTCTCTTTCTCTCACACCCCACGTTCAAACCATAAGCAAATCCTATTCCTTCTACCTTCAAAATAGTTTCAGAACCTGGGAACTTTTCACCACAAATACTGCTACCAAGCTAGTTCAAGCCTCCATTACCTCTTGCTTGGATTTTTGGGATAGGCTCCTGTATGGTTCTTCCTTTAATCCTTATGTCTTGTAGTTTATTCTCACTATACAATAGCCAGACTGATCCTTTTGTAAGTCATACCATGCTCTTCTCTGCCTCAAATGCTCTAATGGTTTTCCATGTCATTCGAAGTAATAGCCAAAATCCCGATGGAACCCACAGGGTTATCCCCGTCCTCCTGCCCCCAACAGTTCTGACCTATTTCCTTCTACTCTCACTCTTGCTGGAATCCAGGTATCTGGGTTGTGAAGAAAGAGAGGACAGAGGAATGAACCATAATGATAGACAAAGAGTTTAGATTCCATGGAGGGTTTTTTTCCCCCAGCAAGGCTTCTGCATGGCTCATTTATGATGACAGGGAGAAGTCTGGTTATAAAGAAAGCAGCAAAGCTCCTGGCCATAGCAACTGTGCACTCGTCGCGTCCTCCCAGGACAAAGGTTGGGTCTCTTTCATCTTTTGCATTGTGAATGCTAATGCAGTACCTAATATATAGCAAGAAGATTAAAAATATTTGATATGTGATAAATTGCTAGAGAACACATAGCTCTTTCAATAATTTTGGCTAATAGTCTTTTGGAAAATATCATGAAGGGTATCTTTAACAGTTAACGGTATGCCATACCCGATATCGATTACTTTCATGCTAGTTAGGGACGGGTTCACCAACATGACAACACCCCTAACACTGTTAGCCTACCAGTTCCTAGGTTCCCCTGTTAATGATCAAGACACAAAATGCCAAGTTGTGTGAGCAGTTGAGAGACCCCATTTCTAGGCTTCATTTTAAGGGCTTCTGAATGAGGAACTTTTTCATCAAGGCCGTCATTCGTGCAGAACCTATTCTCTACGTCTTTGAATTTATAAGGAGTTTCTTGGTCAAACTTTCTAAGCCTGAATATCTATATCTTATCAGTAAAATTTCCCAGAATTTGTTTCCTGTATCCTACTGACCCAAAAGAGAACTCCTTTTCTACATATTAAAAACATCATTTGCATGAATAACTGTTCCTTTAATTTCTGGGACATGAAGTTCTGCAGGCTTACTAACTAGAAACTTCTCCTGAGGCATTTCAAATGTTGAATTGAGAAGCACATTAGGGAGCTTCAGCATGAAATTTCATATCCAATATGATGCAGCATCAAGTCGCCTAAGAACTAATACTAATGGAATAGTATTTGGAAAGGTGATGCAGTTCTGAAGTAGCATAAGCATCTATACTTTTATCAGAGTATAAAAATCTCTATAAATGTCAACCTTCAACCACGACTGAATGGCAATGGTCAATGGGACATCTACAATATTTCAACAGCTTCAGAAAATGTCTCAGTCCTAGTTCAAGTGTGGACTGGATATAAAGATTTTATGATGACACATATTTAGGCCCTAAAGACTGAAGAAACATATGTTTTGTTTTCCTTATTTTTCACATGCTACTCATTTATTTTCCTCCAGGTCAAATAAATGAACAACCGAAATCAAAATGACTCATCAAACTTTTCAAAAAGCCTTCAAAGTAGCCAGTTTTATCACAGTGTTTATCCATAGCATTATCCCCTCTGTTTCTAATACTTTTCCACCTTGTTCAGAGAATTCCTACTTATTCTTCAAGGATTACTTCAGGTGTCAGTCACCCTCCTACCTCCTCTGAGGAACCCATCCCTTCCCCACTCACCACCACAACCTTCACCAGGGAATCGTTTTCTCTTTCCCCTCTGATCTTACAGCAACTCTCGTATTTATTCTGTCCATATCTTTCCAACTAGACTGTGATCATCTGGATGCCAGAGACCATTTCTTCTAACCTTCAAATTCTCAGTGCAAAGCAAATAAAGTGTTAAACAACATTTGGGGTTTTAAGGAATGAAAGCAACCAACATCGTAATGTCTTTAGATCAGTTAAACAAAGCTTCCCTTTTATAGACTCTATGCTCTGCAGTCTTGAATCTCAAATATCACTGCGACCTGAGCAACAGTCAGAATGTCTCTGCCAGTGAGCATGTCACGCTCAGTGTGCATTTTCTGGCATCTGGGCTGATCTTCTTGGCCAGAATTCACTTCATGTGGATTGAGGACAGCATTTATAGGAGAAGCTGCCCTATCAACTTCAGTAACAAAGAACATTGATCTTTCCTAAAAGTGGGATCACACCACCTATTCTCACACAGATTCCCTCTAGCAGAATCCCATCCTCCTTGAGATGTGTTGGACTGTAGAGAACAGAAAGCGTCATCCGTAGCTCTTTCCCACCCACTTTTCTGTAACAAAATTACCTTAAACCAACTTATCCCGTAGTCCCTGCTGTCCTCAAACCAAAGCAGCTCTCAAGGTGACAGAAGACTTGATCCACCACCATGTTCCCAGCACACAGAAACTCTAGACTATTCCTTTACGTAAGCATTGACCACAAAAGGACAAAGCAAGTAAAAGGATGGCACTGACTTGAAAAGGAGAGAAAATTAGTTTAACTGGTACAGACACTAACTTCACTACTCTCAAGAGCATTATTTCATTTCAACGAATAAATATGTGCAGCAATATGCTTTCTTGACTTGTTATTCCTGCTCCATCTGAAGCACTTGGAAAAGGCAGGCAAATATTTTGGCGCTGGGAGAGAGCGGCAGCAGTGGCTTTAAAAGTCCTAGAGCAAGTAGGTGAGCAGGAGACAAAGAGGGTGTCTTTGGGCCACGTTTCAAAGTACAGCTTCATTTTGTTGATGTGGCTGTTGTTTTATGTTGTAATTCTATTAGAAATGCTGGGAAGGGGAATACTGGATTTTTCTGGGGTCCTCGCATGCTAATAATCATTCACCACTGACACTTGAACAATATAATGCATTGGAAAATAAATCTGTGTTTCAAATCCTCTACACTGTGGAACTTTGTGTTCCCAGCTTGTTCTATTTTTGCCGTTGGACCATTTCGTTTTGAAGACACACTTGGGGAAGATGACAGCATTAATTTAGCTAACAATATTCACTTTGTTTTCATTAGTTGTTTTGTAGTTTTATATTTTGATGATTGATCTGATAAATGTATAATACCCAGAGGGTGCCTCTGTTTGTATTAATAACAGCATCTCATTCACACTTCATCAATGATAGAACAGCTCAGCTTCACTGTCAAAGGAGTATGAATCAGAAATGTTCATGAGAGGCGGAATACTTTTAATGCAGATGGAAATTATAGGGAGGGTGGGATGAGGTGGGTAGGGAGGAAAAGTATAATCTGAAGTACAAGACACTGTGTAGGGGCAGCAGACATGGGTTCTCTAAACAGCTGACTTGGGCAAGTCAATTAAACCATCTAAACCTCAGTATTTTCCTTTTCAAAATGGGTATGGGCAAGTTACACTAGAAAAAATTCATGATTCTGTAATTGTATACTTATATACGTTGAGTTTATAATTGTATCAACACTATTAATTGAGCAACGATGACCCTTGTGATCCCCTAACAGAAAACTTTAGAAAGAAGAAATGATGGTGTAAATAATTTTTGGAAGTCAATAAATTATAATAACCATTTATTGGATGCTTATGTGACAGGCATTATGCTTTCTTATGCATGTTATATTATTTTATCACCACTACCATATTGTTCTATGGGTACTTCATCCTTATCTTAAAAATTTAAAAATCTAGCCTCAAAGGGTTTATGTAACCTGCCCAGTCACATAGCTAGAACCAAAATCCATATCCAGAACTCTCAGATTTCTAAGCCTGAGCATTTAACTATATCACCTCTGAGTTAAATTCTATAGCAGCCATATTTATGAAGTTTCATCTTCCAAGTGTACACTGCAATTACAAGTGTCCATATCTGTGTCACAGAAATGCACACCATTTCGTTGAGTCCATAATATAGAGATATGTTCTACTACACCACATTACACAATTGGTAGAGCAGGGGGAGATAAAGGTAGCCTTAGAAATAAATACTCTGGAAAACATTCTAAGAAAGAAACGATAAGTACTTGAATTTATTATTTGTTTATGTATGTTGTCTCAGAATGTCTACATCCAGGAAAATGCATGTGTACTTCCATTATTATCCTCAACACATTAGATGAAATCATCTTTACATGCGCATTTCCCTCACTAGACTTAATATTTCTGAAAATAAGAGCCCAAGCCTTATTTATCTTTAAATTCCCAGCATGTAACCCAATGTTACACAAATATAGAACAGTAAACATCAGCTATACATAATTTAATGAATAAGCATTTCCCCAAAACCAATTTATCCTGAAAATTTCCCGTGCTACCCCTTCCTTTGTGTATCTCTGAAAGAAGAAAAAAAGTAAAAAAGAAATGTCTAATTCTACTAGAGTAGAAAAGAGAAAAAGAAACTGAATATTTAAAACATGGTTAAGCATCCATGGGAAGGAGAAAATAGTGCTATCAGAATGAGACTAAACCTTACCAAAAGGAAGGTAGTCTGAAAACTATTTTTTTTAATGTGTATGTTCCTTATCTGATATAATTTATAGGAAAAAATTTAATAGTGTTTTCTACAAGATGGTTTACAATGACTTCAAGTACTTATCAACTCTACCAAAAGGGAGTTTGAAAAGTGGGCCATTAAGATCCAGATGACCGATGGGGAACTGAACCCATTAGCAGCTGAGGGAGCATGGCCTTAGAAGACACCAACAAAGCAATTTGGTCTTAAAATATGATGTGAAAACTTAAAGGTGTGAAAAGAGACCAGAAGTAAGAGCTCTGCTGTCATAGTAGGATCTCTGTCCTTGGTCATCTTGGGGGCAGGTAGCCTATCTTGCTCTCATTCTCCCCATCCTCCTTATTTATCAGTATCCTAGAGTAAATAATATCCCAGCATAATTAAGTATATGGAAAATGAATCTATAGTCACCCCAGGTAACATTTCTCATATATTTAGAGAACATGTCTACATCAGTGGCCATGAGTCATATCAAACAAATGACCATTTCTCCTTAACCATGCTCCTAAAATTATGTACAAAAATAGCTACTTAAATCTCCACTGAGTCCTTCTATTGTCTTTGAACGCTGATTCAGAAGGACTATTTGGTGTTTAAAAACTTCAATGCCTTCTTTTCTAGTCTTTTTCTTATTGTTTTGCATGGGAGAATACAGAAATCTAAGTCATACTGCCAGGGACTCACATTAGCATAAATATTTCTTTTTTCTATGCAATTTAAAGGTGAACTCTATGATGAAGAAAAAAGAATGCAATCAGTCGTCTTTTGCACAATGGGAATAATCCTGTGTAATCAATAATAATTTTGCATAAAAGTGTTTAATTTTAAGTGATCGTGATAACATTAAGTGGTACCATCTTTGTATTTCTCCTGCTTTCATTAAATTGCTCCTTTAGCTGTGTCACTACACAGACAGGAGTACATTGATAGGTACCTGAGCTTGTAGAAATCAATGAAAAAATCTCACTGTGGTTCTTTCTAGTTTCTCCCTGCCCTAGATCCTCTCTCTTCCCTTTGCTGCCTTTCTCTGTGCCCCAGGAGACTGATCCCTACCTACTGCATCAGCCAGGATCCCTTCCAGCTGTTCCCCGCAAGGGCAGCCAACGGGAGGCACTCCTCACAAGAGATTGAAGGAGAAGAGGGAGTAAGAAGGTTGGGAAAATGTTTCCATCTCCCTCTCTGCTCCCCCATAACCCCAGCTCCTGCCTGGTAGCCCCTCCTCATTTCTCAAGCTCTCTCTGATTCCAGAAACACCACTGTCTCCCCATTTCCCTTTAGACCAGGGTGTGGTCTTGGCTTCCTGCTGTTGCTTGTCTCGGTGTCTAATACCCTTTCTGTTCTCCGACCCAGTAAGCCAGTCCTGCATTAAACTCTCTTTATTGGAGTGGATTCTGTTTCCAACTAGGCCTTGACTGATCAAACTGTGAACTTAAAAGTAGATCAACTTAAACTTTTCCCATTCCAATCCCTTAACTCTCTTGAAATATCTATGAAAATAATGCCCCTTCTCTTTGTGTAATTGAGACTGGGATGAACCAGTTCAACAGTAACGTAGCCAGAAGGGATCTTTAATCCTGGTAATCAGGAAGCATACTGATGTTCGCAAATTTTTACACTGGACAACCACTTCTCCTTGCCCCCGCTCTGGAGTCACCATTCTTGCCAACAGCAGTGGGACACCATATGCCCTTTTACTGCAATGAGAACAGAGAAGGACAGAGCAATACTCGGAGGTCAGAGAGCAGTGCTGGAGTGATAACACCTTGGAATCTGAGACAAAACAAAAACTCTATAATTTGCTGCAAATTAGTTTGTGCCAAAGGTTCCAAGAACTTTTGGGATGTTGCAGCAAATTCTTACTGAGCTGAGGGAAGGCAATTCATAGTCTTTATTTATCCCACAGATAAAGCAATTACTTATGGGGTGCTGCCTCAGATCCCACTGGGGGTGACACAAACTAAATATATGTTATATGTACCATTTAGCCTGTCTGAAATCTAGAAGTTCTGAATTCAAAAACTTAGATAAGCCTAAGGGTTTTGGATAATGACTGTGAACCTGTAATGGCTCTTCGTGGGGATTCAATGAGATGCTGCATGAGAGGACCATCACAGAGTGGGCCACCTGGTGACACTCACTGGAAAACAGGCTTTCCCAGAATCCTAGAAACTCAGAAGCAGAGATTCCATTCCAGGCCCAGACACTGCTTGCTCCCTGGTGGACGATGAGACCTTGCAGACACCGAGTTGGATTATAGAGGCAAAGAGGTTACATAAGTCCTTCCAGAAAATGATGTAAACCCTGAATATTAAAGGGCAGTGTCACGGCAAGAATGAAGATGTATCCTCTTTGTGTGGACAGTGCCTCAGGCAGCTATAGGCTCCTGTTAGTTTTGGGGGGAAGCCAAGGAAGCTATGCTGACATATGCTGTGTCTGCTCCTATCCTGTGTGGCCACCTCCCTTCTGATTAGGTTTGCATCCCTGGCTAATTAAATTAGGAACTTAATCTAACCGTGCAGTAGTGCAGTATGTGCATTGGGAGTGGGTCTCTTCCTATCAGTTGCAACCTGGCTGAAGCGCTGCAGTGTTCAATAAATATTGCTTATTAATGTCATCTTAATCATGATTGTTTCCTAACTGGCAGCAGGCATTTTTCAAAATTGAAGCTTTCTTAGAAATCAGTTGATTTACAGCATAATCTTTGAGCAATTGCAGATGCAGAGACTAAAATTTCACTGTAATTTTGACTAAAAGCTTGATTGAAGAAAGTGAAAACGTCATCCCAGCCTGGGGTGGGATGGGAACTATATCAGCAGAACATAAATGATGAAGAGACATCTAGACTGGACCATAACGGAGACAATTCCTTTAATGGTACATGACTAGGGATTTTACCAATTTCCAATAAGAATCAGAAGTTAATTTCAAAGCCTGAATTATATTCTTCAGAGTTACTTATTTTTAATTATGCTTAAATTAACTTGCAAGAACAGTACAGAGTTTTTATTTCACAGGATAGGTTTAGTCATTCTCATTTTTTTTTTTTTTTTTGCCTACACATTGTCTTCAGAGTTTTAGATGATTAATCTTATTGGGGACCCCATCTGTAACTTCAATCAGAATTCTGGTGCTCAGAATGGGCAAAGCAGATTAGAGCCACTCTCAATGGTAGCCTCGTATCTGGGGGAATCACCTGTGAAGATGACCCAATAAATGGATACAAACACCCTTCAGACTTGCTGATGTTAAGGAGGAGTTTGTGTACTTACCAGGATCATCTGACAAGATGGGCAATGGGGTAAAACACGTGACTCACTCTGCCTCAGTTTCATTTATAAAATTAGGGAGTTGCACTAGAATATTTTTTCAAATTTTTTCTTTCCGCAGAACTCTTTCCTTATATTATTTTTTAAAGTAGGAAGCCCAAAATATGACATAAAAATAGAGGCATACTGTTTGAAGCAAGAGTTGAGGTGCCAAGTCAAAACTTAAATACTAACGATTTTCATATGTATTTGCCTGGGGTTTTTACATTTGGTCTTCTGTATAATTCTTTAAGATGGTGGTTCAGATGTCATTATGTCATTCCTCTTCTGTGCAAGCAGGAAGCACATCAAGAGTTAAGTAACTTGTTCATAACCACACAAGTGACACCATGACTTGAACTCAGGTCTCCTGATTTAGAATAAATATGCAGAGGTCATTTGCAATAACTTTCCTTAGCCATCAGAAAGTCTCAATTCTAGTCATTGTCATTTCTCTGTTACTAGTTCCTAGTTCTAACTAGATAAATACCTGGTGGATGCTCTAGAGGTCTGACTGTAACCTTCCTTAAAGCAGTTCACCTGGCATTTCCGGGTAGTGTGGTCAATGTTGTTACCTGTAGAAGTGCAGCCTAGCTTATTCTGGAGCATCAATCTACAGTTAGAGAACTTCTAGTTCTGGTATGTTTGACAGTCCGTAAGGGGAAGCTTTGAGCACCTAATCCTATTAAGCATATTGTGTTTTATAGATGTGGGGGAGTTGGAGGGGAGGGAAAGAAATAGAAAAAAAAAACACAATTAGGTAGTGCATCTTATTTGTAATTTGCTATTTTATTTACTCTCAGTTCATCTCTTGGAGCTGAACCAACAATCTGCCTCCTTCCAAACAAGTTTATTTAGTCAGCATAACCAGTGCCTTGTATAATAACCAGACATTGTGCCTTGTATAATAAATTCTCTGCTCAAAATGATCCTAATAATGCAGTCTTTTCAGCTTTGAGGGAGGAAAATTAGCCTTAGTTAGAAAAGGCATTTCTATAATTCACTTTCAATCATTTCAGTGTCAGTAACTACATATATGTACATAAATCAATTTTGGATCAGACCTTAAGTGGGATCATTGGGAAAGAATATCAGGACAATGAAATAACAGAATAAACAGAACCACAGCCCATATGGTATGACTCTTTCACTTCTCTCTTCTTTACTTTTTGAACCCAGTGTTTTTCCCTATCAATGAATACTAAAATAGCATTATTAAAAGAGATTATTGACCTAACCATCCAAACCAATGGCCCTTTCTTCAGTTCTTGCTTGCTGTCTTTGAATTCCACATAGCATCTGACTCTAGTAATCATCTTCTCCTTAAAATGCTCTCCTTCTTTGAGTTTGTGGATATGAAGCTATTACATTTTTCACCTTTCTGAAAGTCCTGAGTTTTTCTTCACTTGCTCCCAATGTTAAGTTTTTTCTTCTTTTTCTCTTTATTTACCTTCTATCATATCTATCATATCTAGTTTCCAGCTTCAAATATCATTATAGGGAAGACCTCCAAATACTAATAATTGTAAATTTCCTAGTGGAAAGAAATGAAACAATGGGAAGAAGAGACACAGGCAGTGACTAATCCACATACTGCTAGTCACTCACTGGAAAGAGAATCCATGTGTTTCCTGGAAAAGGGATAGACTAGATTTACAACTTATGAGCTGTTCAAATTTTTACCCTTGTTTATAAAGCTAATAGTGATCCCCTTCTGCTTTTGGAGTTTGGGCAAGTTTCCTCTTTACATAAACTTTGCCTCTTTGTTTCTCCTTACTAATACATAGTTATGGGATTTTGAATATTGACTCATTTCTTTCATGTCATGCTACATCGAAATAGACCATGCACAAAGCAAACTTAAGCAAGAGAACTTACAAAAACTAAATATGAACCCATATGAAAAATTTTTTAATGAAATTGTTTTGGTAGTTTTATGGATATCCTTCCCAAATCTTTACTTGCATAAAGATTTTTCTTTTTATATAAATTGAAACATCCATGGTACTTTTAAGGGAGAGAGTACTGAAAGGAACATAGGTCCTTGAGTTAAGTCACAGGTTCATATAGAGGTTTCACAACTTTCTAGTTCAACTTCAATTTCTTTATTTCTGAAACAGAATTATTACAAATGCCTGTTATGATTCTTAGGAGGATTAAAGGTAATGATGTAGAATGCCTATAACATAGTAGATTCTTATAAATAGTAGTTACTCTTATAGTATACCACCTCCATAGTGGAGAAGGAGGACCAGGAGGCTAAAATAAATCTAAATGAAATGAAGGAAATCAGACTGTGATTCAACTAAAATCAAGAAGTCAAGTTGAAAACAGATCAAGATATCCTGAACTATACTTTTATTCAGTATTCATAACAAGTATAATTACAACTATTATTTAAGTTTTCTTATTTGTGTAATAAGGGAAAGAGCTAAATAATATGGCAACATCCAATACAGTTAAAAGCTCTGGTATATGTGACAAGAAAAGTTAAGAATTTAAGGGCTGCCTGGGTGGTTTGTTGCTCTGTGCAAGGTTGTCAAATAGGTTTTTGTATACTTGCATTATCGGATTATTTGATTTCAGACTTATGGTGTATGCTATTAGCCTATGAAATATTGAAAAGAATTTAAAGGCTGGATGAGCACAGGACGGTTAACAGAACCTAACCAATGAACCTATCTTATCAAGTTTAGATGCAGGAAGGGAGGGGTCAGGTGCTCTGTATCTGCCATCCCTGGTAGTCTGTGGGTATTAGATTGCATTTGCATAGCTGTATAGGTAGGTTATTTTTTTTCAAATGTCTCTGAAACAAACTTTGATATAAATGCTTTGTGCCCCAACAAGCCTTAGTAGACTCAGATCTTCATGCGGTGAAAAGATGTTTCTGCTTCAGAAATCAATCACTGCAAACAGCAGAGGGAACTTAAACTGCCTCAGATTGGTGTCAAGCTTAAAGAAAAGAGAAAAAAACACCTTGCTCCATGAGGATGAACAGCAAAATCCTAGCAACTGACCTTTGACTGAGTGGTTATAGGAAAATGCTCTATTTGCTCCCCGAGCCAACTGAATCACAATGCTCATTGTACCCTGGAAAAATATCAACTTCAGATAGAAAAATATGGAATAACTGAACAGAATGTTTGATCAATTAAAGGCTTCCTTTTAACCACATCTTTAGCAGGACAGGCCTAAAAGAGTAGGCCTATGACAAGAGCTACAAAACAGCTAACCTATCTTAGATTGTTCCTAGAAGGTCTTGGGTACATCTCCTAGAAAGTGAACAAAGAAATCATGATACTATTTAATCAGTTTTCAATTACCCAGAAGTTGGTAATCTTATTTGTGGATGGTTCATATCTCTATTCTCCTTCTGCTCTCTCTGGCTGAATGCCTTTTGGCTATGACAGTGTCCATGTGCACTTCCATGACAGAGGGGCAGGGAGAGATGTCAGCAAGCGTACAAACTGAGAGACCCATAAAAGTGAGAGAATAGCAAGCACTGTGGCTAAACGAGGCTTATGTATTAACTGCAGATCTAAAAATTCCATGCTTTTCCTAAAATCATACTATGATGTCCTACCAGCTCAGGGCTTTATATTACCAGCATTCAATAAATATTAGTATAAAGAAAGTACAGAACAGTGATAAGAGTCCAGGGCATAGAGTTGGGTTACCTGTGTTCACATCCCATCTCTAAACTTAAAGTTGAATGACTTACTTACTTGACGTCTCTGTGCCTTAGTTTCCTTATTTGAAAAACAGCAACGTGATAGATTGCATTGTTATCAAAATATGGGTTGAAGGGGCAAAGTCTGGAGATGAGAATGTACCAAGGGAGACAGATTAATTAAATTTCTGCCATTTTCACAGCTCCCAACGAACAGCAACAAGGGCAGCTATCTGTGGTGGAAAAAACATACACACTTTCCCAAACAGAAAGTCCGCAGACCATGTGACATTCTTCCCAAGCACCCTTTCACTGATGTGATTAGTTCACCATGAAGAAGGTGAATCCGTAATTGATGTATATGCTCCTTGGGAGGAAATAAACAACAAGTCGGTCAATAGAAGCATCAAAGAAGAAATTTTAAAATACCTTGAGACAAATGAAAATGAAAAAATAACTTCCCAAAACCTATGGAAAGCAACAAAAGCAGTTCTAAGAGGACAGCTCATAGCAATATAGGCCTACCTCAAGAAAAAAGAAAAATCTTAGATAAACAATCTAACTTTACACCTAAATAACTAGAAAAAGAAGGATAAGCAAAGCCCAAAGTTAGTAGAAGGAAGAAAATAATAAGGATCCAAGATGAAACAGAGAGTAAAACAAACAAACAAACAAAAAACAATAAAAATGATCAATGAACATAAGAGCTAGTTCACTGAACAGATAAAGAAAATTGATAAACCTTTAGCAAGACTCATCAGGGAAGAGTTTTGGCCAAATAAATAAAATCAGAAATGAATAAGGAGAAATATAACTGATATCACAGAAATACGAAGAATCATGAGACTACTGTGAACAAATATATAGCAATAAATTGGACAACCTAAAAGAAATAGATAAATTCCTAGAAACCTATCATCTTCCAAGACCAATTACTAGTAAGGAGATTGAATCAGTAACCAAAAAAGTCTCAACAAACAAAAGTCCAGGACTAAATGGCTTTACTGGTGAATTCTACCAAACATTCAAAGAAGAATTAATAACAATCTTCTCAAACTTTTCCAAAATAGAAAAGGAAGGAGCACTTCCAAACTCATTTTACGATGTCAGCATTACCCTGATACCAATCAGACAAAGACATCACAAAGAAAGAAAATGATAGGCCAATATTCCTGATGAACATAGATGCAAAAATCCTCAACAAAATACTAGCAAACTGACTCCAACAATACATTAAAAGATCATACACTATGACCAAGTGGGGTTTATTCTGGGGATGCTAGGATGGTACAACATCTACAAATCAGTCAATGTGATAACACCATATTAACAAAATGAAGGATAAAAATTACATAATCATCTCAAAAGATGCAGAAAAAACATTAGACAAAATTCAATATCTTCTTATGATAAAAACTCTCAACAAAATGGGCATAGAGAGTACATACCTCAACATATTAAAGGTCACATAAGACAAGCCCACAGCTAACATCATACTTAATAGTGAAAAGCTGAAAAGCTTTTCCTCTAATATCGAGAACAAGACAAGTATGCCCACTCCCACCACTTTTATTCAACACAGTATTGGGAGTGTTAGACACAGAAATCTTAGAAGAAAAATAAATAAAAGTAATCCAAATTGGAAAGGAAGAATAAAACTGTCACTGTTTTCAGAATACCTGATTCTATACAGAGAAAACTAAAGATGGCACCAAAAAAATGTTAGGACTAATAAATTAATTCAGTAAATTTGCAGGATACAAAATTAATATACAGAAATCTGTAGTATTTCTATATACTAAAAATGAACTACCAAAAAGAGAAATTAAGAAAATAATCTGATTTACAATTTCATCAAAAAGTATAAAATATCTAGGAATAAATTTAACCAAGAGGTGAAAGATCTATATTCTGAAAACTATAATACACTGATGAAAGAAACTGAAGGCAACACAAACAACTGAAATGATATATTGTGCTCATGGATTGGAAGAATTAATATTGTTAAAGTACCCATATTCCTCAAAGCAATCTACAGATTAAATGTAATCCCTATCAAAATACCCATGGCATTTTTCACAGAACTAGAATAAAGAATCCTAAAATTTATATGGACCACAAAAGACCACAGATAGCCAAAGAAGCCTTGAGAAAGAAGAACAAAGCTAGAAGTATCATGCACCCTGATTTCAAACTATACTACAAAAGCTATAGTAATCAAACAGTATGATACTGGTACATAAACAGACATGTAGATCAATGGAACAGAATAGAGCCGAGAAGTATACCTAAGCTTATATGGTCAATTAACCTATGACAAAGGAGAAAAGAACATACAACAGAGAAAAGACAGTCTCTGCAATAAACGATGTTGGGAGAACTGGACAGCTACAATCAAAAGAATGAAACTAGACCATTTTCTTACACTGTATATAAGAATAAATTCAAAATTGACTAAAGACTTACATGTAGGATGTAGAACCATAAAACTCCTAGAAGAAAACATGGGCAGTACGCTCTTTGACATTGGTCTTTGCAATATTTTTTGGATCTGTCTCCTCAGACAAGGGAAACAGAAGCAAAAATGAACAAAGAACTACATCGAAATAAAAAGGTTTTGCACACTGAAAGAAACCATCAACAAAATGAAAAGATAGTCTACTGAATGGGGGAATATTTACAAATGATATGTTTGATAAGGGATTAATATCCAAAATATATAAAAACTCATACAACTCGACATCAAAAAAACCCAAACAGTCCAATTTAAAAATGGGCAGAGGACCTGAATAGACATTTTTCCAAAGAAGACACACAGATGGCCAACAGGCACATGAAAAGATGCTCAACATCACTAATCATGAAGGAAATGCAAATCAAAACCACAAAGAGATATCATCTCACACCTATTAAGGTGGCTACTATCAAAAAGACAAGAAATAACAAGTGTTCGCAAGTATGTGGAGAAAAATGAACCTTAGTGCACTGTTGGTGGGAATGTAAATTGATACAGTCACTCTAGAACCGGTATGAAGTTTCCTCAAGAAATTAAAAATAGAACTACTAAATGATCCAGCAATTCCACTTTTGGGTATTTATTCAAAGAAATGAAAGCACTAATTCAAAAATATATATACTCTCCAATGTTCATAGCAGCATTATGTAAAATAGCCAAGATATGGAAACAACTTGTGTCCACTGGTAGATGAATAACTAAAGAAGATATGGTATATTCATACACTGGAATATTACTCATAAAAAGAATGAAGTCTTGCCATTTGCAACAACATGGGTGGACCCAGAGAGTATTATGCTGAGTCAAATAAATCAGACAGAGAAAGACAAATGATCTATGCTACCACTTATACGTAGAAGCCTAAACAAACAAACAAACAAAAAACTAATGATCAAATCAGAAGCTGACTTAATAGATATAGAGAACAAGCTGGTGGTTGCCAGAGGGCAAGTGGATGTGGAAGATGGGAGAAATAAGTGAATGGGGATTATGAGGTACAAACTTCCAGTTATAAAATAAATAAGTCACAGCCATGTAATGTACAGCATAGTAAATACAGTCAATAATATTGTAATAACAATAATATTTTAATAACTTTGTATGGCAACAGATGGTAAGTAGACTCACTGTGGTGATCATTTTGTAATGTATAAAATTATTGAATCAATATGTTGTCATACATCTGAAACTAACATAATATTGTAAGTCCATTACATGTCAATTAAAAAAACACACATAAAGAAAGCAGGAAGAAATTAATAAAAATAAAGAATAAGATGGTGAATTACAAATAGAAAAACCATAGATTTAACTAGTAAACATAAGGATGAAGAATGTGAGAATGATAACGTGACTCACCATATTCTGAGGTTCTCTTGAAAAAGGCCTGAAATATTTTTCCTCCTCAAATCTCCAAAATTTTCCTCTATCCCATTTTTATAAAACATCAAATTTTGCTTAGAAATAACATAACATGCTCCTAAAATGTATTCTTATTTCTAAAATGGATAAAGCGCTATCTCTTAGAATTCAGCTCAGCCAAATTAATGTCACCAGACTCATACTAGATAAAGAGGACTGGCATTCAAACTGGAGGAGGTCACTGTTCTCCTGTAGCTCATCTAGTAGGGAAGACAGACCTATACAGAGAAATGCAGTTTTAGGGTAGTCAGCATGTGGTAATGGAGTTAAATAAACAATAATAATAATTCATTGCTTTTTTTTCCCTATTGCAGAAGGACAATCTACTCTGTTCAAGACAATTTATTGTACAACAAGCTTTAGCAGGGAAAAACAAAAATTGAAGTGATGTGATTTGAGTGACAGTTGTGTATTAATATTCTAAAACCTATGACAAATCGTTTAATCTCCTTGTGCCTCAGCTCCCTCATCTAAGAAACCAGGAGAATGACTACTCACAGTACTGAGCTCACAGCGTGCTAGGTTCAAATGAGATAATGTTCCTGAAAACCCTTTTAAATGTGCTATGTGCAAAAGTTATTTTCATTGACGCCATTAGCATCAAAGTGTAAATGATTGTGAATTTCACACTTTTCTTCCACTTGCTCTTGAAAACCATCTTCAGTCACCACTTTTTGAAGTCAAGACTTTCTTAAATGAATAGTGTACAAAGGATCCTGATTCACAAATTTAATGGTTGCACTCCTTCATCTTAAAGCCATAGTCATACCCCAAATTAGCTAAGATCAGTGTGTGGTCCAGAGTCTAGAGTTCTTTGTAGCCTAAATATTGAGACTCTTTAGGATATGTTGCGTTTACTCTTTTAGACTCTATTCATTATTTAGACATTCTTATTAATCATGTAATTACAATGTAATTATAATTACAAGACAATAGAAGTTCTCCAAACTGACCTCAGGTTAACAGATTCTGCTTACCCACAGCTCTCTGCTACAGGATGAACGCTCACATGAATACACCTTTTGAATGTTGACATTCTGTTCCTATCTTTGAGTGATATGCTTACTATGAGTTGATGTCTATTCCTAAACCCTACAGGTGGATTTTACTGGTAACTCAAAGTATGTAATTAAATTTACTATTAAATAAACTAAAAATGTTAAGTGGGAGAAATTGAATTGTTTCCATCAATTTGAGGTTGAATGGTTTAGAAAGATTCAGAAATAGGCAAAAATTCACTATCAAATGAGTTGCGGACAAGACAATTATATAAGGTTAAGGGGAAAGAAGATAAAAAATCTAAAGGGATTCTGACATTGGTATTGTGTCAGAAGTATCTAACTTCTTATTCTACTTTCAAGAATATGGACATTTAGGGTCATACCTTATGATTAATGTAATAAAATAAATCAGAATTTTTATCAATGGACACAAAGAATAGAGTCTAAATGGTCAAAGAATAGGCCTGAGCACTATCTCAAAAGATTGTTGAATGAATGTACACTTCATGTCTTAAAATTTAACATTTTCAATGTATATAGGAGTCATTTTTATGATGCTTTGTTTTGACTTTTTAAAATAAACTGACCAAGTATGCATTATTAAAATATTAATATTACTTTGGGGACTTCCCTGGTGGCGCAGTCGTTGGGAGTCTGCCTGCCAGTGCAGGGGACATGGGTTTGAGCCCTGGTCCAGGAAGATCCCACATGCCGCGGAGCAACTAAGTCTGTGTGCCACAACTACTGAGCCTGCATGCCACAACTACTGAAGCCTGCATGCCTAGAGCCCATGCTCCGCAACAGAAGCCACTGCAATGAGAAGCCTGTGCACTGCAACGAAGAGTAGCCCCCGCTCACCGCAACTAGAGAAAGCCTGTGCACAGCAATGAAGACCCAACGCAGACAAAAATAAATTAATTTTAAAAATTAAAAAAATAAAATATTAGTTTGTAAACTGAAATTATTTCAAAATGAGAACATATAAGAACATACATGATTATTTTAAAATTCCATTAAATGAATAAATATGAACTAATTCCCAATTCAGTCTCAGGTAAAATAATAGACTCTGTAAGGAACAGAAAGACAAATAAAGCTAAGCACCCACTTTCAAGGCTCTGAAAACTCACAGACTTCTTACATGTGGGAAAGTTCTCAGATACCTATGTACCCACTGTAGAACTGAAAACAGAGAAGAACAAAGAGCATTTTTGTCTACTATTCAATCCTGTAAGGGTTAAAATTGCAACCTGCTGCAGTCCTGACCAGCAGTGCACTCTGAGAGGAAATTAAGGTAACAGTATGAGGCACTCTGTGCTTTGGACAAGCAGCCCCCTTAGATAGATGCATATCTCTGGAAGGATTTTTTTTTTTTATTTTGTGGTATGCGAGCCTCTCACTGTTGTGGCCTCTCCCGTTGCGGAGCACAGGCTCCGGATGCGCAGGCTCAGCGGCCATCGCTCATGGGCCCAGCCGCTCTGCGGCATGTGGGATCTTCCCGGACCGGGGCACGAACCCGTGTCCCCTGCATCGGCAGGCCGACTCTCAACCACTGCACCACCAGGGAAGCCCTCTGGAAGAATTTTAATGAACCCAGATTCTTGCATCTTCTCCTACATAGAAAAGCACTAGGATCATTAACCTGAGATATCTCTTCTTGACTAGCAGTAATCTTTCACCAAGATATATACTTGAGAGCACAGGTTCTCTAGCCAAAAAATCACATATAAACTGGCTTCTCCCCCTACCTCTTCAGAACAACTTCCTCAGAGCTACTGAGTGACTGTCTCCCAGGCTCTAGTCCTCAGTAAGGCCCCGAATAAAACTTAACTCACAACTCTTGCATTTTTCCTTCAGTCAATACCCTTCAAGTTGTGCAGATCACAACTGGCATAACCATTTAGAGTGGTTATAATGTGGTCAAAATGAAATGCACCCTTGGTTTTGGTGAACCAATCAGACCCAAGCACTGAAATAGCTGATGTTTTACAGTCCGTTTTCTATGTCAGCCACATTAACTACTTTTATTGATAGGAATTGTCACTACATTCCTACCACCATCTAGGTAGGGACTAGTAGAAAATACAATGATTAATAAGATCTCTGAATTATTTGCAAAGCGCAATGGAAGGTCTTTGAAGGATTTTAAGGTTAATGACATGATCCAATTTACATTTTAAACCCTCTCAGATTAGAAGAAGAAAGGGTTAGAATGGAGAGAAAAAAGAAAACCAGAAATGATGTCAATATGTTCTGTTATCTCCAGGTTTCTGAAATTGTTTTATCATGTTTAAGGTGTGGTGAGCACATCTCAACTTCCTTATCTCAGATTCTAAGCTCCTTGATATCAGTAATCACAAATCTCACTGCTTGAAAACATATGTCTAGAATTTTTTCAAATTATCTTTATTTATAAGTTTGTCCTAGGGGCTTCCCTGGTGGCCCAGTGGTTGAGAGTCTGCCTGCCGATGCAGGGGACACGGGTTCATGCCCTGGTCCGGGAAGATCCCACCTGCCGCGGAGCGGCTGGGCCCGTGAGCCACGGCCGCTGAGCCTGCGTGTCCAGAGCATGCGCTCCGCAATGGGAGAGGCCACAACAGTGAGAGGCCCGTGTACCGCAAAAAAAAAAAAAAAAGTTTGTCCTGAAATTCCTATACACAGTAAAGAATGTGGCAGAAATTCTAATAAGTTGGCTTCCAAATGGCATCTCGCCACCTCTTGCACCCAGAAGCAGCATAAGTCCTTCCTCACTTTGGCTCAGAATATATGGCCACTGCACTCAGGTAACCTAACACACAATAAGTTTAGCTCATCACATATTTTGAAAACTACTTTCTCAGCTAACTTTTGAAAATGTGAGAAGACGAAAAAAATGATGTCAGTTCTTTATCATTTTCAGCTACTTCCCTAAAACTAGATAAATTTGCTCTTTTTTGGGGGGCTCATCAGCCAATTTTCAAGGCAATTTGAGTTCACTTTTTGTGAAAGAGTCTTCAGGAAAATATTCTATCAAGGGCTTTGGGACAATCAAGATAAATGACACTCCTACATTTTGCTCATACTAATCGCCCCTTTATGAATCTGCCCAAAAGCATGAATTCCTCTCTCCCAGGCTGCTCTTTATACAATCCTAATGCTGCTGCCTTCTGAGTCCTCTCTGCTTCATGCATTATCACTTCATTCTCTGTCTTGTTCCACTACTGAGCTGCATCTCCCCCTAAGATTCTATTCTCAGAGTGGTTCTGCTTGGGATTTTGGCTACTAGAAATTAAAATTTTGAAGGAATGAAATAACTGATCTTTTAGGTAACCCTCCTCACTGTCATCTCCCAGAGGTTGATATTTTTCTATTTCTTCACTTAAAATTTAGATAATCTGTAAAAAACTATATACAATGGATTTGAGGAAATTTGAGTCTACCCATTGGAATACCTTCTGTTTGTTGTCAATATTTGTTTTTCCTTTTCTTTTTAATTTTTTTTATTGGAGTATAATTGCTTTACAATGTTGTGTTAGTTTCTGCTGTACAGTTAAGTCAGTCAGCTATATGTATACATATATCTCCTCCCTCTTTGGTCCTCCCTCCCAACCCTTCTTCCCAGCCATCTAGCTCATCACAGAGCACCGAGCTGAGCTTCCTGTGTTTTACAGCATGTTCCCACTAGCTATCTATTTTATTCACTGTAGTGTATATATGTCATTCCTAATCTCCCAATTTGTCCCACCCTCTCTCTTTCCCACCCTGTGTCCACATGTCCGTTTTCTATGTCTGTCTCTACTCCTGCCCTGCAAATAGGTTCATCTGTACCATTTTATTAGAGTCCACGTATATGCATTAATATACAATATTTGTTTTTCTTTTTCTGGCTTACTTCACTCTGTATGACAGACTCTAGGTCCATCCACATCTCCACAAATGACCCAATTTTGTTCCTTTTTATGGCCGAGTAATATTCCATTGTATATATATACCACATCTTCTTTATTCATTCATCTGTCATTGGACATTTAGGTTGTTTCCATGTCCTGTCTATTGTAAATAGTGCTGCAATGAACATTGGGGTACATGTGTCCTTTTGAATTATGGTTTTCTCAGGGTATATGCCCAATAGTGGGATTTCTAGGTCATATGGTAGTTCTATTTTTAGTTTTTTGAGGAACCTCCACAGTGTTCTCCGCAGTGACTGTATCAATTTATATTCTTACCAACAGTGCAAGAGGGTTACCTTTTCTCCACACCCTCTCCAGCATTTATAGTTTGTACATTTTTTGATGATGGCCATTCTGACCAGTGTGAGGTGATACTTCATTGTAGTTTTGATTTGCATTTCTCTAATAATTAGTGAAGTTGAGCATCCTTTCATGTGCCCCTTGGCCATTTGTATGTTCTCCTTGGAGAGATGTCTACTTAGGTCTTCCACCATTTTTGGATTGGGTTGTTTGTTTCTTTGATATTGAGCTCCATGAGCTGTTTGCATATTTTGGAGATTAATCTTTTGGCTGTTGCTTCATTTGCAAATATTTTCTCCCATCCTGAGGGTTGTCTTTTTGTCTTGTTTATGGTTTCCTTTGCTGTTCAAAAGCTGTTAAGTTTAATTAGGTCCTGTTTGTTTATTTTGTCTTTATTTTCATTAATCTAGGAGGTGGGTCAGAAAAGATCTTGCTGTGGTTTATGTCAAAGAGTGTTTTTCCTATGTTTTCCTCTAAGAGTTTTATAGTGTCCAGTCTTAATTTAGGTCTTTAATCCATTTTGAATGTATTTCTGTGTATGGTGTTAAGGAGTGTTCTAATTTCATTCTTGTACATGTAGCTGTCCAGTTTTCCCAGCACCACATATTGAAGAGGCTGTCTTTTCTCCACTGAATGTTCTTGCCTCCTTTGTGTATTCTTGCCTCCTTTGTCATAAATTAGGTGACCATATGTGCGTGGGTTTATCTCTGGGCTTTCTATCCTGTGCCATTGATCAATATTTTCGAAAACTCACACAGAGTTGTGAAAGAAAGGAAATACTAGACTGCAATTATTGCATGGTGAAACTATCAAAGAATAGGTTTTTAAACTTTCTCTAAACTAGGCTGGAATAGGAAGAAATCACAAATGAGATTAAACATTTTGATTGATAACTCAATGTGAGTGATGTGTGGGAAAAATACTAGGTTGGGAGCCGAGCTTTGGTTTTTCCACCTTTTTGTAGCTGTTAGAACTTAAGATAATGAGGGTTTGTTGTAAAAATATATATGGAAAAAAGAACTAAGGGAATCTTTGCTAACCCAGTAACAGATATATTCTGGATCTCAAAGGAGAAGAACAGAGTTTGAGAATTAGAAGATGGTTTAACATCCAAAGTCATTTTACTACCAACATTAACTTGTTCTTTAGTTAGACAATCTCTTGCCAATATTGTAACTCAGCTCCCCTCTCTAGCTCTACTGCTGGATATCTTTCAGTTTCTGCTTACTCATGATACCTGTACTTTGAACTTGAATGTATTCACAATCTCTACATACTCAGTTTCTCTTGACCCCTGCCAGCTTATCATCTCTGATACCTGACTTCTGTATCTTTTCCAGTATCAGCCTTCATCACCAACTGGAACACTCTTTGTATTTCGCACTCAAGTTCTCCAAGGAAGAGAATCTGATTGAGTGTTCTTTAGTCATCATTTTGTTTGGGTAGAGTTCTCATGCCAGATTTCTCATGGGCTGCTACTAGCCGATAGATAGATCCATAATACAGATGTCTGTTTCCCAGCCCTGACCTAATCAGCTGCTGCTGGTGGGACACAATCATGTGGTAATTTTCTGTACTGTGTTATTCGTGAAGACATCTATCAGTACCTAGTGCTATACACGGGGGACTAGACTTCCTCTCCAGTGAACTTGGTTTCATCCAGGTTCCATTTCCATACCTATAACAGGAAAAGTTGGATGACATGTCCATTAAAGTCCTTTCAAATTCTAAGGTACTATGAGTGCACCTTTTGTATTTGTCCTCATTCTTTCTTTCTTTAGAAAAACAATTTTTTTTAGTTACTACTGTGACGTTAGGTATTATTCTAGATGTTGAAGAAACAGCAGTGACTGAGGTAGACCAAGTGTATAACAAGATTCTGGCAGTAAGAAAACTTTACCCCAGATCAGATGGTACCAATTAAGTGGTTTTAATGAAGGAGCTGCTTAGATATGTTAAGAAATGTTTCAGAACTAGATAAGGAGAGTTGAGGCACCCCAAGGCCAGCAAGAGTGAGAAGCTACCACCACATCTAAAGTTGGATGGGTGAGCAGGACATAATGGTAAACCAATGAGACTTTGAGACATGGAAAAACTATAATACAAGGGATACAGATGCTGCCCAAAGACAAGGAAATTGCAGGAAAAGGCTCCTCAATCTCTCTCTCTTCTCACCCTCTAGTTTACCAGGGCTTTCCATTGGCCAAATCTAACTGAAAGTATGAGAGCAAACGATTTAAGGTGATATAGTCTTCAGTCTCTGAAAGCACACTGCAGCTCCAAGAAAATGGGAAATGGATAGGAGGGTATCAAATGGAAAATAATTGGGGCATAAACCTTACAATCAAGTGGAGTAAACAGATTAAAAACTTAAACTAAAATAAATACAGGGGCTTCCCTGGTGGCACAGTGGTTGAGAGTCCGCCTGCCGATGCAGGGGACACGGGTTCGTGCCCCGGTTCAGGAGGATTCCACATGCCGCGGAGTGGCTGGGCCCATGAGCCATGGCCGCTGAGCCTGCGTGTCTGGAGCCTGTGCTCCGCAACAGGAGGGGCCACAACAGTGAGAGGCCCGTGTACCGCAAAAAAAATAAAATAAAATAAATAAAGTAAAATAAATACAAAATAAAACAATAAAATTTGATTTTAAGAAAGGAACAAAGGAGGTAAAAGAAGATAGAAAGTGATTTTCAAGGAGGAAGGGATTATTTTAGAATAATGGAAAAAATAGTACATGTTGACAATTTTTGTCATTTTAATAAGTGTACTTGCCTTGGACTTTTTTATTTTGGAATATCTGATATGTGAAAGGAATGTATGTGACATATACAAGTTATGAATATAAAAGAAAAGCAAAAACCCATGAACAACCACCAATTAAAAAAGAAAATATCCAAACCATTGACACTTCTTTGTTCTCCATCATCCTTTTCTCCTTTCTCATTCTTCATCAATAAAACTCAGTAACCTGAGTTTGTGAGTTTATTACTAAATTCCATTCCATTATGGTTTACTACAGGATACTGAATATAGTTTCCTATGCTATAGAGTAGGACCTTGTTGTTTATCCATTCTATATATAATAGTTTGCATCTGCTAACCCCAAACTCCCAATCCAAACCTCCCCTTCCTCTCCTCTCCCTTGGCAACCACAAGTCTGTTCTCTATGTCTGTGGATCTGTTTCTTTCATAGATAAGTTCATTTGTGTCATACTTTAGGTTCCACATATAGGTGATATCCTATGGTATTTGCCTTTCTCTTTCTGACTTACTTGTAGTAGTATGATAATCTCTAGGTCCATCCAGGTAGCTGCAAATGGCATTATTTCATTTTTTATGGCTGAGTAATATTCCATTGTATGTATGTATGTGTGTATATATATATACACACATCTTCTTTACCCATTCATCTGCCGATGGACATTTAGGTTGTTTCCACATCTTGGCTGTTGTAAATAGTGCTGCTATGAACATAGGGATGTATGTATCTATTCGAATTACAGTTTTGTCTGGATATATGCCGAGGAATGGGATTGCTGCATCATATGGCAACTCTATTTTTAGTTTTTTGAGGAATCTCCATACTATTCTCCGTAGTGGCTGCACCAATTTATATTCCCACTAACAGTGTAGGAGGGGTTCCTTTTCTCCACAACCTCTCCAGTTTAATCACACTTTTTTTTTTTCTTTTTTTTTTTGCAGTACACGGGCCACTCACTGTTGTGGCCTCTCCTGTTGCGAAGCACAGGCTCCGGACGCACAGGCTCAGCGGCCACAGCTCACGGGCCCAGCTGCTCTGCAGCATGTGGGATCTTCTCGGACTGGGGCATGAACCCACGTGCCCTGCATTGGCAGGCAGACTCTCAACCATTGTGCCCTAATCACACTTTTTTTTTTTTTTTTTTGCGGTACGCGGGAGCGGAGCACAGGCTCCGGACGCGCAGGCCCAGCGGCCATGGCCCACGGGCCCAGCCGCTCGGCGGCATGCGGGATCCTCCCGGACAGGGGCACGAACCCGCGTCCCCTGCATCGGCAGGCAGACTCCCAACCATTGCGCCAGCAGGGAAGCCCCTAATCACACTTTTTAATACATGTTAGTTTTGCTTATTTTTTGAAATTTATAAAATTGAAATCTTAAATTCATTCTTTTCAGTCTTGTTTTTACCCCTTAATAATACTTTTTAATTCACCCTTGGTGATACACATTGTTGTAGTTCAACTTCACTGTTGAAAAGATATTTCATTACACAACTATTGTATAATTTGTTCATCCATTTTCCTAAGGACATTTTGTTATTGCCAATTTGTTGCTGTTATGATACTGGTGCAAATATTCTTCTATCTCTTTTTTGGATACATAAACAACTATTTCTTTGTGGTATATAAGGCATACAGGAATAGAACTGGTGTATTATGGACAATGTGCATGTTAAGCTTTATAAAATAGTACCAACTTGTTTTTCCTACTGGTTGTATCTTTGTACACTCTCACCAGCAACGTTCAAGAGTTTCCCTTGATTCATGTATTCTCTGTCATTATACTATGGGTTAAGTGTTTGTATCTCCCCAAAAATTCATATGTTGAAATCCTAGTCCCCAAAATGATGCTTACAAGCAGCCCTGAGTTATGATTCTAGACAACATCTCCATGATGAGCATATGAGATGGAACACTTGGCCTAACAGTTACTAAGACTTACTAGAAGGTCATTATAATACAAACAGTATAATATTAATACAAAAATAGACAAATTGACCTACAGACCAGGATGGCTGTAAGACAGACTCGTATCTCAGAATTTACGGCATAATAAAGGTGGTACCACAAGTCAGACTGTTTAGTGAACGATGATAGGAAAGCTGCTCATTATGGAAAAAAATCCAAACCTATTATCACCTACAAGAATGGAATCCACGTATATTAAAGAAATAAGCCAAAAGAAACCAAGGCAGAAGATAATGTGCCCTAGGGTTAGGGAAGAACTTAAAATTCCAAAAGCATCATTAATAGTTTTAATCACATCAAATTAAGAATTTCTGTGAATCAAGTTAACATAAAGCTGTTGCAGAGAGATGATATTTGCCAGGAATAAAACCACAAGGAAATTATTATCTAAATATACAAGAAACTCATGCATATGAAAAAAGCATAAGAATCTCAAATTTTAAAAATGAGTAAAGGGTATCTGAGCCAATTCAGAGCCAAAGAAACCCAATATATAACAGGGGCCGAAAATCATTGGTAATCAGAGGAACACACTTTAAAACAAAAAAGAGAAAACTGTTTAGACCCATCATACTCTAAATACAGAGGGCTGAGTGAAAAAAATAAGGAACCCAATACTATCTATGCAAATTACAACTCATGAAATAATTCATGGCTTACACTAATACTTTAGAAAAGAAGAATATAAACCAAATATACATTGGGGAATTGGGAGTGAGGAGTGGACCAGAGGCCTTGCAAAGAGCAATGATCACCAGATGCCCAGAACTGCAGAGGATTACTAAGGAACCCTTGGCTCATTAACCAAAGCAAAACCATAGCGCACAGGTGAAATCATACTATGTCATCTTAAATTCCCAATTCCATCGTGGGAGTCCTACCCACAGGACACCCAGCTCAGGAGTCCACCATCAGCTAAGCTCTTTGCTTCCCTGGGAATATCCTGTTCCCCAACAGTCCTAATCATCCTTCTATAGGCTGAGGATAAAATGACTCTTTATCTAGTTTTCCAAATATTTATATTTCTATGGTAATATAGCACTAGAATAAAAAAGTGATTTTTTTTTTTTTTTTTCCTGGTACACGGGCCTCTCACTGTTGCGGCCTCTCCCGTTGCGGAGCACAGGCTCCGGACGCGCAGGCTCAGAGGCCATGGCTCACGGGCCCAGCCGCTCTGCGGCATGTGGGATCTTCCCGGACCAGGGCACGAACCCATGTCCCCTGCATCAGCAGGTGGACTCCCAACCACTGCGCCACCAGAGAAGCCCTGTTTTTTTTTTAATAATTGAAATTTTAACCAAAACTTTTTTCTCTCATTTTCTTGTATCTTTGTATTCCCACCCATTCATTCAGTAGAAGTCATTGCCTCAGGGAAGGGATAATATGGCAGAGAAAATCTTTTTGGTGTTAAAAGCATCACTATGAAGTTTGTAACCCCCAAGCCATAAAACATTATCTCTGGAAAACCAGATAAAGAGCCAAGCCAGCTTGTCCTCAGACTACATAAAAGTGGTCATGACTGCGGGGAGCAAGAGCAGCCACGGCAGAATCCAAGTTAAATGATGGTGGGTTCCTAAGCTGTTTCCATCAGAACGGTCTCTGCAGACGGAACTGGGAATCCCAGATCAGACAGAACTGGGCCCCTAGCCCCAGGGCAGTGCCTGGAACCAGCAAGATTCCTGTGTCCTGTCCCTCAGCCTAGCTCCCCAGCATGGCACCAGGACAGGCCTGAGGCCACGTAACAGAGTATCTTGCAATAATGCAGGAAGGGCTTTGCGCCTGAGAGCAGAGCAGAGACAGCCGCTCTGAAAGTCATTTGTAAGATCGTAGTAGATGCAACCAGGGGCCCAAAGTCAAAATGGGAATAGAGACCCCTCCTTTGAGTCTACGTAGATGAATAATGATTTCAAGGAAAGGTCTTCTCCATCCCTCAAGTCTCTGCCTTCGCTCTTAGACACCACCCCACAGAAAGGAAGAGGCACTCCACTAAACACATGGGCTCTCAATGTGGGACTATCTCGCTCCCCAGCAGACATTTGGCAATACCTGGAGACATGTTTTGTGGTCACAAGTTGGGGGTGCTGCTGGAATCTGATAGGCAGAGGTCAGAGATGCTGCTGAACATTCTACGGTGCACAAAATGGCACCCCCCAAACAAAGAATCACCCAGCCCCAAACGTCAGCAAGGTCAAGGTTGAGAAACACTTCCCTAAACTGAGATTAGGTTTTGACGACTTGGCACAGTAAGAGATTTATAATTTTAACATAAATGCTCATTTGTTTTAAATAAAGAAAATTACACCTAGTTCGTGGGCTGAAATGTGGAACCACTTGCTCATGCTCCAGAATATATCCTTTCTCTAATATAAAATAATCAACAATTATCGGTTTTGCATTTAATGAAAAGGTTTTACGGGGGGAAGGAAAGTTGAAGTAGCTTTAAAGTAAGACAAAGCGCCTCACTCACAAGGAGGAAAAAGAATTGGTGACATGAGGACAGATGCTGGAAGCTTACGACAATATCTGAAGCAAATGAGAGAAGCAAAGGGGCGGGTAGCAGGTGGGGAGTGGGGTGGGGGGTTAGGGTTAGGGGAGAAGAAAAGTACGTGCAGGGAAGTCATCCCTGGATGGAGGAACATTCAGAGGGGAACAAGTAGCTCCTAACTTAGGACGATGGGGACCATGAGCATTTTTCAGAGAGGTGAGGTGGGTTTTCTTCCAGACTCTCCAGCGAAAGTTTACTAAGAAGGTAGCCTGAGAACCTCAGATCACTAACATCCCAAGGAAGAATATCAGCAAAGGGAAAAATTGAAAGGGCTTTCAAAAATAGCATAGGTGAGGGCTTCCCTGGTGGCGCAGTGGTTGAGAGTGCGCCTGCTGATGCAGGGAACGCGGGTTCGTGCCCCGGTCCGGGAAGATCCCACATGCCGCGGAGCGGCTGGGCCCATGAGCCATGGCTGCTGAGCCTGCGCGTCCAGAGCCTGTGCTCTGCAACGGGAGAGGCCACAGCAGTGAGAGGCCCACGTACCGCATAAAAAAAAAAAAAAGCGTAGGTGAAAGCAAAAGCCAGAAACAATGAAGAGAGGAAAAGGGGGAAAAGAGAAGAAAAGGAGGAAGGGAGAGGAGAGAGGTACAGGGGAAGGGAGGGAGAGAGAGAGATCTAGAAACAATTGCAATGAGTAATAAAGTAAACCAGTCTTATGTTAACGACATGCCAGTGTTCCATTTTTATGCAAAAGCAAATAACTGTGAAGTATCCCCAACATAAACACTGATTAAAAGAGATTAAATGTCTCGGGACGAAATGTCATAATATTACACAGTGTCAGTTTGTGGTGTTCTCAAAATGTTAATGACCTCCAGCTTCAGCTGCTTCCATTACCAGCTATCTCAAGGGAGAACAGCCTCAGCTGCAGGGTTGCCAGGAGGAGCTCAGAGCCTTGTCCCATCTCCTCCCCATTAACAGATAAAATTTCACTGAAAATGATTCGGTGACATTTGGCCATAATTCAGAAGGGACCACATTTTTTAAAAAGAATTTTTCTTTTATCAGAAAGTACTTGAGTTTATCTTACCATTTCAATAATGCTCCAGACCTCATTCAGTCAGTCTTCAGTACTCTTTGGAATAACAGCTTTCTATTCTCTAACAGTGACATTTCCCCAGCAATGGTAGCATCTGCAGAAAATTTAGGAAGTGAGAGTTCATCATTTTACAAACTAATTCTGGAAAAAAGCGTGGGTCAGGATGAATTTATCACTATTTCACCAGGACTGATCCCAGAATTCTTCATAAAGTGTTAGTGTACTCTGAGTGGCCACGCCCCCTCATTTACTTTAATAAAAATCATTAGTACTTCCGGTCTCCACAATTATTTTTGCCTCCAAGCCAAATAAAATAGGCTAACACCCTGTGGTCACTTTATGAATCAGTCATTCTCTCCCACCTATTCTACTGACCCAGTTTCTCTCACACAGCCAGGACACGTGCCATCTAACTGGCTACACTTTTGAACGCATGAACCTCAATGGGTATGTATCTGTTGCCTAGTAATATCTATGCTTTCTGCAGTACATAAGTGCATTCAGACATTTATGGTTGGTGCAACTCTGCATTTATTCAACAAATGCTCATTGAGTTTTTATTAAGCACAAGCTCTCTAATTAGTCCCTTCTCTCAATAAATTTCTTAACATCTGGAGTGGGGTCGGGGTGACAGAAAGAACAATATGGGGCAGGATAGATATGTGCCACTTCTAGGGTCCAGTTACAGTGCTCAGTAACTAACACAAGGAAGTCTTTTAGCTGGAGACTTCAGGAGAAACCTCAGCGCAGGTGGGTTATACAAAATGGACCTCGTAAATTTTGACAGAATGTTGACTGAGATGAACTGAATAAAACATTCTATCTGCCCTGTCTGAATACAGTAGCCTATAGCCACATATGGCTATTTAAATTAAAGTTAAGTAAACCGAAATAAAATTTAAATTTCAGTCACACTAGCTTCAAGTGCTCAATAACCACATGTGGCTAGTGGTGACCATAGTGGACAGTGTAGAAGAATATTTCCATCACTGCAAAAAAATTCATTGGACAGCTCTGTTCTAAGTCGAAGAAACGGGATAATTACGAGAAACCACAAGTGTTTTATGGATGTCTAGAGACCAGCAAACACCCCCCATTTGCTGGTGAATCATCCTTGTGAACGTGCTCCTTCCTATGCTCCATCACAGCCATCACTCCATTGCAAGGTAGAAAGCCATCCACACAAGAAAACTACAAAATTCATAAATACAAGCAAACTACAAGCTCCCTTTTGAATCTGTTTAAAGGATTGACCAGGATTGGGGATCACAGACAGTTCTTGATCTCTTTCCACCTTGAAAGCACAACCAATGTCCTATTCAGTTATTTTGGCCAGTCATTCCCAGGTATGAATTAATGGGGGCTTACTGTGTTCTGTGTTGATGATTCATCACCATAGGCCAGTGAAGCAGAGTAAGTATCAGAAGCAGTGAACATTACTGGTTGGAACAGTACAGTGGATGGGGCTTAGATCTACTCACAGGAAGGGAAAATAAGGCTTTTGATGAGAAAAGACAATACCCGGTAGTATACGCATTCTTTCCACCCCTGCAATCTTTCCACTGCTGATGTTTCCTGTCATTTTTACATGAGGACCCAACCTTTACCTTACACTATCTCGGGCATTTTATGTAACTTAACTCAGGCAATTTTCAGATGTCAGTCTCTACAGGATGTGCTGTGTATTTTAAAGAAATTTTACAATATATTTCCATTCACAGCATTTTAAGATGTAGGCTTCTATGACATGTGACAAAGAGAAATCTCTTCCCTGGTGGGAGGTGATCAAGATACCCTCTTCAGGTTCTAATAGTGAACGACCATATTTAAAAGGTGTGCACGTTCTGTGAACGTTAAAAAAAAAAAAAAAAAAAAAAGGACTGAAAGCTGAGATCCTAAAGGTCAAAAGTAGAGAATGGAGAGAACGTAAAATTTTATTCTATTTTTTCCATAATCAGAAAATAAAGTTTTATGTAAGTCCCTTTGATTTGCTAAATAAACATATTTGTGGATAGGAAATTCAAGAGACCTTTGGCATTTGAAGAAATCAACTGTCTCAGTATTCAACTGTATCAATCACACAATGACACTTGGTTTTCACCAAGCCACAAGGGGTCCAGATCACCTGGCGAAGATGAAGTGAAAATGTACACTGTGAACAATAACAGGCTACTTGATCATGAGGATCCCATGCATTATCCCAGAGCAGACTAGCTTTGTCGAAGCCACAAGGATTTCAATACTCTCCTGGTGAGAAGACCTTTCCATTCTATAAATTCATTCTTTTAAAAAAAGTGATCTTACCCTAAACCTGTGGACTTTAAACCTTCTTTTTAAAGTAGACAGATGTCCAATATGGAAATCAGACAGAAGATCCTATAGGTAGTAGGGAGAAACAGGGCCCTTTGAGTTTTCTCTTTCTATTCCCTACATAATTCCAGAGATGCCAGTGAGCAAGGTTTGAAAACCACTGTATAAAATTATTTCCATCACTGGCTGCCAAGTATGACACCCCCTGGAGTTGTACAGCATAGCAGGCCTGCCCAAAAGGCCAGAAACAGCAATTAATTATAAGAACCAGGATGTTTTTGTATCTTTCAGAGTCTCCTATAAAAATGCAAATGTTCCTGGGGAGAAAGATCTTAAGCAATCATGGGGAATTATTTTATCAATTCAATTTGCAGCTTGGAAACTTCAGTGACAGCAAAGCCCTATAGGATTGGGCACAGATAAAGGAACTGAAACAGATGTAACCAAGGAAAAATGTCTTTATTTCCTGAGGTTGTACAGGACCCACCTAACAGGCTATCGATCATTTTTAAATAAAGAAAATTATAAAATGGCCAACATTTGAATGTATCTTCATTGCCAGATACTTTTCCAAGTCTCAATCTATGTTTTAGCTGATTTTATGTATTCCTTTATACATTAACTCATATATGTATGCCTTACAACAACATGATGAAAGTACAATTTTATACCCATATTACAGATGAGGCAACTGAGGCACAGAAGAGTTAAGGTCACACAGCTAATAAGAGGCAGAGCCAAAATTCAAATCTGCACAGTCTGACTCTAGGGCCTGTGATAACCTCACACAATGGTTCATCTTCCAGAGGTGCACAATTATTTCAGTTCACCCCAGCACTTCTAAAGGGTGGCCCCCTCTGAACTTTAACTCTCTGACCTCTGTGATTCTCTTGATTTTGGCTAATTACCCCAGAGAAAACAAGAAGGATGAATTTCCAGCAAGCTATGAGCTTACTGAGATGGGAATTATCTTCTAGTTTTGCACCCAATCTAACCAGTTGAATAAGGATTTCACTCAATTGAGGCCTGGTGTTTTCAGGTCTGCCATGCACTGCAGCAAGTGTTGTGATGCTCAGCTCAGGAAAATGACACATATAGAGTTTGACTGAATATCATCTTCTAGATCTGAACTGTGAAAACTGGTGACCCTAGGAGTTTGGCCTTTGCCCGTATCATTAAAGCATCCATATTTTCTTCTAGGAGTTTCATGGTTTCAAGTCTTATGTTCAAGCATTTAATCCATGTTGAGTTGATTTTTGTGAGTGATGTAAGATAAAAGTTCGATGACACTCTTTTGAACATGGCTATCCAGTTTTCCCAGCACTGTTTATTAAAGAGAGTATCCTTTCCCCATATTCTTGGCTCCTTTGCTGAAAATTAACTGACCATATAGGCATCAGTTTATTTCTGGGCTCTTTATTCTACCCCATTGATCTATGTCTGTGTCTTTATGCCAATACCATACTGTTTTGAGTACTACAGCTTTGTAATACAGTTTGGAATCAGGAAGTGTGATGCCTCCAGCTTCATCCTTTTTCAAGATTGCACTGGTTATTTGGGATCTTTTGTGGTTCCATACACATTTTAGGATTTTCTTTTCTAATTCTGTGATAAATGCCTTTGGAATTTTGACAGGGATAGCATTGTATCTGTAGATCATTTTGGGTAGTCTGGATATTTTAACAATATTAATTCTTCCAACCCATGAACACAGAATATCTCCACTTATCTGTGTCCTCTTCAATTTCTTTCATCCATGTCTTATTGTTTTCAGTATACCTCCTTGGTTAAATTTATTACTAAGTATTTTATTCTTTTTGATGCTATTTTAAATGAGATTGTTTTCTTAATTTTTATTTCTGAAACTCTTTTGCTGGTGTACTATATAGCACAGGGAACTATATTCAATATCCTGTGATAAGCCATAACAGAAAAGAATATGAAAAAGAGTGTATATATAGGTATAACTGAATCACTTTGCTGTACAGCAGAAATTAACACAACGTTGGGAATCAACTATACTTCAATAAAATAAAATTTTTTAAAATGCAACTAATTTTTGTATGCTGATTTTGTATCCTTCTACTTTACTAAAATCATTTCTTAGTTTTAACACTATTTTTGGTGGAGAGAAGACTCAATATTTTAAAGATAATTTTCCCCCAACTGACATAGATTCAGTGTAATCCAATCAAATGCTCATCAGGCTTTTTTTTTTTTTTTAAATTGACAATCTGATTATAAAATTTATGTAGACTAGACAAAACAATTTGGGAAAAGATAACAAAGTTGGAGGACATACTCCATTGATTTCAAGATTTACTTTACTACCTTAGCAACCAAAACAGCATGATACAGTGTACAAATAGACATTCAGGTCGATGGAAGCAAATAGAGAATTTAGATATAAACTCACACTTATATGGTCAATTGATTTCAACAATGGCACCAAGGTAATTCAGTTGGGAAACAATACTCTTTTCAACAAATGGTACTTGAACAACTGAACATCCAAGGTCAAAACAAAATAGATGTACTCCACCTTTACTTCACCCCATATATAAAATAAAACTAAAAGTACATTATACACCTACAAATTTAGAGCTAATACAACAAAACTTCTAGGAGGAAATATAGAAGAAAATCTTTGTGACCTTGAATAAGGCCAAATTTCTTAAATAGGACACGAAAAACACCCCCAAAACTGATAAATTAAACTTCATTTAAAAATTTTGCTTTTCAAAGACATTTTTAAGAAAATTAAAAAGCAATCCAAAGACTAGAAGAAAATATTTGTAAAACATAGATCTATTAAAATACTTGTGTCCATAATATATAAAGAACTCTTACAACTTAATAAAGAAAACGCTTTTTAAAATGAGTAAGAGATTTGAATAGAAAGCTCAACCAAGAAGATATATAGATGATAAATAAGCACAAGAAAAGACGTGCAACGTGATTAACCATTAGCAAATGCAACTTAAAAACACAGTGAGATACTACACACCCTCTAGAACTGCCAAAATTACCAAGTGTCTGAAAGAATGTGAGGCAACTCAAACTCTCATACATTATACATGGGAACACACTTTAGAAAAGTTATACTCTTATATACTTTTATACTCTTATAAAGATAAATATACACTACTCAATGACCCAGCAATTTCTCTTTTATATATTTACGCAAAAAAAAGAAAGCATATGTCCACACAAAGATGTGATACAAATGTTCATAGCAACTTCCTTTATAATAGCTCAAAATGTAAATAATCTAAATATCCATCAACTGATGCAAGGATAAACAAAATGTGATTATTATCCTAAAGGAGAACACAATAAAAAAGGAACAAGGTATAGATGTATGCAACAATATGGAATATTCTCAAAAGTATGACATTAAGAAATACAAAGAGGGGCTTCCCTGGTGGCACAGTGGTTGAGAGTCCGCCTGCCGATGCAGGGGACACGGGTTCGTGCCCCGGTCCGGGAAGATCCCACATGCCGTGGAGCGGGTGGGCCCGTGAGCCATGGCCGCTGAGCCTGAGCATCCGGAGCCTGTGCTCCACAACGAGAGAGGCCACAACAGTGAGAAGCCCATGTACCACAAAAAAAAAGAAAAAAAAAGAAAAAATGAAATACAAAGACTGTACACTCTGTGAATTCATTTTTTAGTAAATTCTAGAAAAAGCAAAATTGTAATGATACTAAGAAAATCAGTGGTTGCCTGGGACCAGAAGGTTAGGAAAGGGACAGCTTCCTGCAGAAGGACAGCTGGAAATTTTGGTGTGATAGAAATGTTCTGTATAATGATTTGGTGGGTTGTGAAACTGTATAAAATTGTCAAAATTCATCAAATTGGAAATGAGCTTCGTGAATTTTATTGTATGTAAGTCAATGAAGCTGATCGAAAAATGAAAGGAAGAAGATCTATCAAGGAGTTATATACTTTCCAGAAATAGAAAATAAGAAATGGAGAAAAATTAAATGTCTTTAATGAAAAAGAGAGATGCTTTCAAAGATATTTTGTTTTGTATAATGGTGTGTGTATTAGTCAGGGTTCCAGAGAAACAGAATGAATAGTGGGTATAGAGTGAGAAAGATAAACAGATTTATTTTAAGGAACTGGGTCATGGAATTGTGGAGACTGGCAAGTCCAAAATCTGCAGGGTAGGCCAGAAGAATGGAACCCAGAGAAGAGCTGCAGTTCAAATCTGAAGGCAGTCTGCTGGCAGAATTCCCTCTTCTAGTGAAGTTAGTTTTTTTCTATTAAGGCCTTCAATTGATTGGATGAGGCCCACCCTCATTATGAAGGGTAATACATTTTACTCAATATCTACTCGTTTAAATCTTATCTCTGTTAAAAAATACCTTCACAGAAACATTTATTTATTTATTTATTTTAACATCTTTATTGGAGTATAATTGCTTTACAATGGTGTGTTAGTTTCTGCTTTATAACAAAGTGAATCAGATAGATATATATATATATATATATCTCCCAATATCTCCTCCCTCTTGTGTCTCCTTCCCACCCTCCCTATCCCACCCTTCTAGGTGGTCACAAAGCACCGAGCTGATCTCCCTGTGCTATGTGGCTGCTTCCCACTAGCTATCTATTTTACATTTGGTAGTGTATATATGTCAATGCTACTCTCTCACTTCATCCCAGCTTACCCTTCCCATTCCCAGTGTCCTCAAGTCCACTCTCTATGTCTGTATCTTTATTCCTGTCCTGCCCCTAGGTTCTTCAGAACCTTTTTTTTTTTTTTTTAGATTCCACATATATGTGTTAGCATACGGTATTTGTTTCTATCTTTCTGACTTACTTCACTCTGTATGACAAACTCTAGGTCCATCCACCTCACTACAAATAACTCAATTTTGTTTCTTTTTATGGCTAAGTAATATTCCATTGTATATATGTGCCACATCTTCTTTATCCACTCATCTGTCAATGGACACTTAGGTTGCTTCCATGTCCTGGCTATTGTAAACAGAGCTGCAATGAACATTGTGGTACATGACTCTTTTTGAATTATGGTTTTCTCAGGGTATAATCCCAGTAGTGGGATTGCTGGGTCGTATGGAAGTTCTATTTTTAGTTTTTTAAGGCACCTCCATACTGTTCTCCATAGTGGCTGTATCAATTTACATTCCCACCAACAGTGCAAGAGGGTTCCCTTTTCTCCCCACCCTCTCCAGCATTTGTTTCTAGATTTTTTGGAGCTACATAGAAAGAGTCATTTAGTTAGGTACCATTAGCATTTGCCCTTATGGAGAAAGATGGAAGAAATTGCTTAGGTATTACCTTTGCCCTCCCACTAGCTGACCTTGGAGACAGCAAACTCAGCATCGTGGGTCTCCATCTATAAAATTAGTATAATATCTACTTCACACAAGTGTTAGGGGAAAGATACATTAATAAGCATCTAAGCAACTGGAGATTTGCATCAAATATATTGCTACCCGTGCCTTTGTGCTATGCACTCTAAAGCCCATCAGCAAGGCCTACTTATGATATAGCCCCATTGCCCTTCATCCCAGGTCCAACTCCAGTCTCCAACTTCCTTTTTCGCCTGCCAAGGAGGACTTTGTACTCCCACTTTAAAAAGTGCTTCCAGACAGACAAGAGGCAAAAGGAACTAGGTGCCTTCCACTCCTTCAACACCATCTCTTAAAGGTGAATGATGTCTAAGAAATCTCAGAAAGCCTTAGCACAATGGTTCATATGTAGACAAAGATTTCTCTTTCCTGATGGATTTACACAAGAATCTGTTCCAAAGCAGAATATTGACAGCCAACTGGAAATGAGCGTGGAGCCAAATGTTAACAATATCTGGCCCACCCTGCATTTTTGGACTTGCCAGTCTCCACAATCCCGTGAGCCAATTCCTTAAAATAAATCTACTTCTCTTTCTCACTCTATACCCACTATTCGTTCTGTTTCTCTGGAACCCTAATACACACACCATTATACAAAACAAAATATCTTTGAAAGCATCTCTTTTTTTCATTGAAGACACTTAATTTTTCTCCATTTCTTATTGTTATTATGTTAACAATATCACTGATAATCTATTACCTGTTTTAGTGAGTGCTTGTTCAAGGCCATAAACATTGCCATTTAATCCTTACACCAACTCAGCAAGGTAGATAATTTTTAGTCCTACTTTACAGATAAAAAATTAGAGTTACCATATGATCCAGCAATCCCACCCCTGGGCATATATCCGGGAAAGATGAAAACTCTAATTTGGAAAGATACAAGCACCCCAATATTCACTGCAGCACTATTTACAATAGCCAAGATATGGAAGCAACCAAAGTGTTCATCAACAGATGAATGGATAAAGAAGATGTGGCACATTTATACAATGGAATACTACTCAGCCATACAAAGAATGAAATAAGGCCAATTTGCAGCAACATGGATGGACCTAGAGATTATCATACTAAGTGAAGTAAGTCAGACTGAGAAAGACAAGTATCATATGATATCCATTATATGTGGAATCTAAAAAAATGATACAAATGAACTTAATTACAAAACAGAAATAGACTCAAAACAAACAGAAACAAATTTCTGGTTACCAAAGGGGAAAGCAGGGGAGGGAGGAATAAATCAGGAATTTGAGATTAACAGATATACACTCCTATGTATAAAATAAATAAACAACAAAGACCTACTGTATAGCACAGGAAACTATATTCAATATCTTGTAATAACCTATAATGGAAAAGAATCTGAAAAAGAATATATATGTATGTGTGTGTGTGTGTATGTAAAACTGAATCACTGCTGTACATCTGAAACTAACACAACATTATAAATCAACTATACTTCAATTAAAAAAAGAAATTAATTAGAACTCAAAGAAGTTAAATAATTTGGTTACAGCTGTTAGAATCAGGATTTGAACCAATGTGAAGGAAAAGGACCCTAAAAATTTATTCATCCTTTAGGACACTGGACACAGAATAAAAGGGTTAATACAAACTTCTCAAAATTGCCACTGGGAACCAGCTGTACAAGAGGAAGAAGAGAGAAGCTGTAAATTCTTCATCCTGAGGCCACAAGCCCATGTCAAGGCCCTTAGTGGAGAGGACCGAAGGGAAGGCAGAAAGGGTGCATGCACTGAGACATAGGGGTGCCTGCTCTTCCCTCCTGGCACCCCAACTCCCAGAAGACTTATACTTGACAAACTGCTTTCATTTCCTGCCCCACCCTTCCAACTTAATACCATTATTAATAGGTACATCTTTCATGCAAAGCTTTCTTTTGGAAATGGATGGGAAGTAGGTAGGTGGGTGAGGCAGCAAGGAGAAAACACACTAAGAAGAAAAGGTGGTAGGTGGGTGGATGAAGGTCACTGGAGAAAAAAAGAAACCAGAAATATATTCATCCTTGCTTGGAAAATATGACTAAGTAAAATAAGTGTGATCATTTGAGGCAGTCAGTCAGTCTGACCTTTATAAAAAGAGCTCGATGATTTTACTTTTCTCCCACTCCAAGTCATTTTAAAGCAATCCATAAGGTTTCACTCCTATCAGAGGGTAGTGATTTGCTGTTGTAGAGCTGTTACCTACAAAAAAGAGTTTCAGATGGGTCAGCTCATACTTTCCCACTTTCTTTAAAGTATAAGGGTGATGGACTCCAAAGAAAAACCAAGTGCTTATTCTTGTGTGACTCTTCTTGGATATAGCATAAACGGACAAGCCAGGGGAAAACATCTTAAGGCAAAACTTGATAGGAACAGAATAACCTGCTTCATCTTTTTTGACCGTCTCAGCATTTTATTTCCTGATGAACTCCAGGGCTAAAGGGTAGAGAGATGCCACAGTGGGCTAGACGGGGCAGTAGGCCAAAGTAACTCCTCAGCAGTGACCCAGACTGAGTGAAGAAAGGGTGGGTAATCTCATTTCCTCATGGAATGAGAAGATTCTTTCAAGCAGCATAAGAAAAAATGACCAGTTATGAGGGAAAAAAGAAAAAAATGGAAGTGGATAGCTGTTCATCTTAAAAGGTTTTCAAGTCTGACAACAGGATATTTTGATCTTCACCAGGTGCAAAGTTTTAGGAGATTCCAGCTCATTAATGCAGAACCTTAAGGCTCGTCCTGAAGGAACCCATATTAGTTTCCTAGGGCTGCTAAAACAAAGTAACACAAACTGGGTGGCTTAAAACGTCAGAAACGTATTGCCTCACAGTCTGGAGGCCAGAAGTCTGAATCAAGCTGGCATCAGAACCGTGCTCCCTCTGAAGCCGGTGGGGGAAAATCCTTCCTTGTTTCTTCCTAGATTCTGGAAGAAGCCATCAATCCTTAGCATCCCTCACCTGTAGCTGCCTCAATCCAGTCTCTACCTCTGTCATCACATGGTGTTCTCCCTGTGTGTTTCTGACATCACATGGCATTTTCCTATTTTTATAAAGACAGCAATCATGTTGGATTGGGGCTCACCCTAATGACCTCATCTTAACTCAGTTACATCAACAAAGAACTCATTTCCAAACTAAGTCACACTCCCTGGGGGTTAAGCTTCAGCATACCTTTCTGGGGAACTCCAGCAGTTCATGTCCACATCTTACATGCATTCATTCACTCTCCAAGTACAAAACACCTGTGCTATGCCTGCTGACCCGTCCAGAAGCAGCTCCACAGAAGCAGGGTAGGTGTGGAGTGGGAGGCAGATAGGGGTGTTCAGGACAGAGAGGCTGGATAAAATTCCAGCAGGGGTGGCAAGAGTCAGGTAAGTGACAGAATGAAACCGAGAAACGTTCGCAATTTTGTGTATGTAACACCTTACTAGAGTACAAAAAAGAAAAGAGAGTAAGTTCAAGTGTCACGTTCCCAGTAGGGGCCAATGAGATGAGGTCTGTAAAACACAGCAGAACGATCACTTTCTCTCACATTTAGTGCCAAAGTATATAGTTTTAAGGCAAGTTTACAACATATTCTATCAGGATTACAATTTTTCTATTAAAATTAAGTTGTGCATATATACTCATGAAATCTTTTCCAAAATTTTTAAACATTGTATTTCAGAATAACTGGGCCAGGAAAGTAAGTTACCTAAATAAAGGCACTAAACTATTTGAAAATAGATCTTTTTGGTTTTTTTCAAAGATATATATTCATTAAAATTAGCTTAATACATATTGTCTCTTAGGAATATGACTGGCTCAAGTGATGCAGATTCTACTTCCACTTCAAATATATGTAGAAATGCTTGGTAAATATAACATTTTTTAAATAAAAAACTAATCTTAAAGGAAATGCTAAGTTCATAAATTAAAGAGTAAATATAAGTGTTGGTGCCTCTGCCCCTGGGAGGAAAAGAGTCCACCAGACCGCAATATGGATCTTGACAGCAAAAGGTCAGGTTTTCAACACCTAGTTTTATTCAGGGATATGAGAGCTGGAAATAAAGCACTTAAATAAAGCCAGGACCCTGATAGAGCCATCTTTTCCACGAAAAAAGTGTCTACAAGTAACAAGGAAGCCTGTAGTCTGTTCAAAACACTGGATAGGGAAAAGTTGTTTTCCAAGAGAAATTAAAATTGCATACCTAATGAGGTGTGAGATCTAAAAGTGCACTATCCAATTGGCACAAACACTCAAGCTGGGAAAAGAGCTTTAAAAAGAAAAGCACATGGAAACTAGTGCTTCTCACAGAAGTAAATGGACAAACAACAAAAAGATACAGGTACTTTATAAAGAATCCAGATCACATACAACTTCCACAGATAAGTAAGTGTGAACATGAGCTAAACCTAAGAAATTTTAAATCATTAAAGAAAATAAATCACTATGAGAAAGTCAACAAATAAAAGAGGATAATCAGCATGCTATTTAAAACTTTCAAATAGTATAAGAAGACTCCAAAATAAGTGTAAGTAGTAAAAAAAAAAAAATAAGACTATGAAATAAAGCACTAAGAAAATTAATGACACTATTTTAAAAGGCAGATTAGTAAAAGAATCAATCATCTTTCTAGAAATTAAAAAGACATTGTTACTAAAAGCTAAAATGCAGAGAATGAGTAAAACAGTACATGAAAAATAGTTTGGAAGAAATTACCCAGAGCTGTAAAAAAAAAAAAAATTGTGAATACAAGGTTAAAACATAAAGAGAATAAATTGAGAAAGTCCAACATACTTCCAATAGGAGTTTCAGAAAGAATAAAAGAGAAAATGGTGGCAACAGAGAAGTTTAAGAATAATAGTGGAGGATTTTCCAGAACAGAAAATCAGTCCACAATTTAAGCAAATAAAGTTAATTCTGAGCAGGAATAAAAAATAAATGTGTACCGAGTCACATCAGGATGAAATTTCAGAATACAATATCAAAGAGAAAAATCTTAAGAGCAACTTGGAGAAACAGAGATTACCTATAAAAGAATAACAATTAAAAGGATTGTAGATTCCCGTCAGCAAAAATAGAGGCCAGAAGACAATGAAAAAACGTCAGTCTATAATTTTATATAAGCTAAGTAATTATTCAAATATAAGTTTTCAAACAAAAATAGAGAAGCAAAAGACAAAACAAAACATGATAAATGGAAGAGATAAACTAAGATCATCAAAATGAATCCAAATCAGTAATTACAAGAAATATAAAATATTAATCTCAAATGTAAGAAAGAAGAAATTCTAGGATAGGATTAAAAATAAAAATTATTTGCTATTTACACAAAACATACTTAATACTCAAATATATAGAAGTATTACATTTAATAAATAGGAAAAGATAAACCAAGACAATACCAAAGGAATAAAACCGGTGGTGGCAATATTAATATCAGGCAATAGAAATTTTAGGCAAGATTCATGTTAGAGATCAAGAAAATCATTACTTTTAATGACATAGGGACAGTTCCTCAGGAAGATGATCCAGAATGTACCTCATAATATTGCTTTAAAATACAGGACAAAAATGGACAGAAATTCATAAAGAAATATCCCTGATAATGGTGAATAAAATACTCTCAAATACAATTCATATAAGAATAAAACTTTTATAGATGTGAAACCTAGTTAAGGTCTAAGACAAATTATCTCCAGTCTTCTTAGTTACACGACACATAAGCCTATGAAACCACAGTTTAAAAAATCTTGCTCTGTCACAGATGATACATTTTTAAATAATGAAGTTTAAATATAATTAAGCTTCTTATGTTAAACAACTTTTTAAAAAGCAATAATCCTTTTTGACATAGTGCCTTTGTGTGTATAAAAAAACTTTCATAAACACTGATGCTCAGAAAAAGTAGGTCACAAAGTCACACAGAATATTAATAACTAAGAATAAGCCTAGGGCTCTTAACTGTAAAAAACCGTGTTCTTTACATGTTGCCAAACTGCCTCTCAAGCATCTTAAAGGATTCGATAGAAAATATAACCATTGATCCATTTATTTCATCCAGTATTTATTGGTGTGTATACTGTCTAAAAAGTGCTTATGATGATGAATCAGATACACACAGACCATGCACAGTACCTTAAACATTGATTTCCCAGTCTTTCCATTTGTGGGTTTCCTCCATCTTTCTCACTGCTCCCTCTTGGTCCCCACTGTAGGCTACTCTTTCCCTGCCCAACCTTTACCTCATCTCCAGGATTCCACTCTGCCGTGTCGCATTCTAGGTTTTCTGTACCCTCTGACTGGGCCATCTCATCATTACATTTCCCTCAAATATCAAGCACTGGTTAAGCTAATGACTCTCAAACACATAACTCCAGTCTAGATCTCTGTTTTAAACCCAAGGACAGGTATCCATTTCATACTGGATACCCCTATCTACATACACTCACTAGTTACTCAACTTCCTCATCAGCTGAGGGGTTACTAAAGTAGATTTTGTGGCTCTGCTTCTTGGATCTCTACAAATTTATTCTCATTTCCTATTCTTTCCCCAATATTGCCTTGTCTAAACTTCATCAACACCACTAAAGGCACTGCCCTTCAAAATGGACTTGTCACCGTCAGAGCAAAAGGATGACCTTAGCCACTAGTTCACTAGAACATACAAGTTACTACATATAAACTTCTTTGCCTTTCCTACTGTCCTCTCCCAGTTCCTCACTACTACACCCATTGGCTTTCGTTCCCTCCTGACTCCTGTTGCAGAAGAGCTTTTTTTGCTTACAGAGATAGTCTAGTAAGGCCGATGGGGGTGTCAGCAAGATACTCCTCACAACTTCAAGTTTGCATGCTGAGAACGAAACTGGGAGAAGTGTAATGAACGAGATTAGCCATATGTACAAGAAATGTCCCTTAGTAATGAGTGGCTAAAGTGTTTCAGGAACATCCAGGCTCAGTGCCCTCAGCGTCCTCAGAAAATCATTAGCTTATCTAGGCTTGCAGTTAATCAACCGAATCATAAAGACATGAGATTTGGAGACAGGCAGGTAGTTTAAATTCCAGCTAAACTACTTCTACTGTAATTTTGTTCAACCTATTTAACTTTGCTATGCCTCAGTTTTCTCATATATAAAATAAGGTTAGTGGTACTTCACATAATTATGAAGATTAGCTGAGTGAATTTATACATAGCCTGTACACAGTATGCACCAATAAGGAGTTATGGAGACTGGAATTATAGCTGTAGAAATAGTATTAATTGTGGTAGAAATTCTTTGCCATTTTTTGTTTTCATGTGTAAGTAAGAATTAGCATGAAGCATAAAAAAGATGTCAAAGGGCAGTTATGACCTGTACTGTAAAGCTGTCCCCAACAGGTCTAGGTCTAAATGAGCTAGTTCTCTTTCTCTCCTTTTTTCTTTTTAAATTACATGCCAATGACTCATTTATTTTATAACTGGAAGTTTGTACCTTTGACCTTCTTAGCTCATTCTGCCCACCCCCCACCTCTGGCAACCAACCACCAATCTGTTCTTTGTATCTATGAGTTTGTTTTTTGTTTGTTTTGTTTATTTGTCTTTTATATTCCACATATGAGTGAGATCATATGGTGTTTGTTTTTCTCTGTCTGACTTAGTTCACTTAGTATAATGCCCTCAAGTTCCATCTATGTTGTCACAAATGGCAAGAGTCCATTCTTTTCTATGTTGAATAGTATACCATTGTATAGATATACCACAACTTCTTTATCTGCTCATCCATCAATGGACACTTAAGGTTGTTTTCATTAGCCTGTTCTCCTGATACATACATTCTTACATTTTTCTTTCAGCTACCATAACTCAATAGCCATTAAAATCATCCAATTAACTATTTTTATTCTGATTCTGTGCTCATCAACTAACCTGCTGTTTGTAACTTGACTTCCTAGGTAACCTTCTTATCTAGAAAAAATACACTGAATATCCCACAGAAATAGTCCAGTCCTTGTGACATGTATATGTTCTATTATAAAACACTGGCATTCTGGATTTCCCCCTATTTCTTGTGAGTTGATGTGGTAGAGTTCATCCCTGAGAGACTGGTTATCTGTGAGCAAATTGACATCGTGACATAAGAAATCCCTGGAGACAGGTATCCCTTGGAGATATTGCAGGTTTTGTTCCAGACCACCACAAAAAAGCAAATATCACAATAAAGCAAGTCACATGAATTTTCTGGTTTCCCAATGCATAGAAAAGTTATGTTTACACTATACTGCAGCTTAAGTGTGCAACAGCACTATGTCTTAAAAAAATACATATAAAAAAATATTTCATTGCTAAAAAATTTAACCATCATCTGAGAACATATAATAATGCAAAAGTTTGAAATATTGCAGAATTACCAAAAGGTGACACCAACACACGAAATGAGCAAGTGCTATTGGAAAAATGGCACCGATGCACTTGCTTGATGTAGGGTTGCCACAAACCTTCAATTTCTAAAAAAAAAAACACAGTACCTGTGAAGTGCAGTCAAGCAAAGTGCAATAAAACAAGGTACACCTGTATTTGGTCTTTGCCCTCTCCCTCTCTGTTTCCTGGCACACAGCTCCGAAAACCCTATGTATCTCTGAAATGATGTGTCTTTTTGTATGTTAGTGAGATGACTAGTGGCTGGGGGCCTCTGGAGCGACCCTAGGGATGGAGAGATGGTTGCCAAGGGCATCAACCAAGTGATTAGAAGGTTGAAATTTTCAGCCCCACCTGCTGACCTCCTGGGAGAGAGAGAGAGGCTGGAAATTGAGTTCAATCGCCAATGGCCAATGATTTAATCAAACATGCCTATGTATTAAAGTCTCTGTAAAAATCCTAACCAATGGGTTCGGAGAACTTTTCCATTGGTGAACACACAGAGATGCTGCGAGGATGGTGCTCTCAGAGAGGGCATGGAAGCTCTGTACCCCTTCCCCCATTCCTGGCCCTATGCATCTTTTCTTGTATCTGGTTGTTCCTAAATTGTATCCTTTTATAATAATCTGGTAAATAAACTGTTTTCCTGAGTTCTGTGAGTCATTCTAGCAAATTATGGAACCCAAGGAGTTCCGTGTGGGAACCTCCATATATACCCAGTCTGTTAAGAGTCCAGGTGACAAGCTGGACTTGTGATTGGCATCTGAAGTGGTAGAGGAGGCCGAGGCAGTCTTGTGGGACTGAGCCCATAACTTGCAGGATCTGACACTAACTCCAGGTAGATATTCTCAGAACTGAATTGAATTTTAAGTCACCTAGCTGGTGTCAGGAGTATTAGTCAGTGTGGAAAAAATACAAAACAAAAAACCAAAACAAACACAAATAACCCTATACAGACCTAATCAAAGTTCTCCCTCTAAATGGATGATAATCTGACCATAACTTAACCTTACTGAAGTGATGCCCAAAGTGTCTGACCAGCATTACTCATGCCAAATCCATGTCCTCATCTTTCACTTTCAATGAAATTCCCCCTTAGTCTTGGGATACCATCCCCATTTAGTTTCTTCCAAGATTTTCTCCCTTTTCTTTTGTGAAATTGTTCTTTCTGTTTCCTCCATCTTCCCACAAACATATCTAAGTTTCCTCTATTCTAGATATTCTCTCATTTACTAGTTTTCTCAAACTGTTATTTTTTTAATTTACATTTTTAGCAAATCTTCTTTAAAAAGTAATTTAAGATAAATATGGCTGATTAAACACACACTGACACAACACCCTCTCTCCTCAAAATATATAAAAATATTTTTTAAAGTAAAAGTAGCTACTTGAGCTCCATAGCCAAAAACAGAAAACTTCAGGTGCCATAAACAAAGGAATATTCCACAGAGGTAAGAAAAAGATAAAACAAAAAATCTCATGAAAGCTGGGACCACACATGGGCTATGAGGTTTGGGGAACTGACTAAAACAGAAGGCCCGGGAACTAAGCCTTGCACTGCACAAATGGTAGGAGGCTGAAACCTACATGAAGATCAAACCCCAGGGAGAAAAATGGGGCAACAATTAGAAAATATAAGAAGCACTCCAATGCTTTAAACGACAATTGATAGACATATAAGTAAGAAAGTCTCTCTCTGAAAAAACAAATATGAAAGGAATTTTTTTAAAAATATGTTTAAACTTTTCAAAGACAGATTATCACTTATGAAATAAAATAGACAATAAAATTATCTTTATACTAATAACCAAATAAATAAAATGTAGTAACCAAACTTTTCCCTTCCTCTGAGCACCCCATAGTCTACATAGTCCCCATCAAGAATTCTGGTTCAGAAAAATGTAATGGACAAGCCTTCAAGAGACAGAGAATCCCAATCTTATATTAGCTGTTCCAGAGATATAAAAAATAATAAAAATTATTAAACTTGTTTTACTAGGCCAATGAGTCCAGATATTAAAACTCTCAGATCATGAGAGTTGGCCAAATTTTACTTATGAAATATACATTAATAGCCAAAAACAAAAAAACATTTGCAGTTCAAACCCAATAGGTTATAATAAAAATATGCTCACAAACATGTGCTTTTTATCCTTCCTTGGAAAACAAGAGTGACTAAGCAGTAAGAAAAATTGATCAACAAAATTTACCCTATCAACAGATTAAGGGAAAAAGTCATCTTACCACGTAAATATATTTTTAGAGCTCAATATCACTGATGAACATAGATGCAAAATTCCTCAACAAAATACTAGCAAACAGAATCCAACAGCACATTAAAAGGATTATACACCATGATCAAGTGGGGTTCATCCCAGGAATGCAAGGATTCTTCAATATACGCAAATCAATGTGATACACATTGAAGGAGAAAAACCATATGATCATCTCAATTCATGAAGAAAAAGCTTTCGACAAAATTCAACACCCATTTATGATAAAAACCCTCCAGAAAGCAGGCATAGAGGGAACTTATCTCAACATAATAAAGGCCATATATGACAAACCCACAGCCAACATCATTCTCAATGGTGAGAAACTGAAAACATTTCCACTAAGATCAGGAACAAGACAAGGTGGCCCACTCTCACCACTATTATTCAACATAGTTTTGGAAGTTTTAGCCACAGCAATCAGAGAAGAAAAAGAAATAAAAGGAATCCAAATCGGAAAAGAAGAAGTAAAGCTGTCACTGTTTGCAGATGACATGATACTATACATAGAGAATCCTAAAGACCAGAAAACTACCAGAAAACTACTAGAGCTAATCAACGAATTTGGTAAAGTATCAGGATACAAAATGAATGCACAGAAATCTCTAGCATTCCTATACACTAATGATGAAAAATCTGAAAGAGAAATTAAGGAAACACTCCCATTTACCACTGCAACAAAAAGAATAAAATACCTAGGAATAAATCTACCTAAGGAGACAAAAGCCCTCTTTGCAGAAAACTATAAGACACTGATGAAAGAAATTAAAGAGGATACAAACAGATGGAGAGATATACTATGTTCTTGGATTGGAAGAATCAACATTGTGAAAATGACTATACTACCCAAAGCAATCTACAGATTCAATACAATCCCTATCAAACTACCACTGGCATTTTTCACAGAACTAGAACAAAAAATGTCACAATTTGTGGGCTTCCCTGGTGGCACAGTGGTTGAGAGTCCACCTGCCGATGCGGGGGACACGGGTTCGTGCCCTGGTCTGGGAGAATCCCACATGCCACGGAGCAGCTGGGCCCGTGAGCCATGGCCGCTGAGCCTGCGCGTCCGGAGCCTGTGCTCCACAGCGGGAGAGGCCACAACAGTGGGAGGCCCGCATACCACAAAAAAAAAAATTCACGACTTGTATGGAAACATGAAAGACCCCGAATAGCCAAACCGATCTTGAGAAAGAAAAACAGAGCTGAAGCAATCAGGCTCCTAGACTTCAGACTAATTACAAAACTACAGTAATCAAGACAGTATGGTACTGGCACAAAAACAGAAATATAGATCAACGGAACAGGATAGAAAGCCCAGAGATAAACCCACGCACATATGGTCACCTTATCTTTGATAAAGGAGGCAAGGATATACAATGGAGAAAAGACAGCCTCTTCAATAAGTGGTGCTGGGAAAACTGGACAGCTACATGTAAAAGAATGCAATTAGAACACCCCCTAACACCATACACAAAAATAAACTCAAAATGGATGAAAGACCTAAATTTAACGCCAGACACTGTCAAACTCTTAGAGGAAAACATAGGCAGAACACTCTATGACATAAATCACAACAAGATCCTTTTTGACCCACCTCCTAGAGAAATGGAAATAAACAAATGGGACCTAATGAAACTTCAAAGCTTTTGCACAGCAAAGGAAACCATAAACAAGACCAAAAGACAACCCTCAGAATGGGAGAAAATATTTGCAAATAAGACATAAAGAATGGAATTGAGGAGATGGGGAAGGGGAAGGGTAAGCTGGGATGAAGTGAGAGAGTGGCATGGACTTATATACACTTCCAAATGTAAAACAGATAGCTAGTGGGAAACAGCTGCATAGCACAGGGAGATCAGCTGGGTGCTCTGTGACCACTTAGAGGGGTTGGGATAGGGAGGGTGGGAGGGAGATGCAAGAGAGAGGAGATATGGGGACATATGTATATGTTTAGCTGATTCACTTTGTTATAAAGCGGAAACTAACACCATTGTAAAACAATTATACTCCAATAAAGATGTTAAAAAAAAAAAGCCCAAAAGCATATGCTAAAACTCAATATTCATTTCTGGTTTTAAAAAAGCTGTTAAATTATAATTAGAAGAAAACTGTCTTAACTGGAGAAAATATATTTACAAATATCTTTATAGCAGACATTATGCTTAAAGAAGTTGTGAAAACATTCCCTTTAAAGTCAACCATAACAAAAAAAAAGACTGCATTATCACTTCTGCTATGCAGTATTGTACTGGATGTTCAAGTCAATTCAATAATACAGTAAAAAAGAAATAAATAGAAAGACTGAAGTGTCAGAAATAAATCCCCATTTCTTTCAGGTTGCATGATCACCTACATAGAAATTCAACCTAAGTACATTAGACGATCAGATTTTACAAAATGCGTAAGAGCATTCAACAAGCTTGCTGAATATATAAAAGACATACAAATGCTAGAATGCTGCTTGGGTCATGATCACAAATGGATGAGGTCACTGTGTGAGGGAAAAGAGCATCACCAATGGACACCCATTCGTCTGCTTCCTTTTTCCTCCGTATGCTGAGATTGATCATCTAGCTGTCCCAAAATTTAGATCTGTGCAGAGGAAACAGGAGAGATTATCACTGGCCTCCACTGTAAGCTACATGTTCCAAAAGAGTCTCATCAGAACTGAACACAAGCAGCACTGGCCGTAACCCAACTAATAAATGACATCCTGCTTCCTGTTTATTCCTTTGGGAATGCCCAAACCAAAATTTGGTTGGGGGGTGGTGGAGGTTGTTTTTTGTTTGAGAGTTTTTCGTTTGTTCATTTTTGCTTCATTAATGTAGTTCTAGAGCATCAAACCATCACCTTGAAAGCTTATGCACACTAACTTGCTTTTGTGCATTCTCAAAATGCATTTTTGTTCATGCTGTTTCCTCAATTAGGAATTATTTCTCCTTTCCCCAATCAAAAGTTTATTCTTCATAAAAAATCTGCTCAAATGCATTCTCTTATGAAGCTTCCAGATACTTCCCAGTTAGCGTCACCCCTATGTTTATACGTGTCTGTTCCTCTGTCTGTTTATGCATCACTGTGGGGCATCAAGCATTGCATAGGGAAGTAGCCTAACAATATCTGTGGACTACTTTAAAGTTGATCCTAGTGTTGTCCAATAGCATTTTCTCCAATAAATGGAAATGTTATATATCAGCATTCTCCAGAACTGAAGCCACCATCTGGATATGGCTAATAAGCACTTGAAATGTGGCTGGTATGACTGAAGAAATGAGTTTAAAATTTTATTTTATTTTAATAAGTTCAAACGTAAATAGTGGAACTTGAAAAGCTTTCTGTGACAGATAATGAAAATTATGTAGACTAATATGACATACTATTTGCCTTAGCTGACAAATAACTGAAATCAAACTCCTTTCCAACTTTAGTTATCATCTTACTTGCTGCTCTTTATAGATGGTCTCTGCAGTTGGAATGGACTTCATTAAGAAGAGAAAATTTAGTGCTGGTTTTAAAGGAATAGTAACCCTTCAACAGTCAGTGTTAGAAATACTCCAGGCATGAGAAATGGGGATCACAGAAGAATGGAGGTGAAACTGTCTTTTACTGGAAAAAATTAGTTTACTTGAGGACAGATTGTGGAAGGTATAGGCTAAGACTTGTACTTTCTCTTGAAGATTATATCCCATCTACCTACCTCTAATATCCTACTCAAGGATACAGTTCCAGTATTTTGTCTGTTTCTCTCCAGTATCATCAATTATTCCCTCTATATTTATTTATGGATTCCCAGCACAACATAATGAAGCTGTTATTTCCCCCATCAAAAAAGGGGAGAAAATGCACTTCTTTTGGCTCCTTTTCCCCAGCAGCGTTCATCTTGTTTCACCTCGTTTATCTCTTCCGTTTCTCTATGGTCCAGCATTTGACTGATGTTCATCAACCGATTGGCAGTATTTGACACAAGTTGTTTAGAGTGGATATTAGTATCTTTAGTCAGGATTCAGGATTCAACAACACTCAAGGAGACACAGGCTACAGGGCTTCTGGGACACCATCCTATCTTGCTTTTCCTCCAATCTATCTGGCAGCTCCTTCTCAGTCTCCATTATAAATAACAGTCAACTCATCCACAGAGGTTAATAACTTATCAAAAGATCACAATTAATAATTGAAAGACCTGGACACCAAACTCCATTGTATCTGACTTCTAAGTCAGTGCTGATTACAGTAATGTTAAATACTTTTATAGGCTGTGGGACAGAGAAGGTCCCAGAAAGAGTTATTTCCCACTTGAATGTGCCCCAGGGAAGGGAAAACACAGAGATTAGAGAAAGATTGCTTCTTAGACATAGTTGCTTCATCTAAAAACTCTCATTTGATGTACTCACGCACTGTGTGAGATTTCCTAGATCACCAAATTAATAATAGCATGTGGTCCATCCTGGAACACAAAAACTTTACAATTATGGTCACTAGCAACTGATGTAGTCCACAGCTTCAGAAAGAAAAAGCCAGGGAGGGGGTGGATTAATTTAATTCATAAAATTAATTTAATCAGGTAAATGCATACTTGTACTATGGAATCATTACGTTCTCGCGGTTGTTTCTTCCTGGGCATACACAGACTCACAATTACCATATGAATTACTGCACGAGAATCGAATCCTAACAACTTGTATTTGTTTAGTGTTGTTTGCTTTGCAAAATCTTTATATTTATTACCTCACTTAATGTAAGTGGAAATGGACTAAATTGATAAGAAGTACAATATTTGCAGCTTGCTTGAAAATCAGAAAAATTTCAATTAATGTAGTGTATTGGCTCCACACCTGCACCCTACAACCTGCCAAATGATTGCCCTCCAGGTGCACTTCAAGGTGTTGATCATTAATCTGTGTAGTCTAAGAATCTCAGAGTCTGGTGACCTTATGGATGTTTTTTTTCCTATACACTGGTGAAAACTTCTAGAATTGAATATAGTGAATTATAAAACAGTGTTTCTTCTGTAAAGGTAGTAGAACTCTGAAATCTTTCTCTTCTGGTCCAAACCACACAAATAAGCTAGCAGCCTAGGGCATTAGGCAAAGTCCATCTGTTTAGTCAGGCATTTATCCAAAAGGAGAAAAAGATTTTATTTTCTCTTGCATGGATTTTTTTTAAATTTAAATATACCTAGTAAAGGAAACTGAAACTAAGCCATGACGGCTATACTTGAATGTGCTGAGAATAATGCCTCTTCTCAGTGTTTTATTCCTAAATCTTCTCATACTCCACCTAACCACCTTCATGTAACCAAATATTTATATTTGCCACTAGATATTGAGATTAATATGCTCACATTATTTCTCTCTTAAGATTTTACAGTGAAGGGGCAAGTTTTCTGTTAGATCCTTTAGCTCTGCGCTCATAGGTACCTGTTCAACAAATGCCTTCCCCACTGTACTGTAAGCTCCAAGAGTGCCAGGGCTGACCTGCTCCCCCCTGTACACTGGCATCCAGGATGGTACCTTGACAAATAACAGTTTCTTTTCGCACAAGAAGTTTGCTCATTACTCAATATCGAATGTACAGTTAAGTCAATCCTTCTGTCAAAAACATTCTAAACGTGTAGATAAATACGAAATGCCACAACTCAGGTTCTTCAGATTTCCAATTCTGATTTCCTGACTGATATGAAGATGGAGTGCAAAGCAGCATATCACAATACCAAGTCTCACTCATGACTTGAAAAGTCTGAATGCATGATGTGTTGTGTGATCCGACCGTGATGGAAAATGAGGATGGATTCACCTTAAATGGAGAGCAGTATTTACCTACAATAACAAGCAGGGCATGGGCAGTATTTTTTCGGAAGTAGAGTTGTTATAAATTTGAAACAACAACGATGTAAGTCATCACTAGATGCCAACCAAAAAATCAGAGGGCACAAAACCTCTAATACAGCAACATGGTGTGTACAACTGAGGCAGATAAACTCTACTTGTACTGAAAGCTCACCCCCATCTCTGCACAGGGAAACTGACAATACAGGAAGGAATGGAGGGAAAGCGAAAGGAAGGGAGAAAGAGAGAAAAGGAGGGAGGGAAGGAGGAAGATAGTGAGGGAGGGAGGCCACTTAAAACAAATTTACCTTAGATTCTTCTTGCATTGACTAGAACATAATGACTAATGCATTTCACAAAAGAATGCACTTTTTGCCAACACAAATGCTTAGCTGACAATAACATGTAGAATTAGCTCAGACCTATCTTGTAAATGCAGTAAGATTCAGTGATATCCAAAGGGCAAATATGAAGGATTCGGGAACTGTTGTCCAGCAGTTCATTAGCATGAGAGACCTAAATGGCTCTTGGGAAGGAACCTACCCTCAGGCTAAAGAAGAGCAGCAATTTCATATACAGCATCTAACTAATATTCAGATGTGCCCTCAGCCCCAGAGCCCATGAACCTGCCCCAAGTCTACTATAAATGGCTGTGACTAAACTAAAGTCACTTTAGAACAGCTTTTGACTTCCTTCCAGCTGCAGCTCTGGAATCCACAAATAATGGAAGCTACAGTTTTGGCAACAGCAAGAGGCACATTTGCAGAAGTTTTCCAGAACCATCTCCACCACCATGGTACCAACACTCGAGCAAGAGACTGCTCTTGAATATTCTGACACCACCTACAGGATTCTCTGGAGGGGAACTGAAGGTTCTACAAGAGTAGGGAAAGGTGAAATCAGAGAAACACTGACTCTACAAATTGTACACCTCTTAACTCTTAACCTGTGTGATCTGGTGAAAAACAAAATGCACACACTCTTGAAACATATAAACAATTTTAAAGCTTCCAAAAGGCCAATGCAAAAATATTCTTATTTATATGTTAAATGTTTCTGGTTTTCATCTTCTGAGTCAGTGCCAAGAGAAAATCATGCACATATCACATAGGACTATAAAATGAACCACAAATAAGACTTGTCAGACAGCAAGTGGTTCAGCTATGGACTAGCTTCACACATTACCTCTCTAACATACACAGCAGCTGCACTGCAAAGAGCACGTTCTGACTGAAATCTTAAATAAGTGGAAAATGATAAAATCACAACTAGGATTAACTCAATAAACAGTCTCAGTCTTCAGTATATTAAAAAAAAAAACACACACTAGTAAACTCTTTATATCATGAATGCCCAAGACTTTCATATAATTTTTTGAATGGACTTATTATTCCAGACTAGAAAAGTCAAGACTAAGATAAGCTCCAGAATATTATACATTTGGTTTACATAAATAGAAGTATCTCAAAACTCAAGCCTAATACCTGATAAAAGGATAATGGAATTGAAGAGCTGATCTTCCTATACTGGATCTCTGAATTGCTCAAATTCACTCTCCAAGTTTGTGTAGACCATACATTAGTAACTTCAGAAAACTCAGAATTCAACTAATCTCATGCAGACACAGCATACTAGAAGGCCCCAACAAATGTTTTAAAAGTCTAATTGTTTCTTTTAAGCCTTTTTCCATTGATTTCAGTAAGTTAAGTAACATTACCAGAATCTGGCTTTGAAATTAGACAGATTTGAGCTTGGTTTCCAGTTCTACCAATTACTAACTGTAGTCCTTAGAAAAGTTATCAGCCTCTTTGAGCAAGGTGACTGACCTTGTAATGATGACTACTAATGCCCCACAGAGTTTTATAAAGATAAAGGAAATAATGTGTGTATCACATCTAGCACAGTACCTGGTACACAATACACACATAACTGGTAGACATTACTGTTACTTCGATTTATGCTATTACATCGAGTACTTTTACTGTTGCTATTACTTAATACCACTACTACTATTATGACTATTACTACTACTACTAAGGGACAAAGGATGAGCACTGGAAACTCTGGATGCGAGAGCAATAAGTAGAGTTCATTTGCTTTCAACTCTGGAAGTCCAAGAATAAAAGTGATGACTGTAAAATTTCTGGATATTAAATCATCCCTAATACATTTTTCTCTACAGAGAGGATTATGGAATTAACATTAGCTTGGCATGCTTGCAGAATAATTAATTAAAACACAGAGGGAATCCCCTCTCTTTAGCCATCTTATACTTTGGAAAGCCCACCCAAAATATGCTGGAATACAAGAACAGCTTCAAATAACATTGGATATCTTTTTAGGATTTTAAGTATCTAGTGATTGGCAATCAGAAATGACAAAATAAAATAAACATACGAACGGTATTTTTTTAAGCAGAGGGCATACTGAGGAAGCCCACAGAATGTTGCAGATACTTAGGCTTGTACTAAGGAGACCGCTAGTGACATGCAAGACGAGGTCTCTAATGTCAAGGAACTTACAACATATTATTACAGATAAAGCAAGGGTAACCACCCAAATCATCACAGCTTGTAAAGGCTACAGGTTAGCTAAAGATGTGATCGGTGAAGAGTGAAACAGTCACATAACATTTCATGAAAGTGGTCAGAGATGCTTGAACTGAGCCCTGAGACGGGTAGCAGAGAGCAAAAGTAAGAGCTTTCAGGCAAGAGCTTTATCATAAACCAAGTCATGGAAAAAAGACTGAGGTTTATATATTTGCAGGAACACTGGGATCACTGGTTTGCAAAGCATTTTGCCAAGTGGTGAGACCTAAAATTGTATATAAATCAGCAAGCTGGTAACTTGAGAAAATCTGTTTAGGGCAAATTAGTCTACATCAAAATGCCACATGATTTGTGGATGGTAAAGACTGCAGACAAGAAAAATTTGTAAGAGGCCGTAATAATCCATAAAGACTGTAATAACGAGGACAGAGGGTTTGGGCGGGGTGATTACAGAGGAATAAAAGGGAAGAAGCAATATGAGAAAGAGTCTAAGGGAAGATGGGCAGGACTATTAATTGACTGGATATGGAGATATGTGCCTAATGAGGAAAAAAAGTGAGTCCAAGGTTAAGCCTGGATGCTTGAAAAGAACCATGAGACCCAACAGAAATGGAGTCCAGATAAAAATTATACCAGACGGGTTGAGATAAGACTGTGCCTGTGAGGCAGAGCTGTAGATTTGGGTACCACCAGCCTTGAGGCGTGTGGGACCCATCAGAGCAGAAGGCATCCAGAGAGTTGGAGGACAAGGACTTGATCTTGGAGATGCTCATAACCAGAAGACAGTAAGTGACAGGAGCCAATTGTGAGGGGACTTTAGGAAGTAGGGGAAGTGTCTTTAAGAATTTCTCAGAAACCATCGCTATGAAACAAGCTCTACATGTCTTCTGAATTACATATATGATGATAATGGTAAGCTGGGATTTAAGCAAAAAATTTTTATAATGTGTCCCTATGTTCCAGACACAGTCTAGGCAATGGGGACAGAGATAAAGCCAATGAACTGGAAATGAGGACCTCAGTCTCTGCCTCCTACCCATTCAGAGCCACTGATGCTCAATGACCACCCAGCCTCACTCAGTTCCAGAGAGAATCCAGACCAATGCAATTAGGAGCAGGAAGGCAAGACCCAGAATCAACCTTGCTACAGGAAAGCTGAAACCTGATATTTCAAAGCTGGTACCTAGAATATCCACAGTCAGTACTTTCCCCCCGTCTCCAACGTTTATCCCCATTTTATACTTTGATCGTAACCAAAACTGTTCCCCCTGAGGACAATGCAACTTGGATTACTCCTGAACTTCTCTGAACTCAACCTCGCAAGAAAGGAGTCATCACCACTGAATTAGGCCCATCCTTTTCTAGATTCCTTAACTTCCCTACATGTAGCCACTCAGAGGAATTTTTAACGGATACTATTTTAAGAGGGATCTGAGAGTGGTAAAATTATGCTAAAATGTCTCCAATTTCACATATATCTCAAGAAAAATATTCACTAACAATCTCAAAATAATCTTCACCCTTTCAATGAAAAGGGTAGCCTCAGCTTTAACTTTCTAATTGAAAACTGAGCAAGGCAGAAGGACTCTCCACCTCTAGGGAGGTCCCCAGACATCAGAGTCAGTGAACTCCCGGCAAGACAGCCCTACTAGAATTACATTTGTCCTCCAGCGGTGGTTTGTTTCTGTTTATCAGGGCTTACAGTCTTCTGCCCCTTAGTAGTAATTGCTCTTTTTTGGTTCCGTGCACTCTTTTACAAAACTGAAATTGGAAAAGAAACGTATAAGAAGACATCCAAAAAGACAAAAGAAAAAAGAAAACTTAAATAGTCCCAGAGCATCAAAAACAAAACAAGAAAAATTCTTTGCCTAGATTAGTCAGGATTTAGCCTTGCATTAAGAGCCAAGACATTCCCTCAAGCTGCAAATCAGAATGCAAAATTCAAATTCCATTTACTTAATCAGCAGCTTATAATATTACAACAGCAATGAATCTAGTTTCCAAAGACTAAGGAAGTAAGATATAAGGGCAATGACTTATAGTTACAGTTCTGTCTACAAATCATTGATTTATTCACTAAGTGGGTTTCTTTCTTCTGATTTTTAGACCTAGTCTGGATTCAAAAGAGATTCAGTTCAATAAATATTTGTGCAGTACTAGATACGTGAAGATGAAAAAGGCTCCATAGCCCTAACCTCCAGGAGTTCTAATTATGAAGTAGTTCAAAATCTTATCTAATCAGGGACCAAGGTTGGCAGGAATTGAGACTGAAACAGCAGAGAGGAATGTCGGGGTCAAGGATGTGAACTCTATTCTGTGTGCTTGGAGGAAGGGGTAGACATGGAACTAAAATTAAGCTGGAGCGTAATGCGAACCAATCTGCATTTTAGACAGATCGCTATGGTGATGATGGGCTGGAGGGAGGCCAGTTGGGAGCAGGGAGAATGAGAGGGCCCAGAACTGCAGCCACAGCAGTGGCAAAACAAAAACAGGGCTGCTCGGAGAGACAGACGATGCGTAGAATCTGATTGGATCTGGGTTGAGAGGAGAGAGAGGAATCTATCTCCTCTGAGAGTTCTGTCATGCTGCCCACCACATTCCCAACAATGAGAGTCCTGTAGGAGGGAGGCAAACATCTTGCTGCTTCCTTATCTGGCCAGCTATATATTCTAAGTCCTAATGGCCGCAAGTGTTCTTCAAGGTGAACTGGGATGATCCAGCCTGATCTTCACGTTTGTTATTGTTGAATTTACTCTCACTTTTTCTTCACCATGCCTGATGCAATGGAAATGACACAAAGCTAGGGAAGTCTGGTGGTCTTGGGATTTTAATACTGTTTTTTTTGATAATGAGCAATGTGACCTTGGGCAAATCACTTACCTTCTCTAAATCCCATATTGTCTATAGTTGGGGATTACCTCAGCTATAAATAAAATTCCTTCTAGACACATCTCTTATTCATGCCAAGTAATTCTGTTCTAGTCTATCCACCAGTTACTAGTATACAAAGAAAATACTGATTAACCCCCAAAGCAGTTCAGATAGGTTATATACTAAGAGACTTCTTGGAAAGAAAAGTCCCTGAAGCACAACAAAAAAGAAACCATAGACTTCTCTGAATTAAAACAAAGACATCAAGAAAGCAAGACAAGTCAATGGGATTTGATTGCTGGAAAAGTGCTGATCGTGAATTAGATATCTAAGTTCTTTAAGAAAATCACCCAATGAGTTTAACTGTCTGGGACTGAAAACTAAGAAGAGGTGTGTGCCACTCCTGAACCAGTAAATCTCTATTCCCTAGTTGATGAGTTAACTTCTAATTCTCACTGGCCATCTTGCAAATGGATTATTTTTTAGTGAAATAAAAAATTGCTCTTTATTTTTTCAGTTGTTTTTGCTGTTGTTGTTTTTGTCTAGTAGCCTTCTCTCCCTGTGAGAACAGCATCTCCCCATTCTTTTGGGGACCTGCCTCATCAGCCACTCTAGGTTCATGGTCTGGGAGCCTCTGTCTTACTCTGTAATCTTGACTCCCTTGTTACGGCAATTTGGCCGTTCTTTGGGTTTCTGACCTAACCTGACCACTGCTCTTCTTTAAGATTTTTTCCTGTGGAACCGAGAGGTAGAATCCTTTCCTTCCTGATGCTAAAACTGGAAAGATACAGCCTTCAAGCTGTCAGTGGGAGAAGATGTTCTGCTGAGAAAAAAAAAAAGGGATGAGAGATGGAAAGAAAAAGGGTTCAAACGTCAGTACTTAAGACCCCTGGAATTGCTCCTTGCCTTGTCAAAATTTCTTCTTTTGATTCTTAAGCCTAGATTTCCTGCCAAAACTAGTTCAAGTTGGATTTCTATATCTTGCAACCAAAGAGGTTCCGACTGATGTAGTAATTTTCACCGTAAGGAAGAAATATGGAAAGGAATGGTTTAGATCACGTAATGATCATGACTGGAAAAATAATTTAAGTGCTCAAATACTAGTGGCATATTAGTGATATCATCTTTAAGTATGTTGAACAATTTTATATATATATATATCCTCTTTACAGTACTTGCTGAGCCAAACAAACACAAAAGTGGTCCTTGCCAATAAACAATTATAATTTATAAGGTTTTGGTTTTGTTGTTATTGTTGTCACCAAAATGCAAGAAGGTTTGAGTCATTTGCAAGAACTTTGTGAATTTCCTTTTTAGATGCTGTTGATCTTCAGTAAAATAGGTAGGAAAGAAAAATCCATGAGATGTGTAAAGCTGGATGCCTACTTAGATTATAGCCTCACAGGACATTGTTAGGGACAATGTGGCACAGGACATGTACCTACCCATCATTGAAGGCCATCTGGACCATGCCAAGGGAAAGCAATAGAGCTACACTGAAATGGCTGGTCTGTCCATCATTCAAGTTGATTCTGGGAACACAAGAAATTAAAATCATTTTCCACCTAAGGAAAAAATAGGCTCAAACAGCTGGGAAAAAAAGATAAGGGGAATAAAAATGAAAATTACTACAAATCACTTTTCATGAGAGTCACATGCTAAACTTGAACAGCTGGGCCTTAAAAGGCTTGGGACATAGTCAACAAACGAGTGTTAAATTCATTACGTTCTCACTTCTGCTCTGTGGTAAGCCAGTTTGACAAAGATCATCTTCACAAATTGTTTTATTATCAGATCAAGTATGTAAATTGAGGGAAAGTGAGTTCCCAAGAAGATAGGAAAGATAAAAGAAAAATTGTCTTAAGAAAAGTGGAAAAACAGATTCACGGACAAAGAACTTTAAAGCAAGATTCTTAATCTTTTTGTTCCATAGATCCCTTTGGCAATTTTGTGAATCCTATGGGCCCCTTCTCTGTCTCAATAAAGAGTATCACCATTTCCCCAATTTTCTAAGTCAAATATTCAGAATCCCTTATTTCCCTTAACCACAAACTCAAACATAAGCTGTCAACAAATTCTGTTAGCTCCACCTGCCCCCCTCCAATGCCTTCACCCTAGTCAAACTTACCTGATCTAAGTTACTACAAAGTCCTACTAACTATACTGCATCTACCCAACCCCTGTCCCATACTCCAATCTATATATGGCAGAAAAAAACTATTCTTTAAAACTTCTGATCATGTTAGCTCATTCCCTGCGTAAAACACCCCAGTGACTTCACAGTTTAATTTGAATAAAACCAAAATATCTTACTATGGTCTACAAGACCCTACATGATCTGAACTCTGAACCAATGATATAATAATGAAGGCTAACATCTGTTGAGGACTTATATATCCCAGGCCCTGGTCTAATTGTTTTTTATTGTTTTACATCTTTCAGTAATTCCATGAGTTGTGTATTCTTATTTACACCTACTTTAAAGACCTACTTCAAGAACTCAAGGCACAGATAAGTTAGGTAATTTGTGCAAAGCCAAATAAATAATAAATGCCAGGTCTGTTATTTACACCGAGACACTAGAGGCTAGGTTCAAAAAAAGAGTCCTGAGTCTGGATTCTTCAACACTATAATACCATTTTACTTCTCACCTCCTCCCCTTCCCCTGCCTCTTCTAACACTGTGCTCCAACCCTGCGTCTTTCTGTTCTTTGAATATACTGAGCTAGTTCCCACACTCAAGGATTTGCATATGCTGTTCCCTTCTCTGGAATATTCCTCCCTCAGCTCTCCATGTGGTTGACTCTTCATTACTCAGGACTCAGCTTATTATAGGTACTGAAAGTGGCTTATCCAAATCTAGCCCCTCTTTTGTCCCTAATTAATTAGTTTTTTAACTTTCTTTGGTCATTCTTATACTTAAGAAAAATGACCCAAACTCAAGTTCCAGGGGTTGAATCTTAATTTAAAAAAAAAAAAAAAAAAAAAAGCTAAGTCTTAGGCTCTAGGCCAGTCATAGGAATTGCATTTCCTATGCAGGTGACACAATTTTGGCCAATAAGATGTAATGTGTAGTCTGCTGGGAACAGAGAGCTTCTTGCTGATAAAAAATAGACTTAAGGGAAGAAACTGTCCCTTTTTACTTAAAGACTTTGCCTAAGGTGTGTAAGGATGGAATGCCTAGAAGTGATGCAACCATCTCGCAAGCAAGACAGTAGGTATAGTCCACATACTGAGATAGAATAGGCATGTAAGAACTGATGTTCTCTTACACCCACTGGCCTCTGACTAACTAATCCTAGAGCCCTGCTACCTGAAGACATCTTTTTTACGTAAGATAACAATGTCTTCTATTCTTTAAACTACTTCATGTTCAGTTTTATGTCACTCATAGCTGAAAGCATTCTGGCTGATCCACAGTTAGTCACCTCTCCAGAGAGGACTTCCCAGACCATCTTACAAAAGTTATTCTCCCCCAGTCACTCTCTATCACATTCCCATGTTTATTTTTCTTCACAGTACCTAACATCTGAAAGTATCTTCTTTTATTTACCATTTGCCTTCTTCCCTCAACTGTAAATTCCCCAAGAAAAAGAACTACCTCCACTTTTGTCCATTGCTAAATCTCTATTTCACAGAATACTGTCACACTCTTTCTCTTAAAATCTATGTGACTCCAGAAAAATGTGTTAATATCTCTGTGTCTTAGTTGGATTATAAAGATCAAATTCATTAATTCATGGAAAGTGCTTTAAAAAGGGCCTGACACACAGTTAATGCTCAATAGCTTAGTTACTATTATTGCTATTCTTATATAGGCACTAAATAAATATTAGTTGAATGACTGAGAATATAAAAAACTGAGTCACAAAGATGTGATGTATTCACCCTCTCACTTGGAACATGATACTAGGAGGACTTGTCTTTCTCAAAAGAAACAGATTTTTAAGAGGAGAAGTGGAGTAGGGCTAAAGGTCAAGAACATTAACCTCTGCATAGAAATCTTCATTTCCTGAAGAGAGAACACTGAGTAGCAATGAAAATAATGGTGGCCATTTTTGGAGCACCCATCATGGTGCAGGAATTAGACGTGAATAAGACAGGTGAGGTTCCTGTCTTTATCAGCAGTGAAAGAGACTTCAACCATCCATGAACAGACCACACATTTTATTTGGCTAAAAGCCAACTATGTAACAGGCGCTTGAATATCATTAATGAAATTTAATCTCTAAAACAACAAGGAAACAATGGGAGGAAATGACCACTTCGGACCTAGTTCTGACAACAAGAGTTGATTGGTAAAGTCAAAGTAAAGTGAACTTTAAAAGAAAGTGACCATGTTATCCTGAATTTTATTTTTCCAAGGACAGCAACAATTGTACACTCCATGTGAATGTCTTCAAAATGTTTAGAGAAAAGATATGCATTATTCATGGCATGATACTCCTAAAGAGATTATGACTCAAAAGTGTTATGATGTTCTCAGAAATGCAATTTTGAGTGTAATTGAAAATGATAAAATAAGGAGAAAAGTAGAAAGAAAAATGTAGCTACAGATATTTTTAAAAGAAAAAAGTACAGTTGAAAAGTATCCGTATCTATCTTACTCTCCATCTTGATAAATGCAGTGCCAATGTAGCAAATAGTCAAAAAGAATTGTCAAATGAATGAATAAATGAATGAACAAATGAACATTGAATATGAGAGTGGTAGGGCCAGACAGACTCATATCAGAAAGATTAAGGTCTCAAATGAGCTGAGATTTGAGAAAAAATTAAAATACCAAAGTAACTTATGGTTTTATTTGGAACAAGAAAAGGCCATAAGTTTGAGCTAATGATATAATAATGATACATTTTTCAACCTCCAAAACTCAGACTAAACACTATTAGGGAGAAACTGAACCCCAAAAAGACTTTCTTGGTCAACACCTAAATGAATGTATATCTCCTGATAATGATGAATTTCAAACCACATTATGAAAAAAATTTGCAATTGAGATCTTTGGGTACTAAGAGCAGTATTAGAAGATTAGGACTAGATGAAAGAACCCAAATAGTGAATTCCAAAATTTGAAGAGAGGTGAGCTGTGGTTGATTCCTGGTGCATTCTGAGTGACTGATCAAAAAAGCAAATACTACCACATTTCCTCCTTGGATACCACTATTAACCTTACAGACCACTCTTAACCCTGGTAGATCATCTGGGCTTACACAAGAGGGTTTATATTGCTCATGATTTGATCAGAATGTTTTTCAGACAGTCTGGAATAATAAGGTTCAGATACTAGTTTAATTTGGTGAATTAGTCACTGGCTACGGTGATGTACCCTTATATCCTAGCAGTCAGTTGACTCCCCTGGTCACCTCAGCCAATGACTATAACACCATTCCCCCCACCTACATCTTATATCTCTGTCCTGGTTTATTTTTCTCTCCCAAACACTTATCACTCTTTAAGGTACTTTATATTATTTATCTCATATATTTTCTGTCTTCTCCACTTAAATTTAAGTTCCCTGAGGATAAGTATTTTAATCCATTGTATTCACTGCTTTATGCTCAGTATCGAGCAGGAGGCCCTGACTGAGTGTTCAGTGAATATTTTCTTAACTGAATGAATGAATGACCCTTGAAATATTGTGTCTTAAGTATAAAAATGAAGAAGATATAGGCCCACTGAGTATTTTTGAGGGGGGCGTCAACTGAAGAACTTCCAAGCATGTCGCACAAAGAATGGGAAAATAAAATGAAGAGAAGGATGGAAGTTGGTTTGACTGGTAGAAAGCTTCAAGTATCTCAGGACTCTATTATGAAAAGGGATTATCCTATTCTGTTTTTATTTCTAAATGCTCAACTGGTATAAATAAATGATTGTTACAGGCACATTTCAACTCTATTTTACATAGTCCAAGCTTTCCAGTGATGTCCCAGTTGCCACTGAGGGGGCAGATTTCTCCTTCTTGAAGGTTTGAAATGAATGAAAAATTCATGGGGATGATGGTCAGACTAGAGAATCTTAAGATTGTGACAGACTATGATACGTTTATTCTGTGAAGGAAATCATACAGCTTCCTTGTACTGAATGTATCATTTGGACAAATGGACACAGAATATATTTACAAATAAGCATAGGAATTAAACTCAATAGTTTGCAAATATAAACCTGATTTAGTAATCTTCCCAGCTTTCTGAATCAGTTGAAAAAGTTTTAAGACCTATAAGTGCTCCACTATATGAAAAAAATTCCCACTTTCTCTCTTAATTTTTTGATACTAATCTTCCGTGCCCCCTCCTTCCTCTCCTTTGTTCTCACCATACACACACACTCTCAAATTTTAATCACTATAAAGATTACTGACTCATATTTCTAGAATTCCCTCAATCTTTTCCCAGATTTAACTTAAAAACAGAGGCTAAATGGTGCTGCTGGAACATCTCATCTTGATATACAAAAAAAATTTTGCAGATTTGAAAAAGAGTAGTACCCTAACTTCCTTTCAAAAGCTGAAATTCCATGCTACCACCCTTTCTGTCAATAGAAAAAGACCCACATGTGTCCTGAAGTAAACTCTTGTGTCTCAAGGGAGGAGACCACAAGGATTCTTTACATCTTCCCACAGGACCAAGTATAATGCCTCAATTAAGTAACTGGTACTCAAAATAAATGTTGACTGTCAAATACATAGTTTTCTGAAAACCTGGCAGAAGGTGCTTTAAAAGAATTTGTCTCTATCCTAGCTTCCTCACTTTTGAAGGTTCCAAAGGACTTTTATAAAGGGACATAAAAGATAATTTAAATAAACCAATATATTAATAATCATGCTTCGAATGGATCTCATAGGATTAAAACTGTCCTACTTCATTTAGATTGCTTTTAATAGATGTGACTTTTCTAATTTTCTTGATTACAGTTTCATAGGTAACACATTCATCAGCTGTAGTCATCTTTTTCCGTTCAGATCTAGATAAAATTGGACTAATTCCCACTCCACGTCCTATTGAAAGTTTAATGCAAGCCTTAAGAAGAAGGTAAGGTGGGGAATGTGTGTTTGGGATGAGGAGGGTAGGTTCTCATGCTACCTCCAAACTCATCTGCCTCCAAACTCTTACTTCTGCTACATTAGCTCAGTGTATGGTTCATCTCACAGTCTCCACAAACTGCCAAGTTCTACACAATACCTTCCACGTGAGTAATTCAGCCCCTTTATCTCCACCAAAAAGCAAGAAGGAAACAAACAAAAAGAGGTGTTGAGATATCCTTTTATGTAAAGCAGACTTCACAGAAGTTTTTAGAACAGAGGGAGTTTGTATCATGAGAACACACACACACATACCTCAAAACTGAATATTAGACATCTCTCTTCTTCAAATGTCCCTTTCCACTAAGTGGGTCCCAGCTCCTAAAAAGTTCTATAGGTCTCCCCTCCTTGTTTTCCATCACCTACAAATTCCTTCTTATTTCTTAAACAGAGCAGTATGGCAATGTTAACATTTTTTAGAAATTCAGCAAAAAAATATTAATCATCTTTCATACTTCCTTTTCTTGCATCCCCTATAACTAAACTGTCCCCAAATCTATTTTTGTTCTTCAGAAGTCATTCCAAATGAACTTCTTTTCTTTCCTGCTATCTGTTCTCTAGTCCAAATCCACAAAGCCACCACAGCTTTCTATCTGCCCTCCTACATTTTACTACCTGACCAAACACATGAAAATATATTTGCTCATATTCCATTCTTACTTTAAAACGTGCTGGCAATTCCTAACTTCCCACCCAAGGTGTAAAAGGCCTCTTATACCTAGACCAGCTCTGTATTTTTCCAAGTTAATTTCCTAACACAGACCTCACAACTCACACAAAGTATCACCACTGCCCATACTATCTTGCCTTCATTCTTGACGTATTCACATTCTATGGCACTTCCCTATCTCTCCTTTGTTTACTCCAATCCTACCCATGTCTGAAGATCCCCCTCCCAATCCCATTCCCATTTTACAGATTTCAAGCCTAAACTTCCTTCTCACTTTATCATACAATTGTTCAGATAGCAACACACAGTTAAGAAACCAACTTTTCAAGTATTTTTGTTTATTTTCTTGTATGTTTGTTTCCTAAATTTGACTTGAATTCATAGGAATAGGGGAGACTCTATTTTATGTGTTATTGTGTCCTATCACAGAGTCAAGGCTAAGTCTGGACATACAAAAATGGTTTTGGTTTATTGAACCAGATAACAGCTAAGAACTTAGCTAAGAATTTACGGAATGGCCACCACTTACTCATTGTGAGCTATCAAGGCAAATTTTAAAATTACTCTAGGGTTATGTTTGTAAATGTGAGTGACGGGGTCACCACGAAGATTAAGTGATATAAGGCATATAAAGCATTGAGCATAATGTCTTTGGCATTTTAGCCTGACCATTTTTAAGGATCAAGTGGAAAGAGCATTTGAAGTCATCTACACCAACACCTCCATTTCACAAATAAGAATATTAAGTTCCAGAGAGATTAATTAAACTGAAAGACTAGATCCTTCTAGGAGAAACAGCTGGTGACCTTCCCGAGGTACTATCGGCTTGGGGCTGACAAATGACCCAAACTCCTGACTCTTAGCCCATTGCTCTTTCTGCAACATTCCAGTGCCACCAGAAGTAATTTGGAAGTTGAGAAACCTTCAAGTGATTGACAAAAATTCTACAGCAGAGGTTGTACTTGGTGTATTATGAAAGATTCTAGAGAATGGCTTTTAAGATGGCTTTAGATCATTCTGAAAACAAATTAATTTAAAAATCAATAAAGAATTAAAAGATGTTATCTGTAATTCTAAACAGTAAGAGGACAAGATTGAATCACTTTTCTCCCTTAGAATAAAACAAAATGGATTTTAATATTTATCCTCTCAATGCTCTTATACCTCCAAAATACCATCATAAGTTTTAAAAGTATGTGTGTATGTGTGTTCATGCTCTAACAAACCAACACAAGTGTGTGCACATGTGCTTGTTGAGTGGGGAAGAGAAATCTACATCACCTGTTGGATTGGTTTCTACACTGACATCCTGACTCTTGATAACCCCAGAACTGAAGAGGCTCCACAAAGAAACTGGGTAAATCCAGGCAGAATGTCAATTAGAGGACATTCTGCCTGGAGCTCCCTGCAGCTCACCTCTTATCTAGAAGAATTTCAGAGACAGTGGGTGACTTCAAGAGGCTATCAGCGTGCCACTTCTCCTATGGCACAATCTGTAATGGTTAAGTCCCACCAATCAGTGCATGGTGGGGGTTTGCTGTCTACATCCAGCTGTATCACCCATGTCATCTCGGGCCAGTCCTCTTTTTCCCCACGTACACACATGCCTCCTCACACACACATATACATGCACATACCTAGAAACCTTAGGGATATCCACTTCACCTGTAGAAACCGCACACAAGTTGCTAGAGAAGAGTCTCACTGGGAGACTGACTCACTTCTTGGGAATTCCAGAGGATTAGAAACAAAACAAAGCCTGTATCTTCTATGCTCAGACCTCAAAGGAAATTTTAGAAACCAACCAGCATTTACCAAATATTTTCTATGTTCCATCTACTCTTCTAGGGAATCTAGCATGGACAATAATGTTTACTTCTGTCATATTAACAACTCTATGTCCATCTGCTACCATGGGACCCAGTAGATGCTCAAAAAATACTTGGCAAATGAATTCCAAATGAACTTGTCCAAAGTCCCACAGTGAATGGCAAAACCAGAAATCAAACTAAGACAGGGCTGTCTCCAAAGAACATAGTCTTAAGCCACTAAATTATACCACATAAATCCTACACTATACGTCCCATGGGAGTCTATAACCTTCTTGTTATGGACTGAATATTTGTGTCCCCTGCTCAAAGAAATATATTGTACCATAACCTCCCAGTTGGCTATATTTGGAGATGGGGCCCCCAAGCATTTAATTAAGGTTAAATGAGCTCAGAAGGATGGGGCCCTGATGCAATGGGATTAGTGTCCTTAAAGAAAAGATCTCAGAGAGCTCTCTCTCTCTCCCTGCATGCATGCACTGAGGAAAGGCCACATGAGGACATAGCAAGAAAGCAGCCATCTGAAAGTCAGAAAGAGAATCTTCACCAGAAACCAGATCAGCTGAAACCTTGATCTTGGACTTCTAGTCTCTAGAACTGTGAGAAAATAAATTTGTTGTTTAACCATCCAGTCTGGAGCATTTTCTTTTAGCAACCTCAGTAGACTAATACACTTCTGATATCTAAAATTCTCCAGCTCTAAGCTTTATGTGACTCTTACGTCCTGATGTATTCTTGCGCACAACAGAGTGTATGCCACAAGGAAAACAAATGTATGTCATATGAAAAGTACAGGAAACAAAAGACCATCCCCCATATTAATACATAACTGTGTGCAGAACCCCAGCATATTCAAAGAAAAGAAAACTATGCTTTTTTTCTGTCAAGTTCTACTCATACCGCCTCTCACCCCCCACCCCAGCTGAAACTTTAAATGGGAAGGAGAGGCGGGTAGATCGTGACAAAATATTCCGTGTTATTATACATTCAAAATAGTTATTAAAAATATATTGATGGAGGAACGATTCATAATTTGGGTAAGAGTAAGCTAAATATCAAAGTAGCAAAATCTTTTTACCCCAAGCATTCTTCTTGATTTCTACTTTTTTACATAGCAGACAGCAGAATCTACAAAGAAATATTTATAACCACAGAGCAGAGTGTGGAGTTGAACCAGAGCCCAGAGCCCTGTGACAATCCTGCAGGCTCCCTCTCTGGAACTTAGGAACATTGGACAGCTCCAGAATCCATCCAGGACTCCTGAGCAGTACCCACAGCTGCTCTAACGGCCAGAGTAGGAAAACATGATGAGGTCAGATTCCTCTGAGAGCCTTTCAGAATGGCCTCCACTCCAGTAAAAATATTTGAAGGTCATATAAAATAATTCGGCACTCTTGTGGAAAGACTGCTTGTGGTCTGCTGGTGTGAGCCACTGCACAGCCTGTTCCATGGATATTAGACTCCAAATTATTCACCACAATGTCCCCAAGGCCTTATTTACAGTAGAAACTCAGTAGAGTATACTTTCCTGCATCAATAACACAATACTAATTAGACAAACATAGACGAGAAATCTGTACTTGCCTAGAAAACTGTTCTTAGTATTGAAGAACATGACGGTCTGAAATTAGGATCTAACTGAAATGTTTCATCAGGCAGACCTAGTTTTGCTATAAAAAAAAAGCTACCTCCCACATATATCTGAAACTTATTTATTCCTCCCCCAAATTGCTGGCTGGCCATAATAGAGTCATCACTGTAATAGAGAATGGATTTTGCTCAAAGACATCCTCCTGAAGCATATTCACTAAATGGTCACAAAACTGTGGAATGTTAGAGATGCAGACTGATAGATAATCATTCAGTTCAACTCTTTCATTTCAGAGCTGAGAAAACTGAAGTCCAGAGAGTTCAAATAATTTACCAAAAGTCACCCAGGTAAGTGCATCCTGTTTTTCCAATAATTTCCTATTTTCATACAACTCTATCTCTGCCTGCCTCCTCTCTCTTCTCTGGCCTTAGCCCCAGTTGTAGACTACAAAGGAGGTGACATACCCAGCCAGCTATCTTCCTGTGGGCAGATACTCACCGGAAAACGGGCACTTGGTGCCTTGGCAGAGAAATGCTAAAGCAGGAGCAGAGAAGTGGCCACCATCTGGACGGTGTGATGTTTGGTGCCAAATGGGCCCCAGCCATGGGGAAGGAGGAGAAAGGAAGGGTGTCACCCGACTGCACACATTTATTTTCACTTAGAGGGGATTTGTTAGTAACCACGCTGTTTGAGAGGAAGCTGTTGTAGGTGGTTCTGAAGGCTGACAAATGTGTAGGCAAGGATGAAACAAGGTGAGGAGCAGCCAAACAATTTGCAAATGATTTGTGAGCCACAAATCATCGGTGGTATCTGATTCTCTGTATGAATGAAAGGATGCATTTTTGAAGGGTAAAACAATGTGTATGCATTTCCCTACTGATTCCCCTCTCCCTTTTTAGAAAGGTAGTAAGCACAAGAATTTCTCTGACAGTACCTAGAAAAAAACAACCTTTTATGTAACATAACCCATCGACTTTTCTCTCTTCTTCCTAAATTTTAATCATTTTAACATTTTCCTATGCTACAGCCCTGTGTCCCACCTGTGAAAACCACCTTGATATACATAATGGTTTTCAGTGGTCAATTAGTAGCACCAAAGTTACTGCAGAGATGAGCATAAAAAAGAATGAGAAGAATTGAGTACAGTCGCAGAGAACTCTGGGACAACATTAAATGCACCAACATTCAAATTATAGGTGTCCCAGAAGAAGAGAAGAAGAAAGGGATTGAGAAAATATTTGAAGAGATTATAGTTGAAAACTTCCCTAATATGGGAAAGGAAATAGTTAATCAAGTCCAGGAAGTACAGAGAGTTCCATATCAGGAGAAATATGCCAAGAAACATATCAAGCAAACTATCAAAAATTAAATACAAAGAAAAAATATTAAAAGCAGCAAGGGAAAAATAACACACAAGGGAATCCCCATAAGGTTAACAGGTGATCTTTCAGCAGAAGCTCTGCAAGCCAGAAGGGAGTGGCAGGACCTATTTAAAGTGATGAAGGAGAAAAATCTACAACCAAGATTACTCTACCCAGCAAGGATCTCATTCAGATTTGATGGAGAAATTAAAACCTTTACAAACAAGCAAAAGCTGACAGAATTCAGCAACACCAAACCAGCTTTACAACAAATGCTAAAGGATCTTCTCTAGGCAAGAAACACAAGAGAAGGAAAAGACCTACAATAACAAACCCAAAACAATTAAGAAAATGGTAATAGGAACATACATATCGATAATTACCTTAAATGCAAATGGATTAAATGCTCCAACCAAAAGACATAGACTGGCTGAATGGATACAAAAACAAGACCCGTATATACGCTGTCTACAAAAGACCCACTTCAGACCTAGGGACACATACAGATTGAAAGTGGCGGGATGGAAAAAGATATTCCATGCAAATGGCAATCTAAAGAATGCTGGAGTAGCAATTCTCACATCAGACAAAATGGACGTTAAAATAAAGACTATTACAAGAGATAAAGAAGGACACTACATAATGATCAACGTATCGATCCAAGAAGAAGATATAACAATTGTAAATATTTATGCAGCCAACATAGGAGCACCTCAATACATAAGGAACATACTAACAGCCATAAAAGGGGAAATCGACAGTAACACAATCATAGTAGGGGGCTTTAACACCCCACTTTCACCAAAGGACAGATCATCCAAAATGAAAATAAATAAGGAAACACAAACTTTAAATGATACATTAAACAAGATGGACTTAATTGATATTTATAGGACATTCCATACAAAAACAACAGAATACACATTCTTCTCAAGTGCTCATGGAACATTCTCCAGGATAGATCATATCTTGGGTCACAAATCAAGCCTTGGTAAATTTAAGAAAACTGAAATTGTATCAAGTATATTTTCCGACCACAACGCTATGAGACTAGATATCAATTACAGGAAAAAAATCTGTAAAAACTACAAACACATGTAGGGTGAACAATACACTACTTAATAACCAACAGATCACTGAAGAAATCAAAGAGGAAATCAAAAAATACCTGGAAACATATGACAATGAAAACATGACGACCCAGAACCTATGGGATGCAGTAAAAGCAGTTCTAAGAGGGAAGCTTATAGCAATGCAATCCTACCTCAAGAAACAAGAAACATCTCAAATAAACAACCTAATTTTACACCTAAAGTAATCAGAGAAAGAAGAACACAAAACCACCAAAAGTTAGCAGAAGGAAAGAAATCATAAAGATCAGATCAGAAATAAATGAAAAAGAAATGAAGGAAATGATAGCAAAGATCAATAAGACTAAAAGCTGGTTCTTTGAGAAGATAAACAAAATTGATCAACCATTAGCCAGACTCATCAAGAAAAAAAGGGAGAAGACTCAAATCAATAGAACTAGAAATGAAAAAGGAGAAGTAACAACTGACACTGCAGAAATACAAAAGATCATGAGAAATTACTACAAGCAACTCTATGCCAATAAAATGGACAACATGGAAGAAAGGGACACATTCTTAGAAATGGAGAACCTTCCAACACTGAACCAGGAAGAAATAGAAAATATGAACAGACCAATCACAAGCACTGAAACTGAAACTGTGATTAAAAATCTTCCAATAAACAAAAGCCCAAGACCAGAAGGCTTCACAGGCGAATTCTAACACACATTTACAGAAGAGCTAACACTTATCCTTCTCAAACTCTTCCAAACTATAGCAGAGGGAGGATCACTCCCAAACTCATTCTATGAGGCCACCAGCACCCTGATACCAAAACCAGACAAAGAAGTCAAAACGAAAGAAAACTACAGGCCAATATCAGTGATGAACATAGATGCGAAAATCCTCAACAAAATACTAGCACAATCCAAAAATGGGCCGAAGACCTAAACAGACATTTCTCCAAAGAAGATATACAGATCGCCAACAAATACATGAAAGAATGCTCAACATCATTAATCATTAGAGAAATGCAAATCAAAACTACAGTGAGATAGCATCTCACTCTGCTCAGAATGGCCATCAACAAAAAATCTACAAACAATAAATGCTGGAGAGGGTGTGGAGAAAAGGGAACCCTCTTGCACTGTGGGTGGGAATGTAAATT